>NC_092424.1:36141166-36441166 GCF_036169615.1 Heliangelus exortis
GCCTTCTAACCTATTCCTACTGTGTACTTGGCTTACATTCAAAAAATGTTTTCATCCAGTACCTTGATGTGCTTCTTATTCGTCTGTTACAAATATGTTCTACTTTCTGCTTACTCTTAAAAGGTGCACTGGCTTCCTCTGCTGAGAGTACCTTTGCATAGGGCTGCTTTAGTTTGCAGGGGGAGTGTGAAATTTCATTTGATTTTTAGTTTGTGTGGATTTGCCTTGCTTGAATTTTGATTTAGCTGAACCCAACAACACAAAACACAGCTGGGAAAATCCTATTTCCTATGGTGTGTGATGCAAAAGGGATCACTTCTTCGGGGTGGCTTGGCTCTAGGGCTGAGGTGCACTTCAAGGATTTCACTACACATTATTTCTTAACCCTTTGATGAGCAAGCTAAACTGGAAGGGCCTGATCCTGTTTTCTGTGAAGCTGAAGGGAAGTTTGCCATCAGTTAAGATGGGAACAACATGAGGCCCAGCGTTGGTCATGAAATCCAAAACCCAAGCGAGCTTAATGTGGTTGAGTGTTCCTGCCAGCATTCCTTACGACTGTGTGTGTGACACATGCTCCCTTGATAATCTAATGAAGAATACATGTAGACCCAAACATGTACTTTATTTTACATATCAGGCTGCATTTTCAGCGATTTGCCTTTTCTCCTTGTAAGAGACTCAGCCTCGTGGATGTTAGCATGAGCCAATACTCCTGGTAGGTTTTCTGTTTCCCTTCTTGGGCTGTTGGTTTTCTTTTCTGCGTGTTCAATTACATGTGCACATTCATCCATCATTAGTTCCTGTTCACTGGAGGATATTTTGCAGAGCTCTTTACACAGCGTTCATAATACTCTCATCCATGATTTGGATTTCCTTCCGACTGCAAAAGTTCTGTCCTTTTTGCTTCTGTTTTATCATTTTATAGCTCTATCTAGATAAACTACATGGAATTTTTGTAGCAGAAGTATAACAGTTTTGTTTATATTTCCCCTTCTAAATCAATTGTGTATTGAATTCTGTAAAAATTTTGACTTTTTTATAGTGTTTTTTAAGGTATTTAAAAATGTAAGCTCCTCATATATCAGTATTTCTTTAGTGGTTTCTTTCTTGCATTGTCATAATTCTCAGCAGACTTTTTTGTTGTTGCTGCTCTCCCACTTCTCTGGAAAAATGGTCTTCATCTTTTGCTTATGTGTGCCGACTCATCTCTGTTTCAGGAGAAAAGAATTATAATTTTTGTTACAGCACTCTACCTATATTAGTAGTGAGTAGATGTGGGGGGATTTGTTATGTGTGTGTATGTATTAAATTCATGTGTGTGCTGCATACACCCACATCTGCTTTCCCTCTTCTGCTTTAATTCCTCAGTTTCCACTATAATTTCTGTGAAGAACTCTTACTGTCTCTGGACAGGAGACAAAAATACAGAACCACCTTTGTTGTGGTACAGTCACTGTGAGACAGGAGGAGGTAAACCTGACAAGCTTTCTCAGCACCCTGTGGTATCAGCAGCTCTCCCATTGCACCAGTGTGTCCCCACGCCTGTGCTTTGCCTCCTCCACGAACCCAGGGCCCCATGTTTGCTCTCTGACAGTCCAGCTGCACAGAGGCAAACTACTACCATTTCTCTTTGTTCCAGATGCCCTCAAGACTCTTTTTGGTGGAATATCCACCATGGAGAAGACATAAGAAATATCACCTAAACTCGTGTTGTACCATATTTTCTTATGACCTGGCCAAGGGCATATGATATACAGAATATATAGGAATAATTCAGACCTAGTGCCGTTTCTCTCCTGCATCTTTGGAAGAGCATGATGCCTGTCCTTGTCTGTAGGAAGGATAAAACTTACTCTTTGTACACAAGGACCTCAGTTCTTACTCCTAATTTCATACATAAATAGAGGTCAGCACAAGACTATTGGAGTAAAAACTTACTGTTAGGCCCTTCAATAGATTTTAATGATGATATGCTGAAATGTAGTCTCTAGTGTTTGGCGTAGATGACAGAGAAAAAAAAAATCACCAATAATTTATTTCTTTTCCTAATAATTCATCTGGCTATTGATCTAGTTTAAGTTTGGCTCCAGCTCTGCCCTTCAGCAGCTTTTGTAAACAGGTTATTTCTTATCTTTGTGAGTCAGGGTTTGACTTTTCCCCTCTGTTCTATAAATTACACCTGTGTCTCCAGTACCATCCTAATGCTTGGGTTTAGTGAGTAAAGGAAGGAATTTGAGCTCAGCTTCTTAACCCAAAAGGCTTTGTCTTTTCCATCACTTGAACCCCACACTGAAGACATCTTTTTCTCTGCTCCTTCAGGACCTTTAAAGACAGAAGAGCAGCCTGTAGCAAAATTATTTTCCTACCTTTTAAAATACGTTTCACTTTACCTTTTCAAGTTTTTAGACTTATATTTTATTGTCTTTTAAAGGTAAAATGAAGAAGGGTTAAAAGACTCCTCATCTAAGAAAAATACATAGAAGCAAATTAGACTCAGTACATTCAGGGAGACTATTAATATGAGGTGAGTTTACTCAAGAAATTGTAGGATCAGGCCCATGATACTGAATTTGATTTAATTCACTCATACATAATGATTACTTACAGCTCTGAGCAGATGTAGTAATGACTACAATTACTTGCAGTTCATTTTTTATTATGATTAAATCTGTACATGATATTATTCTTGAGGCAGCAGTTTTTAATATTCAGTTTGCTCCCCTCCCTCATCAACATTGACTGTGTACAAGGTTAGAGGCAAATCCCCAGTTCAGCAATGAACAGTTTTTTGCTGTGAGCAAATGTTGGTTTTCGTTGGAGTCCACTGCCATATGCACTTAATGTTCAGAGTTCATCTTTGAAGCATCCAGGTTGCATGTGTGTGTCCTTTCAAATGTATTTTATTTGTGAAGCCCCCACAAGCTTGAAGAGAGCACTATTAGAGTAACACTGAGTGTGCAAATGAAACTGTCACCTGTAATGTGCCTCAGTCACCGTGGACTAAAGCAGTGGAGTGACCCAGAATTTCTGTTGTCTCTTAGGAGCTTTCACATGACTCAGGTTGGTTTTGCTGGAGCCAGCAGATTTCTGTGTTCCTGCCCGAGTCTCTTTGTGTAAGCCCGGAGAAGTCTACAGACTGCCTTATAATTTATTCTTTTGTGGTATGAGGGTAGGAGTTAATTTGAAAGCAGAAGGACTTGCTGTTTGGCTTGAGTTAAGCTGTATTATGGAATGCTGAGGATGTGCAAAGGGTCTTGTGCTTGTGGGCATGTAGGAGAATAGGATAATTTGAACGGGGCATTTGCCATGTGTTTGTCATTCATGTGTGATGTTTGTCTGATCTTTTAGATTAAGCACAGCAAATATTGCAAATAGCCCCTATGGAGATAAAATGACTGAACAATTGAAAGTCATTTTATCAGCTTGATTGTTTTATATTTCTGGTAAAAGTCTGACTCATAATTGAAGGCCAGGTTAGAGAAAATCAGAAAGTTATCATGGTCTCTGGACTACCTGAAGAGTTTGTAATTAAGAGAACAAGTTTTGTCAGCTGCCTCCTTCCTCAACATTCTCATCTCAGCAAAATGAGATGTGTCAAAAATACTCACCACTCTTGATTGTGGCTCTTTGTCCACACAGGGAGGATCATGGCATCAAACAAAGGCATCTGTCACAGTCCTTGTCATCTGTGTTTGTTTCTGGATTTGTTTTTCTGATGAAAGCTGTGACAAAATCTCTGGTCATGATGAAGCAATTTTTAAAAGCAATTAATTGTGGCTGAGAGGTGGAAATTTGTTTGCCTGTGGAATTTCTACTGAGCTGTGTGACCAGGAAAGAACCTGTTCAGGAGGATTTTGCTTCATGTTGCTTCATGGTTTATAGTCTTGATTTCCAGTTTACAGTAATCTTAAGTATACCATTGATTGAAGAAGTTGACCTAAAAAGAATTTCTGAAAACTTGCTACTCATGAATGCTTCCTATTGCTAAAAGCATAACTTGAAACCACTGCATTGCACCTAGGGCAATGTGATAAAGAAGCAGAAAGAGGAAAAAAAAGAGACTGATTTACAGCAAAATGCCAATTTGTAGATAGAGGAATTAATTCTTTGCATAAAGTGGGTGAAAGGAGTGTCAGTACTCTTACCAATTAAAGTCATCTAAATGATGAGCTGCAGTAACGTTCAGGGCTCTGCATTGATCACAAGAAGATGATGCATGTTGCTCAATGAGGATGAATGATGTTGCAGAGTGACAAGTTGATGTCTTTAGACTGAAGGAAGCCCCTCTGTGTTTTATAACTTGGCTTACGGTCAGAAAGGGTTACCATGATCTGCAGTGTCTATCGGTGTGCTAATAGCAAGGTGGGTAAGAACTGACATGATACTCAAGGTGTGGTTTTATAAAAAGTCATCGACTGCTTTAAGGGACACTCTTTTAGTGCTGTGCATAGCAAGCTGGGCATAACTGCAACCCAGGAGGCAGTTTGTCATAAAGATTATTACCAGGTGGTTAAGCACTTGAAAGGCTACCACTTGATGCAAGACCTTCCCTATAAAAGCTTGGCTATAGGTCAGTAATTTGCCAATATTCCTGGGTCAGAAGAGAGAAGCTTAAGTTCAGAAATAAGATTAGAATGTTTTAGAGCTGACGGTACAATGCCAGAAGTAGGGGAAGTATTAATAATTTTAATGATAAAAAGACCCTATCAGGTTTGAGTGGGGAGAAGTCACAAAGGAATCTAGCTGAAGATTTGAGAGATACTTCAAAGAACTTCATTAATACAAAAGAAGAGATTAGCCCAAGAAGAAAAGAACAGAAGAGGAGCTGGCTAGTATAAAGCCAGGAGAAGAATTATGTTAATGTCATACATGGGATATTTGCATGAAAAGCTAAAGAGAAATTAAAACAAAGCTATCTTTAAATTTTTCAGACCAATAAGGTCATTAAGGATATTCTCCAAAAGTTACGATGAGGGTTTTTACAGAACGTGGCTGTAAAACTTAATTTTCACTTTTGAACACAACTGCAGTGCTGGCATAAGAAGTGATAAGAAAAGCATCAGAGGATGTAGCAAGAAGTCGTGCAGGGAGCTTACAGCAGTTTTCATGCACAACCTAGGGCTGAGTTCTTCAGTTCTTTGGGAATTTCACTGCTTTTGTGAGACAACAGCAATTGTAATTCTTCTAGGGCTTAGAGTGTAGTCCAAGAGCTTAATAAAACAACGTGAAGGAAAGCTCATTTGCTTGACTTTGTATGCAAGTTCACATTTGAAACTGAAGGGCAAACAGTGCCATGAGATACCCATTGTGGCTCATGAATGGAAAATGAATGATGTTGTTCAAGTATCATGTTCACTTGCATATTTCCATGTTGCAAAACAATGGCTTACAAAATACTGCACACAGCATGCCTATAATTTTGGGTTGCAGTTGAAGGGCAATTTAGTAATATTGTGCCCAAAGGCTTCAAGCAGCATTGACACAGTTTTGGCCCCTTGTGATGATCCCTTTTTGAAGACACAATAATGACCTGGTTTACGTCCCAGGGAGCTTACAATCTAATTAAAGAAAGGATCCAAGAATTCTGATGATAAACAGGAAGGGAAAGAATGGATGAAGGGAAAAGGAGAATATCCATCTACCTACTGGTCATAACAATACCTGTCTTCTTTTCTTCTGTCCTTATGTTCAAGCACTATAAAACACTGATGACTTGATACCCACAACATCCATGCTACAGCAATAAGGTGTATTAATTCAGAGGCTCTGCAGCTCATGTTCTCTGAGCTGTTCAATTCATCTAGATGGCTATAATTTCTTTTGGATGGTAGGAAAAGCTTATCTAGCTTTCTGCTGCTTTTAATGACTGTAAGTTAATTTTTAGATTTGATGCACAGTGTCATAGGAATAGGGCATAGGTGAGCTGTAGCCCCACGTGTTGAGGCTTTGCTGCTACCAAATACTGTGCCAGTGCCAGCCTGGCTGGTAGAAAGGGGCAGCTGGAACTGGTTGGGACAATGCCTGCTCTTGGAGGAAGGATCAGGTTTCTTCTCCCCAAGCTGCTGGTAGTCTAGTGCAAAAGCTGGTTCACTTCTCCCAGAGAAGGCAAAGGGTGTCCCCTCTGCAAAATTCAGGTTAACAAAATGTCCTTCTGAAGTAAATGAGTGTGAGGCAGCAGTTCTGTTGAGTAGACCCTGTTAATTGGCTTATTTTCGCAGTGTGCCCACATTTTTGGAGAAGGACATTTTTATACCCACATGTGTCTCATTGTCAGGTCTTGTAAATAATTTTGAACTATTCTTCTCCTCCATCAACATCCTGATGTCTGTGCAAGCTCTTTTCATGTCTTGATTATTTTAGTCTACTGTTCATTGTTTGCAGAGGTACTGGATACACACTGCTTTAAATTGACTGTACAAAATGAGTAGCTGTTGCTGATTTGGTTACATGAAATCCTGTTTTGTTATCAAACAAATTTGCTGCCAAATGAAAGATCAATTTTATTGCTCTACATCCTACTTCATTGCTTAAAAAGAGTATTTATTCCAATAAAACTATCAAGAAAAGCACACCGGATGTTCTAAGAATAGGCAGCACTTAGAGTCACAGCTGTTAACAAACATGGTAGATCTGATTTGAGATTAAGATACAAACGAAGAACTATTAGAGTTCAATTAACTAAACAAGATCTGAGGACCAAGGCTGCAGAAAAAGACAGGGGTTTTAGACATGTCTGCAAGAGAAGGTAACTTACTATGTATGACTTAAAAGCACAAAGTCTTTCAATGACACAGTTCTGGGTCAGCCGCATAAAACGATGATGTTTGTGTTATAAATGGTTCTGAAGATGGATGTGTCTTACGTACTTTTTTTGCTCTTGTGAGTAAATGTGTACGTAAGATTTCCTCCAAAATTAGAATGCATGGCTATCAATCATTTATAGTAAGCACAGCTAGGCCTGCTCACCTGTCATGACATAAAGTGTGTTTATTCCTTTCTGAGCAAGCTGCAGTAAAATGTTTTCTTTTGTCATGGAATGTAGGCTTACTTGGCTTTTTTTTTCTTTCTGGCTGGAGTTGTAAGGAAACAGAAAATTCTCCTTTGGTTTAACTCAGCCTCATAGTACACCATGCATAGCTATACATTATCTTTAGGCTATCTTAGCTTTACATTCAGTTGGTTAAGTTTGGGCTCCTTCTGTCTAATGCTGTTTCCTCTAATGGTTGAAGAAATGGAACATTATACTATGTAACATGTGGGGGTCACATTAATCACAGAAAATTCTTTTAATGTCTCAGAAGTAACTGTCAAACTGGACATACTGAATCTATTTAAACTAAAGCATGCCATTTTTTATCTACAGTGATCTTTAATTCACATAAAAGGGTCAAGAAAATGTGATTAAGTGACAGTTTTAAAATGTACTATAATATTAAATAGCTTGATTAAGTGACAACTATAAAATGTAATACAATATTAAGTATCTGGCTATGTCCCAAAAGAACTTTAAAGTATTTTGAACGGTTTGGGAATTCTCTAGCCCATCATGCATTACAAAAGAGAATTTTTTGTAAATGTAAACAAGTGAACTCAGGAAAAAAAACCCACATAATATCTTGTCATGCTGCAAATAATCTCAATCCAGGCTTCAAATTAAAGCGATTGCATTTCCAAACAAGATCTCAAGGAAACAAATAGCACTCTTTCTAATGATACTGCCCCTCCTGAGACCACAGAAACAAAGAACCCTCTGAATAAGGATGTGCACAGAATAGTACAGCGGCTCAAGTAAAGATTTTTACATTGTGTGGCTAAGTAAGTAGGTTCACGTCTTTCTTTTCTAGCTTTTCAAGAGTAAAGTATCTGTACTGGGTTGTGTTTGACACTGGTGTAAACCTCTAAGAGATGTCAAGTGATCTGCTGTTTGTATGCTATGCCTTGTACTTCTGTGCGTGCTATTAGGCTTGAAAGAAAAAAATCAGCGTGAGGAAAGCACTCTAAAGTGTGCGACTTGATTAAAATATGACCTTTGTGACTGTAAAAAGCGTTGGCCTTACAAAGAAAAGGAAGGTCATCAATGGGGAGAAAGTGATTTTCCAGTATGTTTATGGAGAACTGAATTAATGGTTACCATATTGAAGAAAGCAAGATAAGACATGGTGCTTAGCAGCCCGTTCTGCAAAGTGCAGAGTATGAAAGACTTAACACGGTGCACAGAGTTCTGGAGAGATTTGAGTCTGGCCTTCCTGAGGAAACCTGCCCACCAATGCATGTGCCTACATGAGCAAAATCACAGAAAGTGATCAAATCATTGAGTCCAACCCCCCTGCCAAAGCAGGGTCACCTACAGGAGGTCACGTAGGAATGTGTCCTGGGTTTTGAATGTCGCTAGGGAAGGAGACTCCACAACCTTCCCAGGGAGCCTCTTCCAGTGCCCTGTCACCCTCATAGTAAAAAAATGTCTCCTTGTGCTTATATGGACCCCCCTATGATCAATCTTATATCTGATGCCCTTTGTCTTATCATTGAGAAGAACTGAAAGAGCCTGGCAGCATCCTCCTGGCACTCACCCCTTACATATTTATCAACATCAATGAGGTCACCCCTCATTCTCCTCTTCTCCAAGCTGAAGAGATCCAGCTCCCTCAGCCTTTCTTCATAAGGGAGATTCTCCACTCCCTTCATCATCTTGGAGGCTCTGCATTGGACTCTCTTAAGCAGTTCCCTCTCCTTCTGGAACTCAGGGGCCCAGAACTGGACACAATATTCCAGATGTGGCCTCACTGGGGAAGAGCAGAGAAGGAGGAGAACCTCTCTGGACCTACTAGCCACTCCCTTCTAATGAACCCCAGAATTCCATTGGCTTTCTTGGCCACAAGGGCAAATTGTTGGGTCATGGTCATCCTTCCATCCACCAGTACCCCCAGGTCCCTATCCCCTTCACTGCTCTCCAGCATGAGTATGAACAGCTTTGCATGAACTGAGGAGTGCTACTGTTTCACTCTGTTCTTTGTACCATATTTAGTTTATTATATCTTCTGGCAACCAGAAACTGAATATTTCACAAATGTTCCCTTGTGGTTTGAGCACTGTTTGTTATTTTAAAATTCCCTTAGAATTTTAATTTCCCATCTTTCCCTGAGGTAACAGTAGCAAATTTGCTAAATTCGGGGGTAGGCATTTTGAAATGCTGCTTTGCATCACATCTAGTGGTTCAGTTTCACCTGATCTTGGTATTTCCTGGGTTTTTCCTTGATATCATCCAGACAGAATTGAAATTTAGCAGTTATCATGCTAAGATATTTGAAGTACGGTTTAGGAGGTATGGAATGGATTGATAGGAAATGTCCACAAACAGGGTCTTGTCATTAAGTAGCTTATTAAATGTCATCTGATTCTGGGTTAGTAGGAGTCCATCAAGTGAACTTCATGTGTCTGGCATGATTCAGGGTGTAAAATCAATGTCTGTTCTACATGGATTCATGTATAGAACAAATATGAAAGAGGAAGAAAGCTCCCATACTGTGCTGGTTCTGATCATGGAAATCTGGAGTTTTCAAGTCAGATGCTAAACAAGTTTTAACATTTTTTCCATGCTGAGCAGTGCTTGCCTTTTGCATTTTCACAGGGCCTGTGTCTGGAGAATGGGTACTATCTTTCTTTAAATATTGTGAACCACTCTTGAGTTGCAGCAGTATCTGTCACAGATGAAAATGCTCTATGGTCCTTTGTAATTCATTCATTGCTTTATGGACCCCAAATCCTCAGGAGAGGGTCACAAATCCACATAATGTTCTTGCATTCTGGCTTTTGCATTTGGATCACTGATGTAATTGACAAAAGTGCAAAATCCCATCTAGCCAGGTATCTTCCTCCTGACTGTGTAGTCCAAGGAGATCAGGAACACCAATTGTTCCAGCTAAAGTCTGCCTTGAATCTAGGCTAATAACTTTCACTCCTGACCTGGTGGTTTCAGATGCTAGTCTGTTTTAGACAACATATGAACTTCTCTTTTCTCAGAAATGCAATAGTCAAATTACTAGTCAAATCCATAAGTAATAGAGCACAAATGAAATTCAATATGCCAACCACTCTGCTGTAATTTTTTATATATAAACATTCATGTTACCAATGTGAGAATCTGAGGAATTTTCCCAATGAATGAGCTTTAAGATCCATCAAGACTTGTATGGCCTGGGTAGAAGTGTCCAAGAGCAGAGGTTCCAGAAAAAGACCTGGGAATTTTGGTCTCTGCCAATCACTGTTGGTTTTCAATACCAAAATTTTACACTTGTCCTTTTAAGAGGCACTGTGCTGGAGTCTTAGAGACAGCAGCAGGGATGCTCCTATCTGTTAATTCTGCAGTGGGCACACTTACCTCTGGTGCTACTCCTTAAATGCAGTTAAATGTGCTGTGATTGTCTCTTAGGAGTTCAGGTAATTGGCTTGAGTGGATAGGAATCTCCTAGAGTTAACCTCAATATTTCAGTATACAAAAGATCCACCTAGATGGCTTGTTCTGGAGAGGACAACTGAATGAATTTTAAGGCTGGTGGAGCAATTGCAGCTTGTGAGAAAATGACATCAAGGTCAAGAGAGAAGCCAGCAGAGCACAGTTCCATCCAAGATTTGAGGAGTGCAAGATGGGGTGAGAACAGGATCCATGTGTCAGTATTGCCTTCTGTTAGGTTGGATCTTGCTATGAATTGCCAGGCTGCTCAGTGGAATATTCTGCATAGTTCTGCATGGGAAAGGCAACCCAGGCTGTTTCTTTTGCAGCTGAGGATGTGTTTGTTGGTAGCATATGCACAGCATGGATGTTTGCTTTCCTGGTGAATCCAAGCAGTGAGTAAAGATTAATACCAACCAAGTAATAGTCACCCCCACCTTCTTCCAATCAAAGAGTTGTCATTTGGGTCTTTCATTTTTCCTAGGCTAACTAGAATGATGTTGAAAAATATGAGCTCCTATCCTCAGTTAATTCTGAAGCAAATTGAAATCCATGCTGGGAACCTGATGTACTTGCTTTAGCTGACTTGCCAGAAGTATGTAAATTATTTTAATCACAACTTGTGTTTGATGCTATACAGGGCTTGCTCCTGCAAAGCTGTAACAGTCCAAGTGCTTGAGATTTGCTTCCAGGATGATGTCCCCAAGTTCACATGAGCCATTAAAACTGAAGTGAACTGGAGGGGCCTGATCAAAAATCCCCCAAAATCATAGAATCATAGAATTGGCTGGGTTGGAAGGGACCTCAGAGATCATCAAGTCCAACCCTTGATCCACTACCAATCCTTTGAACTGGAAGGGAAAAAAATCTTCCATCAGCTTGGGTTCAGAATGAACATTTGTTTTCTGAAAACATTTGTGCCAGGAAACCAGACTGTATGGCAGAAATAAATGAACATTTTTATCTGTATTAGTCACCCAAACCTAATTTTAAACATGTAAGGAAGAGAGGTGGGAGTTTGCCTGATTTGTACTCATCTTAGTTGAAGATACATGTTATAGCTCCAGAGTCAGATCCTTTTAGTACTTGTTTTAATAATAAAAAAATAAAACAAGCTAAAACATAGTTTGGTAAGGTTTTTATATTGGTAGTAACCAATTACTTATTATTTTTTACTCTTTTTTGATTCTTTTGACTTTTTTCGAGTGCTACTGGCCAAGGTTGCTGAAATGACAGTGGTGGTGTTATTAAAATACTAGAAGAGGGAGTTTTCAAAGGGACCCAAGAAAGGAGAGCCTCCCATTGAAATTCTGTGGAGTAACCTGTATTGTCAGGATCTTGCATTATAGTCTGTTTTTTGAATGCATTTTTGAGGCCATGTTGTACTGCAGACATAAATATTTATAGCTGGGGCTCTGATCCTTCCTTTGCTTATGCATGTATCTAACTTAAACACATGTGAGTATTCCCCTTGGCTCCAATATGGCTATTTGCATTCACAAAACTGAGGATGCATCTGGTATTTTTTCATGGAATTGTTAATAATTGTCAATAGTAATTCTACTGCAGGTGCAGTTTTGTGGTTGAAAAACTGCCCTTCTACCTGGAAGACGAGGTGCTCTATCAATTGATGCTTCTGTGACCTTCATTTTCATACATAGCACATAATCCCAGGACAGTGAACCCGAGCTGCCGCACCACCTCGGACACACTGACCATCTTCTATTCATTCATTCCTAATGAATTTTTTATAGCCCCTGTCTTCGTAAGATACAAAGCAAAGAGACAGATGCAAAGTTGGCCATCAGTTTTCTAATGGAGCGAGAGCATAATTAATCAGAAATAACACCTAAGAATAACTGGTGCAGAAGGGTATTTCCCAAGGAGGTAACATAGTCTCCTCAGGATGTAAGTCAACTTGTCTTAATCACGTGATAAAATTAGGGAGAGTTTGCTTTTGCAATCTTTTACATTTGTTAGCCAGCAACTTTCTAGCTTATTATTCAGATTTGTGGGTTTTTTGATAAGGACGAATTGGATATGAGGCCAGAGATCAGAAGTCACTGGGTGAAACAGCAATGCCGGAAAACAATTCTGCTGGTGATGAAAGACAAATTATTCGCATGGAGACAGGGACAGAGCGTCATCAGAACAGCGAGTGTTGCTTCCCCTTGACAGCTATGACAGGATTATTAATGTACTGCAAGCAGGCATTGGGGCTGAGCTGTGGTGTGAAAACGGTGTCATGTTTACTGCTGTTAGCGAAGAGCACTAAATGGGGTCATAACTTTCACTTTAAGCTCTTGTGAAAGATCCCTTTGGAAAGTCGTATTGCTGAGAATGGGCTCAAGCATGGAACTGCTCTCATTAATTTTTTAATGGGTGGCAAAACTGTGGCAACATCATAAATAATCCTAAGAATATGCTGGTGTGCTGATTATATATTTTTGGTGACTAGGACATTGTGCCTAATGTCTATGGCCATCTTACTCTGGGAGATGCCTCACATTATTCATTGTTTAAGCCACAGTATTCCTAGCAGAGATAAGGCAATGCATTGGACGACCATTTTTTTTTTTTTAGCACCCTTTTTCAGAAGGTTTTAGTTACAGTTTTCACTGTTATTCACAGCTGTTAGGAAGTGCTTGCAGGTAAATGCATGTTTTGAGCAGTTTTCTGAGAGAGACCTGAGCACGTGCTTGAATGCTTCTCTGAACCCAGGCCTAAGACAGGTTTGATTAGAAAAAGATGATACTTTGCCCACACATATAGTAGTGCTTTTGTTTCCTCCTGAACAGTAAGATGGACATTTGGACCTGGTTCACTTGGTGCTAATGATACATGACCCTGCAGGCAGGCTGTGGTCTCAGCTGGCTTCCATTTTGGGTTTGCAATTTCCTCAGCAAATTTTATAATGGCTTTTTGAGTTGGTGATAAAATCTGATTTTTCTCTCTCTGTACCTACATGAATGCAAGTGCTGAACATCCAGAGTGGGGTGCAGCAGGAGAGATTATGCCTTTTGCTGCAGGATGCTGCTGTAAAAAGGGCAACTTAGGCATAGCTATGTTTTTGCACTCTTCTGGTCTACTCCTTCTTATAAGAACCGTCTCTTCTGTACTTTACTTTCTTGAAGATAACAAACAGAGATCTCCTTTTCTGACTGCTCTTGGTTGTCCAAGAGTCACCTCCCTCCAGAGGAGTCCCGTCCCATGCAGTGGAGTGTTGGATCTTGTTGAACTTTAATGTCCCTTCCAATCCTAACCATTCTATGATGGGTTAGAGTATTGACTTGGGCTGTCTTCTGTGACCTTTCTCCTTTCACAGTAGTTCTGCTGGTGACTTTCATAGCTGCTCAAGAGTTGTGATGTGGTGCAGTTAATGCTGTTGTTCTCATCTTCTCATGCACAAGTGGATGCTTTCCAGTCTTTTCGGAAGAGATCTTTTCCTACCACCCACAGCATGCTGAGGAAAGCAGTAGAAGTAATGTATTTGAATTTATTTCCACAGTACAATGTGTAGGACAGGGTAAAAGCAAAACTTTTATGATCTTGGTTACATAAAACATTGGTTCTGGCCACACAATGAACTTGTGTGCAGTATTTTCCTTTTATGATGCCATCACCTGCCCCTGATTTGAATATTGCCTAGTGTTGCTCTATTTTCTCTCTGGTGTTCTATTCTGAACTATTTCCTCTCATTTTCACTTGATTCTTGTGTTCTGTCTTAACTTCTTTTACGTATCATTAGGTATTTCAGTGACACAGCTCTTTCTCCTATTGTCTGCTTAGCAGTGGAGTTCACCCCATGGATGTAGGTTTGTTGTGCTCAGAGTTACAGCACGGAATGATTCTGGACTGATAGACCATCTCATGTAGGCATAGTTTTACAGGCAAAACCCCACTTATACTGGTATCCCCTGTTTTGATAGGATGGCATTCCTACAAGCTGTGCCTATGGCAGTATGGGTAGGAACATTTTCTTGAGTGACAGAATGCTGAATTCCTAGCAGATAGAAGTCTCTCCTCAGTATCGAGTTGTTTGTTCAAAAAGAAACTATTTAACTGAAGTGTATATTTCTCACCTGATTAATGTGATACAGTGTAGGGCAGAATTAACAAGGGCCTTGCTGGGTCAGCTCTGATTTACTCCATTTGGAGGCTAGCTAGACCTGTCTCATTCTGAGAATCCCTTTGATTTTCTTGTTTAACTCAGACCCATGGATCTGCCATCTGATTCTTTGTATCTGAGCAAATTCTGTTTCGTTTTCACACTCTTCCCATTTCTGTTTTGTGTATGATACTTGCTGAAATAAACAGTTGATGAACTGTGGTACAATGAGTGTCCAGATGTTCTCTCAGCATGCCAGCTGTATTTATTATTCTCCTCCCCATAACTGTATATCTTGTACCTTTACTATACTTGAAGTGACTTGTAGCTGTTGAGTCTTATTTTTATATGTGAGAACTCCTACTGCATGGCAGAGATGCATATTAACTCCCTGTTTTTTTCTCCTTAGGTTATGTGAGTAGCACTGCTTCACAGCTTTCTCTCTAAACATCAAATCATACAATAGCCTGAGAGGTTTTTCAGAACAGTGGACATTAGGAAAAAGGAAGAGATGAGATTTTATTTATTACTTTTTATTTGCCCTTCACTTTCCTCTGTGTCAAGGCAGGCTTTTTGCTGAATCTAGCTCTTTTTGAACTGTCCTGAAAGACAGGGGGAAGTCTCCTGGGTCATTTTAGCTTTGTATCTTTTGTTTCCCTCTGTTGTCTTTAAAAATGGAAGGAACACTTTTCTATAATTCATGTATTATTTTTCTTCAGTTGCATAGGCAAGATTTTCATTCGGGGTCCAGAAAAAAATGGTAAAAGGTTAGGGGATGTAACTGTGTTGTTTTCATTCAGAAGAGTCTACAGATATGAGAGATTGCCAGCATAAAAAATACACCACTTCTTTGCACTCCTTTTGAACTAGTTTGGAAAACAGATGCACATGCTTATGGAAACATTCACCCTGCTTGCACCCTAGTGTGCATTTTCACAGCAAGGTCTTCTATACATCTTACACACAAAAAAATAACTTTCTCCCTAGAAGTATTTGACAAGCTCATCACTTGGCCAATAATTTTCTTTTATGTTTTTTAAAATTTAATTCCTCCCTTTGGATTTTTGTATCACAAGAGGCAGCCAAAGATCAGGTATTAATTTCTACCCAAGGATGTTTGTTTATATCTTCCAGATAAATTAAAATATGATTCAGTGCATCATCAGGCTGTAAATTACAATACTGGGAAATGATAATGGTTTTATAGGAGCCAGGACCAAAATTTATATGAAGACTGTTGATCTGTTTGGGAGTCTTATGTTAGATTCATAATTTTTCTTGGGCTGACCTAATAATTACCTTCATCGGGGCATGGCTCGTGCACCTTAAATTCCTACTTGCTTTGTTGGAGTGTACTGTAACTTGGTTTTGCCAGCCCTTCAAACATAGCCATGTTTGGGAAAAAATGTGAAAACAGGACAGCTTTGCTTCTTAAATCAGACCTTTTTAGCTCAAGTCAGGGGGTGGGTAGAGGAGGTTGGCTCTGAAAAAAAAAAAACCTCATAGAAGAAATTTTCTCTCACGGTGTTCCCACACTATGACAATATGATAGACTGGTTTTCTTTAGCTGTGTTTAATTTAGCTGCTGGGGTGCTAAAGCATAGGAGATGTGAGTACTCCAGACTTCAGAATGGGGGTGAGGTGGCATTCAGAGCACAGGGTGTCACTGGTTTTCAGGCCACTGCATCATAGCCTTCCTGCTACTCTCTAGACAAACTTCTGATGTCCCTGTTGCCTGCCCTGTTCTGAAGTCACAACTCCCACCTCTGTGCCCTTATGTCAAGTGCTATAAGGTTTGAATTTCCTATGGAAGGAGACACCTTTGTCCTCCCAATGCTAATGAGAGGCAGATCTTAATAGGTCAGCTGAGGGGTTTTATCCAGCTGCCTGAAATTCATTTTTGATCTAAATGAACCAACATTTGTAGTTTTTGTATGTTAACAGGCACGATTGCTAATAATTAATTATTAATTTGAATTGACAAAGGTGAAAATGCCAGGGTTGCCAAATGTTTGAGGTAGGAAGAAGTCTCTGGAAATGGTCTAATCCTACTTCCCCTACTCAAATAGGGTCAACTAGAGCAGGTTGCCCTCCTTTAGTTCCTCATGCTCAAGCTATGGCAGATCCCCCTGAGCCTTCTCTAGGCTGATCAACCCCAGCTGTCTCAGCCTCTTCCCATATGACAGATGCTCCAATCCCTTAATCATTTCAGTGGCCCTTCACTGGACTCCCTCCAGTATTTCCATGTCTGTCCTCTACTGGGGAACCCAAATACATTGCCTCAAGTGTCTAGGTCAGCATATATAAATTGCAAAACACACCTTGGCATGACCCATTAAGGAAGCTGTCATGTATTTTCCTGGGGGTGTTCCCAGTGAAGAGATGAGCTGCCTTCACTTGAGTCCTGCCTGCAGTGCAGTACAGGAATGTCCCTCCCTGTGCAGCAATTCTGGCTGAAGATCAGGTGACCTTTTTGGGTGTAACCTGAGCATGTTAGATATGAAAAACCCAGGCAGAGAGTGATGAAAGTGGAAGAAGCTTACTAACATAAAACCTGCCATATTGAAGCATGGACTGAGATGAATGCAGGAAGCACTGGCCCAATTTATGTAGAGAATAAGACTATAAAATCTGGGGGGCATCCACTTGAGTTAAAAAGCATGAAATCTTAGAATAATTTTATACTCTCCGCATCCCTGTATCCTGTTGAAGGCAATAGGTTTTTGCCTAGAAAAAGCTGTAAAATTTTGCCAAATTTGGTCATTCTCAAATTCATGACATTCTCTGATCTGAATTTCCAGCATTCTGCTTTTGAATGCCTTAAATGTGTAAAGTTTTTATGATGGTAGGGCCACCAGAAGTGGTGTTCTGTGAATGCTGAGATGTGTCATACTAGTTGTGATTCATTTTTTTTTTAATCTTTATTCCAATGTGTCAACACATGATGGTACATAAAACTGTATTTGTAGAGATTCTGCATAAGACCTGTCTGCCAGATTAAAATGTTTGAGGTTTAGGGGAAAAGCAGACTTTTTGCTGGAAGTCACTTATCTTTCAGAGCCTGTTGAACCTGTTTGAATTCCATAGCTTGCTTTGTGTAGACAAGGTGATATGCTAGGAAGATATATAAGCCAGCATGGCCTCCTCGTGCCAGTGCTGTGTAAATACTGTGAGCTCCATCAGGTGCTGTTAGAAGGGATAGGAGAACATTCTGCTTCAAAAGGCTAGAGAGAGAGGAGCAAAAGGCTAATTTATTTGAAGAATGAAGGGTAACTAATTGGCAATAAAGCCCAAGCTGGTGGGAGAACACAGTATTTATGTTGGGGTGGTGGCATCATTGGCAACAGCAAACTTCTCTCACTCCTGTCTATTCTAGAGCTGGAAAGCTTACGAGAGTAGAAGAGGAAGAGTCTGCAAAGTAGAAGCGGTGTCAGATCTCCATTTATTTAATGTTGCCTGTTTTATTTTATATTATCCTAATCCTGAATGGATTAATTATATTCCCCTTTGTTTCTGTGTTTGGGCTAAAGTTATCCAACCCTGCTAAGGGTGATGGGTATGTATTTTCTAACTGAGATGTATGTCTCCAGGTGTCAGTAGCAGGAATGGTCATTCCCTGTGTAGCAAACCCTCCTCTGTTCTCCATCACAATTAGGTCTTATGTGGAGCATCTGTTTCTTCTGGGCAACTTTTAACTCCTTCCTAATAGTGCTGACTGGTAACTGGCTCTAGTGACAGCTGCTCTTGTGCTCCTTTTCTGCTTCAAAGTAGCCCTTGAGGTGGCATAGCCAGTTCCTGGAAGATCGACCTAGTGTGACAATATCAGGTGCTGTGGGGAGCCATAGAAACCCCAATGAAGTTTGCCTCCAATATAGACTTTTTAAAGGATATTTTGGCTAGCCAGCAGTAGATTTTTGGCTTCCCTGGAGACAGCAGTGTTGAATTTATTCTCTCAGACAATACTTGTGGTAAAAGCTCAAGTAACAGTATTGTTCTGTGTTAGGGGAGTTCTTATTGCCTTATCTTGGGGAGATGATATGAGATCCCCTGCTTGGGGATGTCGGGATACAATCCTATGTCCCCCTTCATCTCTATACCCTTTTCCCATTTGTTGTAGCATCACCCTCTCCTAAACTACTGTTTCCAATTAGAAGGGATCCAGTTGAATGAGACATCCCTATAGCAGCTTTGACAGGACCAAAGCATGCCCAACATTATGCCTATAGCTAGTGGTGCCTCATCATCTGATGCCCAGGAGGGACTGGAGACATTTCTTTATTGTCTGAGGAAACAAAAACATACATGCCCGAAAAATGCAGATAGAGGCCAAATCCTGAAATTGCTGAGACCATTTGGGAAGCACTGTTGTGAGAACTGATCTGCAGAACGGTCACTGGGTTTGTCAATTTGCATTTCTTAAGCTGCATCTGTAGAGCCTCCATAATTTAACAAGTAGTTTGTGACAACCTGGCTGCTTTAGGTAGGGCCTGGGCAGTCCTTCAAGCAGCAAGAGTCTCTGTATCTTTCCTACCCCAATCTTGATGTTAAGACCAAACACCAAAGTACCAAATCTTTTTTACTTACATCCTTGAAATGTCTCTGGCTGCTTCACACTCTGAAATTACCATGCTGTTTTGGTTAAGCAGAAAGTAATAAGCTCAGTTAACTGTTCCTGATGGATAATGTATTTATAAAGCTAATCTTGTTTCCTTATCTTGTCTGGATGATAAGATCCCCTCACCATCCCCCTCAATGTTTTTCACTGAGCAGAAGAATAGAAAAAAAAAACACTCAGGTGTTTACCTTGCCATTTCTTTTCTTTGTGCAGAAAGGCTCATTAAATGTTATGGACTAGCTCAAAGATAAGTTCTTGCTATTCAGTATTCAGTAATGACAGGATTCTCATGACTTCCAGTAAGCATATGAACAGTGTTCAATATTTGGCTGAAATACAGATATTTTTTTTTTCAGAAGAACACATTTTCAATCATGAATTTTGAGTCATCTCAGCTAACAGGCTTTTGGAGAGTTGTGCTTGTGGAATGGATTGATGTGCCTGAATTGTGTCCTCAGGCTTCCAGGGAGCTGTGAAGATGCTGAGTAAGATCAGTGGATGCTGTCCTAGAAGAAAGGAAATTTTGGGGATAACCACCTTTATCTATCCCTGTCATTTTTTGGCCAGTTTTATTGGGTTTGGGCTTGAGTCTTTTGTTCTTCTGTGGGATTAGTTTTGTTTTTAGAATTAAGCATCTGATTTTGTTGCCTGAGCTCCTAAGATTGTATTTATTTTTTGTTCCAATCTGGAAAAGGTGTTCCCTTGGAGCTCACTTTCAGAGTTAGGCTTGCAATAGGATTCACAACAAGAGCAAGATTCTCAAAGGGCTCCACAGCAGCACTCCTGGAAAGATTCTCAATACAACTCAGCCAGCCAGGATATTTAGCTTGGTGTGTGTCTGGATGCTGAACTGTCTTGTGTACTGGGTGTCAGTAGTTCCCTCAGGAGAGCTTGGAAATAGAGTTGATGGGTTCACTTCTGCTCCTGGTGTTTGACTACAGCTGCAGGGTATGAGGTATGAATGGAGCACCTTCTATAGAGGCAAGCTATGCAGCAAAGAAAAAGGACTATGGAGCATATAGGTAGAGCTCCTCTCTTACTGGTTTTGAGCGAGGTCATGTTTGACACTCAGGGTACTTAGCTGGAAAAATAATCATTCTTGGCATTGCCAGGTCTCCAGTGTGCATGAGGTTACCTCATTTGCATGTTTTGATTATGGGTGTCAAGCAGTGATGTGTCACTCCTTTGTAAATGAATGAATATTACATCTTGCTGATCATGGGCAAGTGCCAGAAAATGTCTTATTGTGCAAAAGGGGAACAGAGGATATTTCAATGTGTCATAATTCCTATTTTCAGGGATTTGTTGGGGACTTTGCTGTGTTCAGCAAAGACCGAGCTTTGTCCTGGAGAACAAAATTCCTGTAACCACTTCTGTCAGCATAGGGCTGATAGGTTGAGGCAGATTCCCTCTGACCTGTCTGTAGGCAACCAAACAGAAGTTCACACAGTAGCATAGAAGTGAGCCCCCTCTCACACAGATATACAGCATGCACACCACACACGTGAACAAATGCTCATATTGTCCTTTTTTTCACCACTTTTGGGGCGCATATATTAAGTTTTCGTATGGCATTTTGGATGTGCTGACTGGGTGAGATGCTGGAGAAAAGATGAATCATTAGGAGTGGTTGTAGCAATTCAGCATTACACCCCCTCCTACTGTGTTTTTATTTGACTAGCTTGCTGATCACAAGGCACCGCCTTTTGGCTCTCCAAGAAAGCTGTGCAATACTATCTTATTTTATCGTGCATTACATGTACAGATTGTTTTATGAATCACTACTCCCTTCTCATTCATTTTCTCAACAAAGTATGAGCTACAATACACCCTATGAAATACTTCGCTGATTAGCAAAAGATATCTTATTTGTGAACATGGTCTGGACTTTTTTTATAACATACTGTGTCCTAAACTCTTTTCCTTTGAAGTCTCTGGATTTTTATAGCCTTTAATAATTAGAAAAAAAAAAAAAATTAAAACCCCATCATGATGTAAGGAAATAACTTGTGGTTTCTTTGCAAATGAATAAGCTAAGTAACATGGAATATTTCTCTTTAAAAGCATGTAATAAAAACCAGAGGAATGAACTGCTTCAGTGTTGACCACAGTGGAGGAAAGAGTCTTTTTCCCCATTTGGCTATTGTAAATCTCTTGGGGCTGGTGCATTCTTAGGCTGATATAGTAGCGTTGTTTTGGGTTCTCACTCACTGCCTAGAGCAGTCCCACATGGCTGGGTGCAGAGTAAGTACTGCCTGTGGAGCTGGAACATGAATATGAACCATGCTAATGCAAGTATCAATTAGACAGTGACCCAGAAATTCTTGGAAGAATGATTTTTCAGCTATATCCTGTCTCCAGGGCTTAAAACCCTAACGGTAGCTCCTTGCAGACTCCTATGTTGAATGCTGGAACAACTGGGGAGTGAGGCAGGGGGAGACGGGGTGGAGATAAAACTGAAATGGTGTTCCTGAGAGAAACAAATCATTCAGGAAAAGGGATAATCAAAGCCCTCGGACGAATAATGGAACAACCATTTCTATTATAAGTGTGCCTAGGTTTATCTTGGGCCAAGGTGTCATCTAGGCAGATGTACTAGCCGTTTGCTTTCCATAATAAGTGTTGGATTTTTGAAAATATTTTAATGCCATCTGGACATTTTACTAGGCCTCAAATTCTTGATGACTTTCCAGGTCATGCAGCCACCATTTGCATCATCTGACCTTTCAACCTCTTCCATTCTTTCGAAGTCTTATGAAGAACATTAAACTGGCAGATGCAATTATTGTATAATAAAGTATTGATTTCCTAAGGAACCCTTTAACATCTTATTTTATAATTAGCATTTGCAAGGCATAAAGAATTAACCACATACAGCCTTACAAACGAATTACCAGGTCCTTTTATTTCCAAAATAAATATCAGTGCCCAATTGCTGACAACAGCTGACCATACCATCTGATTTCATTGAATGCCAATATATGAAGTGTTTCAATAAGACTAGTGCAAAACCAGAATTATAAAAGGAAACTTGTCTTTTCATACTGAATTTGATAATTGACTTTATTTACCCATTTCTCTCAGCTGCTTGGCATCATCTTCCCTTGTGTGTCATAATATTTTCCCTGGTAATTTCTATTTTCTGCTGCAGAAGCTCTTCATGACAGTAGATCTGGTCAGCTTCAGGCATGAGAGCAAAGAAGGCATTTGTTGCTCAATTAGATGTTTTTTATTTTGGCAGTATAAATCTCAGAGGGTGCCATGGTTTCATTTCAGTCTCTCATAGGAGTAAACTACCTGGCAGACACTGTCTAATAGTAAGCTTTCCCCTCTGAGTCTCTTGTTGCAGGTGAATTCTTTACAAAAAAAAGTTTGGTGTCCCATTTTGGTGCTGAATACCCTAGGTTCCTGAAAGCTGAAAATACAGGGAGGAACTTTTTTTCTCCCAGCAAAACCATGGCTCAGCTCTTCTTTTGACACTGATGGCCTTCAACTCTCATTAATTTGAGCTCTGAGTCCCCCAGTAACTTGGAAATGAGTTTCTGTTAATGCTTGTAACTCCCCCACTCTGAGCAAATGGTCCCCTTCTTCCCCTGTAAGTGTTGACAAGACACAGAAAAGACATGTTTATGCTTTTTATGGGGTCTTTCTCCAGGCATTGTTCACAGACTGTGTTTGAACTCCACACAAGACTTGGTTGTGGGCATTTTGGTCTAAAGCGGGACCAGAGAAAGGCAGCAATGCCTCTTCCTTGCAAGATAGATGTGAATCTTCCTTTAGAAAGGGAGAAGCCCTGTTTCAAAGTCCTGCTCAGAAGACTTCACTTGTCGTAAATGAGATTGAGCTCCCTGCCCCAGAATAACACAGGAAAAGACCATAGGTAGGAATGATGAGGAGGTTAAAAAGATGTGATATGGTTTGCATGTGCTTACTGGGCTAATACAGTCATGAGCATAGGAAAAAAGTACTGAGTATTTTTTATTTATTAGTAACTGTGTTGACCTGTAGCAAAAGGAGGATGGTGAAGAATATCAAGCCAGTTAAATGAGTTAACTCACCAAACCTCACTAAGGGAGTGCGAAATATGTTGTTGTCATTTGGCAAATGGGAAACGTCCACCCAAAAGTCCAGGAAAGGCTGGGAGTGGATACTCTGCTTTGCTGTCTTGTTTTTTAATTGCTGTCCCACACACATGGATGTGTTCATTTTCTTATGGGTCCTGAATAGGATTTGGTCCCCTGAAAGCCAGAAGAGGAAATCTCACACATGCTGTGCTGCTAAACTGGTGTAGTAAAAGGAAATACCAGTTTATTGCTGTCTTGGGTGTGGAACAACGTGGGCTCTTCAATCTGCTCCATTCTGCTGCAAGCAGGTGTTGACATCATGTATAATCACCGTGCTGACTGGTGGAAAAAATCCCCTCCAAAAACAGTACAACGAAGAGAAACAGACATTAAACTTCAACTGATAAACCACAAAATAGAAAATTTAAATTGCAAATATTGATTTCCAAGGAACATCAGGCTGATGGCTGCCATTAAACCAAAGCTCTGTTGACATTTTAGTCAATAACCAGCTCATATCATTGTCCCAGGTTCTCCAGACCTGGACTATGCTCAGATGTTTTTTAGTGCAGGTTTAGCCCAATTTTTTATCTTTCAGAATCAGTTTCCTCAAGGAGATTTTAGCAAAGCCTCTTCAGGGAATACTGAGGAATATCCTTCATTTGGAGGAGATATTTTAGTATTTAGGAGCATAATTATAGGATCATTTTAGTTGAAGAAAAACTTTGTATCAACCTTCCTATCTTCTGACTGAGCCAGAAAATGAGCACCCACCTTTTACACTGATTTTAAAACTGTGTTTAGCTTCAATAGCTGTGGACTGGAAAGCATAAATATTTGATGCCCCACTTGATTAGTCAGAAGTTTGATTTCAAGACTGGCCTATACGGTGCCACTCAACCTCTGGGTCGTCTCAGGTTCTGCAAAGGCCCGTTTCCTATCACAAGGAGGTGTCATCTGATGGTTGTCTGAAAAGGGGAAGATGTTCCACCAGCACCTCCACCTTCTTCTGTTGGTTTGTCCTATGAGTGTTTCTTGTTGGATAGACACAGTGCTAAAGTTTGTGCATCAGTTTTTGGTAACTATCTGTGACAGAAAATATGTGAGAGTGGCAATCTGCTTATTCACTTACTAACACTTCCATATAGACCCTGTTTTTCCTCAGAGTTTTCCCGACAGGATTTGGGTCTCTGTTGTGTTCCTAATCCATTTGGTTCCTCAGAGCAGCTTGTTTCCTGCTTGTTGTTGTACAGTGGTTCTTCCTAGCTGTGCTCAACTCAAGAAGTACATCTGGGAAGGTGTCAGTGTCAGCTGAGACCAGACACAGTTGTAAGTGCCCTAGCATGCCACGTATTCCCAAACTGAGACTGCTGCATTGCATTGCCTGAGGGACCCCTGCTCAGTTTCTTCTGGTTCCCATTTTAGGTAAGCGTTGAAAATGTCCCAAATATCCCAAGTGAGGTCTTTGGACCTTAGCATGAGGGTCGATCACACATATGTACAAGTGAGCTGGTAACTGAGCTGTTCCATGTTACTGTGACTTCTTGGAGATGCAATATCATCTTCTATCCCCATTCTTCTGCTGCAGCATAAGCTTCTGTATCTAGTTTAAATGTCACGTACTTTGCTGTGCATTGCTTGTGACAGGGAATAGGCAGGTCCTTACCTCAGGTGAGAGTTGGCAGTTCCTGGGTGAAAGGCGGGAACTCTGACTCACGTGCAGCGAGGGAGAACACCCTTATTTGTGCTGCTGCTTCAAACTGATATCAGGTATTGCTTTCAGCATTAGCCTTGCTTTCCTCCAAATTCCTTTTAATAAATCACTTAAAAGGCAGCTGTGGGCAAGGCTGCTTCTCTCCCTCTGGTAAATCTCAGGGTGGTACGTTTGACTTACTGCGTGAAGAGCTGACCCGTGGCTGGACACATGCACACACGTATATTTGTTGTATCTGGGGTGTGGAAAGAGGGATTACTTAGTTTTTCTGTTCAGGATTTTTTTCTGTTGAAAGGCCCTTTGTCTAGAAGTACCAGAAAGGATGAGACAAACTGGTTGCCTTCACGGCCCGATGAGCAAAAAGAAAGCAGTACTCCTGTTACCTGGAGACATTCAAGAAGGCAAGTGCAATTAGTCAGTAGATAATTAAGCTATACAGAATCAGAGTAGTTGAGACAAATCACCTTGGCCTACAGATGTAGCAAATCAAGAGAAGCCCTTTTTCAGAAACTGTGCAACAGGGAAGGGAGAGAGGATAGAAACTGCTTGATCAACATAATATCCACATCCTCAGCAAACAGAAGTTTAATTTGGGCCTTTTCTTGCAGCCTTTCTCCTGGGAACAGTGCCACGGGAGCAAATGTGTCAAAGCTTGATCTTGCCACTCTGGTCTTGCTCAGGCGAAAGTTTCACTCGGTGAAGTTACTTGGAGGTGCTCGCTAATTTAGTCTAGTAAGGAGTAAGGCTATTTAGGACTCAAACAATGCTTGAGAGAACTGTTGATTTCACCACTCTTCAGGGCTGCCTCAATGCATGGTGCAGGTCCCAGAGAGCTGTTCCTCAGGACCCCCTCAGTGGCAGATGCTGCACCCCTACCATGCCTACGGGTTAGGGTGTGCAGCTGCAGAGAGGCAGTCGAGCTCAGCATTTCCATCTGCCCAAGGAGCTGTTTGCATCAGGAAGCCCTATGGGTCCGTCAGGCTGCTGGCTCTGTAGCAAGGCAAATTTCACTTAACCTTTGGGAACATTTATAATTAATGCTTAATTGATTTCCATAATGCAAGATCAACACACTGGCGTGAGTCTCTTCCTGTACATCTTTGCTCATATGAACAGTCCTTAGTCACCTTATTTTGTCTTTTCTGTGAGGTTTAACCTCTGAGTAAGTTTCTTCATGAACTTGCTGCTCATAAAAATATCCAAATGTTTCTTAGCACAGATCAAATGCTGGCCTCAGGCCCCTAAGTGTTTCTTTTCCAGGAAGGGTTGCTTCTATTTATCATAATGTTAGAAGTCTTTGTCTTTTCCAAGACTCAATTTTCTTGCTTGTCCCTGCCTCTCTGGGGAAAGGCCATAGTCACTTCACTCTAGTTGCCAAATTTTGAGAACTTGTCAGGTCTTGGAAAAGTGTTCTTGTCGAGGATCACTCTGGCATTCTGTTCGTGTCAATGTTAGATTTTTCTTATGTTCAGTAGAGCTATATGAAATTTGCCATTCTTTAACTGAGATTAGACCATTATCCCATTAAACATAGCCTCTGCTAGATTACCTTCAGAAAAAATATCCCCCCAAACCTTATGGTTGTGTTTTTATTGAATCCCACTACATTTTCCTCAAAATATGCCTGCTAGATGTCTGGTGGATGAAGTGTCAGCCACGCTCCTCTAGCCTCAGTCTGGGAGAGAGGGGAGGTCTCCCCTCCTGAAATGGTGTTTTGGCTCTGCTTTGTATCTGTGGACGTGGATGAATACATGAGGTGAAGAAATATGTGGAGAAGGACATTGATAAAGATGAGAGGAAGCAAACAGCCTTTCAGGAAACAAAACACAGCTGTTCCACAGGGTCAGGGCAGTGGTCAGTGTAAGGGAGAATAGTGTGCCATTGCTATTTGGCACTTCTGAGGTGTCCGTGTTGAGGGCACATTTGAAAATGTGTCCTCACAGATTGGATGCAAGCTATGTCATAAATATAGAAATGAAGTGTCATTTTTTTAAAAGGATTGGGTTAAAAATGAGTCCAGACATCAGAAAGCGAAGTCAGCAATGACTTGCAGTGCTTCTTCATCTTCTCTTTGTTCAACCAATTTTGGTTAAGCAAAAATCTGGTGGTTGTTGGAATTTCTGTGTTCTGTGCACTTCTAACAGTTCAGTATTGTAGTTATGTGGTACCTCTGTGCCTGATTTCTTTTACTTTTTAGGTGAAAGGATTGATACACGGGTCTGTAACAGCTTAATTTGCCCAAATGTCTTACATTTAATGAGCTGCACTTTTATTTTTTTCTATTCTTTCTTTTTTTTACAAAATACATTCAGATGATAACCTTGGCCTTCTACCTAAAGCCTTGATGACAGGACAGATTTTGATTGTCCAAGGAGGGAGGTAGGCTTCTACTAATCATGGCTAGAAGAGGAATCTGCCATACAAGAAAGCCATTGCTGCCTAGAACAGGTCAGAGGGAGAGGACTTCCAAGTGCACATGTGCTGGAGGGAGTAGAAGCTAACCTCCTGTGAAGCTCAGCAGGGAATTTTCTCTCAGGAGAGGAGGCAGCAGGCAAGAAGTAATTTGGAGCTTTTAACAGCTATTTGGGTTTTAGATGTGATTTTTAATACCAGTTTAACGAAACCAGATCACACCAGTTGCCTTTACCTCATAGTGCTTTGTATCCTCTAAAGTCTGTGCATCTTTCTCACTGCCTGAGCGTGTCTAGGAGGCACCCCCAACAGACTACAAATGTAGCTTGTTTGAGCAGGTTGATCAGCAAGCCTTACAGAATAATCATATGTCGCCCCAGATTCTTTTAATAACTGTGGGGTTGTTTGAACGTTGGAACACATTACCCAAAGAGATGATGAAGTTTCTGTCCTTGGAGATGCTCAAAATGCAACTGGACACAGTGCTGGTGTTGTTGGCCTTTCTTTGAGCAGGGGCTTTGGACTAAGTGGTCCCCAGAGACGCCTTCCAGCCTCAACTGTTTTGTGATTCTGTGGCATTTTCCTAGTTACATTTAGAGTTCTTGTGAACTGTCTGCTGCTGTCAAATACTTGGACACTTACAACAAATAATGATGGATGCTGCTTTCCTTGTGTTGGTGGAAGAGCTGTTTTGCTGTTTTCAAACATCAGTTAAATGTTAGTTTCAGTACAACAGTGTAATTCACTTGAGTCACAAAAAGACTTTTTTTTTTTTATATCAAGTATGGCTTGATAACCAAAAAGGCCAATTTTCTTAATGATCATTGAAGAGAATAATAAATTTTGTATTACAAGCTCTTCTATTCTGTTTGTGCAAGCATGCAGGAACACATGGGATCCTCAAGTAGGTAGCAGGAATGCATACTGTGAGGTGTTGAGCATATACAAAGTGAAAATATAAAAGCCTTCTCAAAAGCAACCTGCAATCCAAATATGTCAGTTGAAAACTCTGGCACAACTATAAAGAAATTCCAAATTACATAGTAAAGAAAAAACCCAGTGCTACTACAACCAATTAACTACAGGATCTACATGATAAATCTTTAATCTGAAATTAGCAATGTGTGTATTGAGTGGGTCAAGATGTGCATGCTACTCTTACAGAAGCCTTGTACATGTGAAACCTGTCATCTCATATTAGAAGACAAATGACATTTTGAGGTATTATATAAATAATAGAATCACATGGCCACCTGATCTTAGTTATTTCTTAGTGAAGGGTAAGACATTTGGAACATCCTTTTATTCTGAATTGTAGAGCTATAAGTCTCCTGAACTGGCAGCACAAGTTGTTCAGGAAACATTCTGCTGAAGCTGAGTAGCTCTAAAGGTTTGGAGTGAATTCCTGGTCCATTTGAAATCAATGGGAGTGGTGTCCCTGGCTTAAATGAAGCAAAGATTTTCAACCTTATTGCCTGGGAAGCAGTGCCTCTGGCTCATGTTTTATAAAGGAGGTGTCTTACATGGGTAGTAGAATCTATATACCTGTTCTCATCTATTCATTAGTAAATTCTGCTAAAGCAAACATAGAATTTGGTCTGATGTTCTTAGTTTGGATTATCTGCCCAGCTTGGGCTTAGCCTTCAAGAAGATGCTTTATGCCATGAGTGACAGAAGTAATGAAACTAGATTTGCTGGTCCTTCACATCTCCAACACCATTACACTGCAATGACACCAAACTGAGCAGCTTCACCTCTGACCACTATTGACTGTGTGGTCTACCTGGAGCTCTGTATATGCAGACCAGCAAGAAAATACAACTCTGCTGATGGGGTGACTGATTGCTCCTATGCAACATTTCAGCTAAGCCTGCTTTTCTGTCAAGAGGCAGGTGCTAGTTCAGACCTTTCTCATCAATCCAACTGATTTTCATGAAATATATTGGTACTTCCTAATCTCTGAAGTTTGTTGTCCTCTAACAAGTATGGTTGAAGCTGGACAACAGAATCAGAAGATGTTTGCAGTGTCAGGTAGACAGGAGAAAGGCATCAGCTGTTTTGAAATGGAATGACAAACTAGAGGTGGCATAATTTTTTCTTGTCCCTTTATTGAAAACATCAGTGAGTAAGGATCAATCTGTTTCACACAGGTGTGGATTCTAAACTGGCAAAAACAAGGTAGCCATTCAAACAAGTTAAATGAGAATAATTTTTCATAGAACCCTAAGAGGAGTATTGTTTAAGATATAAAAATGATTGGGTTCCGGTGCTCTGCAGTGGAGAGCAAACAAAGACTTTCTTGAATTAACTGAATTAATTCTATAGTGTCTATTTGGAATTCAGGTGGAATTTCAGACCATTTGTTCAGAACAGACCAAAGCTTATAACTGAAGTCAATTAGTTGTACCTGGTGACACTACATGTGGTTGT
The DNA here is from genome assembly GCF_036169615.1 of Heliangelus exortis. Classification (NCBI taxonomy): domain Eukaryota; kingdom Metazoa; phylum Chordata; class Aves; order Apodiformes; family Trochilidae; genus Heliangelus; species Heliangelus exortis. The sequence goes on from NC_092424.1 coordinate 36,170,960, forward strand.
GGTCCTCATTCATCAGATGGTTAGGATCTGGACAGTGGAAGACAACCAGGAATTCATGGGACTTACGAAATGTATAATAGAGCATGTCTGAAGCTACCTACCACCTCCTCCTGACAGAGATGGATGGGTCTGTGTCTCCATTTCTCACCTGTCCTTTTCTGTGTGCAGAGAAAGGTGAAAGTGTTTCATACCAAATCTGATAGAGCTTGTTCTGGGAATGATTTGCATTAAAAAGTTAATCAGCTTAAGTTGTATTTTGCTGCGGGGAAAAAGTTGTGAGAGAAACAGGATTCATAACAGGGAGGGTGATACGATATGATCAAAACAAATCAAAGTATGCATATCAAGTTTTGTTCTCAGTAAGTTTAAAAATAGCTAGATTCAGTCTTATTTTGCAATAGCAAAGATTTTTATTTTGGGGCAACAAATTTCAACCCCATCCTCCTTCAGCTACTCACTTGTCAGACATTTCAATCTGATGAGGGGACACACCTTTGCTTTGTATGTGTGTGTGTTGTCCCCTCCCTTGGCCTTTTGCCTGCAAGTCCTTTCTAGCCCAGGAATGTATTTTATAGCAAAGGTGTAATGTCATTTTTGTACATGTCATGTCTCTCAAGGGAAACGTGTCAGAGGTGTAATATTTGCCCAGGTGTACCTGTGATAGTCTGAGGAGGGTGGGAAAGAGGAAGGGAGAGGGAGTGTGATCATCTGAGCTCCATACAGAGGTGTCTGCATGTCAGCTAGCATCCCCCTGGCTAGGGCTATCAGTCATTCCTAATTTCCTTGCTCAAAAAGTGTACTTCAGGTAGTCTTTTTTACTTGCCTGCATCTTAGGCAGCCTTTAAAGACCAAGGTGTTTGGGTGTTAGTTTTCCTGCCACTTGTCTGACTCAACGTAAAAGAAAAAACAAGAGAAGTTTGGTTTTTTTAAGAGACAGGATTAACATCCCTGGATTTTTTGTCTCTTTGCAATTCTCACTTTCAGTATTTCTACTGTGTTCCAGATGCAAATTACAGGGAGTGTAATGTATTTATCCATTTGGCTACTTATACAGTAATGTGAATTACTATATATAGTTTTTGATAATGACACCAAGTTCTAGCCAGCATTGTCCTGTTTGGCTGAAAATTTCCAGTGTGGAAAAATTTCCTTGCCATCTTAAACATACTGGGCTATGTTCTGGTCTTAGCTGTACAGACTTAAATTTGGACGAAAACTGGTTAATCTAATGCAGATTTACATTCAAGCAACAGAAACAAGATTTTGCCTCATCTCTAGTATTGACCTCACCTCTATCTCCTCATGCCAATTGCTATCTTGACACAGAATCTTTTCTTCTGTTATTCCTGCCATCTGAAAGAGTTTTCATGTACTTCTCTGTGTCCTTCACTTTCTTTCCCAATGGAAATCTCATTTAAAAACATGATTTTTTTCTTTTCCCCATGGTTCTTAATGTTATTTCCTGCTGCTCTCATCTATTATTTAGTTTAAGCTCTAGTATTTTAGGTAGAATTACTAAGTTAACATATAGGATATGCTAAAATGGACCCAAACCCATTTTCCAAATCAAAATGCTCTCTCATCCTGAGAGCACTGTAGCCAGATATGCAGAACAAGGGGAATTCAACTGGGATAGGGATGATGAGGAACCCTGATGGATACATCTGAGGAAGGAAAGATGCAGCACTCATTTTGGAGAATGGTAGGTCATTCTTAACTTGTCCTTCCAGCAATTGCTTTGTGAGGGTCTGGATAAAGAAATTAGGAGTGTAGAACACCAGGGAAACCTTGAAGACCACCACAACAGAGGGGGGAGGGTTGGGAGGAAAAAGAAAGAAATGTTGAGGAATGTTTTGGCTTTGAGCAATGAAGTAACTACCTGAGCAGTGTTAAAGCTGAGAGCATTACTGCCACAGCTCAGTCCCTTCACAGTGCTTTCTTTAGCTCATAGGTATTCCAAGTGAATTTGTTACATTTCCAAACGTACATATTTCTGCAATTACACTTGGTGTGTACCAAATACCAAAGAGACATTGATCCTCGTATTGCTGTCTATTACCCACACTGTGTTGAAAATATATAGCCACATCAGGTTGATTTTTTCCAAACGCTTTCTTTAGAATAATGAGTTTCTTCTCCATTTGTGTAACAGTACATCTCTGTTAACATAGGATTTTTGAATGTAGCACTATAAACCTTCTGTTTGTTTGTTTGTTTGCTTACAAGTCAATACTATTGATGCTTTCTCTTTTCAATTTTTTTCCCCTCCTATTTTAAAGAGGTGTCAGCAGGCAAGAAAAAGACTTTGTGCCTTGTAATACATTTCTCATGTCTTGGTATGTACATTATTCTGTAGTAAAGTATTTATACTTGCTGGCTTCATATAAATACACACACACACATAAGTATATTGAGAGTAGTTCTTTCTGTGGGCTAATTAATTCCATGTTTAAACAACGTTTAGTGCTGATAAGCGAATAATTAGAGGAGGTATTTATATTTTTTACGAAGTTTTTGAAGAGGAATTTCTCTGTTAGAAAAGGGAAATTAATCTCTTTTCACACCCTCATTCTCTTGTGTTTTCAGAATTTCCACAATTATTTCTTGAGAGGAAATTGTGGGGCCTGAAGACGGGAAAAGTTGAGACCCCATCTCTAAACTGAGCTGCTTGCAGTTTCTCCATTATTGGATAGTTTATTTTTTGCTATGTTAGGGCTGGGTTCCAATATCTTATCCCTAGTTTAGCACCAGAAGTATACATTGGGGCTGGCTTCCCCCAGACTTTTGTGTGTGTTTTTGCAGTGTTGGCATTGGTTTCCTCCGATGTCTGATAGAACACTCAAGGAACAAATATAGCTTGTCCAAAATACACATATGATAACTACCCTGAACATACACATTTTGCTATTATTCCCACATACGTGTGAATAAGTTTTGGCAAGAGAGTTTGTTTGGCCTGCTCTGTATTTGGGCAAGTAGGAGAACTCTTGTAGTTTCTCTGTTCTATGTTTTTATTTATTAATCATATTGTTCTTTCAAACCACAGAAAGAAACCCTAAACGTTATCACAAATGGCAAAGATTATTATCAGTGACTAATATCCTGGCTTCAATAAACTTTACCAAACCCTAGCACAAGACATAAATAATACAAAGGGCCCTCTCATATTCTGGGGGACTGCTATGAACATTGTAATAATTGTTCCACAGTTAATGGTACAAAAACTCAATAACACTTAAGGACCTCCATATTGGATTTGATTCAAAGCCAGCTGGAGCTGTTCCATTAAATCAGAGTGGTTTAGATTATGTCCCCAAAATAGGTGGGTTAAGTTTTCGTGTTCAGTTTGCTCTTTTCCTCCCTCTTGGACTTGTTCTTAGCAGCTGAGAGAGAGATACTTGAAGGGGTAAATAACCACTTGAGTGGTTATGAGATGATGGTTGCATTAACTCTGTGTTTAGAAAATCGTGTCTGTGTACAGGTCTGTGCTTGGAGCCCTAAGCATAATGCTCTGATCTTACTGGGGAGAAGGAGTCAGCCTCTCATGGTCAACCAAATAATGTAATAATTGTGGCTTTCTGAACACTGAAGCAGATGCAAAGCCTCAAATTAACCAAAAGGAGGTGATGGGGGGGTACAGGTGGAAATTTCTGTTTCACTTTTCTCAGGACTGCAATCAGCTGAATGCATCTTCTATGTGGTATGTGTGCAACTGATTAAACTTTGGCTTTTGGATCTAAGCACCCATTTCAGGTTGGATACTGATTCAATAGCAAATCTGATTTAGGCGATGGAAAGTTAATGGACTTCATCTAATCTGGGCAGGTGAGTTTGGCTGCTTCTTTTGTTTGTTTCTTTCTTTCTTTTGTACTAAGTGTTCTCTACAACAGTAAAATACAGAGAAATGGTTGAAACTCTCAAATTGAAGTGTCACAACATTCAGCTTTGTTGACTGCCTCTACCAGGTGTGAGATTGGGTGCACTCCTGGCTGCACATTGCGGGTGGTGTGCAATTCACCACCCGCAGTGAATACAAATAAAGGATGAGATTCTTCCAAGTTTTTAAAGGACGAGATTCTTCCAAGTTTTTATTAGCAGTAGAACTGATGGTTACACTCAGAAATTAAGACTTGAGCTGGCACACTTTGTCGCTGATGCCAGCAAGACTTAACAAATGGCCATGTTTCCAGGCTACTTGGGGCATTATTTCTAGTGGCATATGTAGATAGATGAAGGACTGGGAACATTAAAATAGCTGACTGAAACCTATCAGGCAGTGAGAAAATAGTGTGTGGTCCTTATACCTGAGAGGGACTGGGGGTTCATTCTCCTGTTTAAAAAGCTGGAGAGGACCTATCTCAAGGACTTCAAGGAAGATATTGTTTTTGGCAGTGTTGAGCACAAAGCTGAAAGGGTGATATATATATATTTACAGGCAATATTATATATAAATGGTATCTTTTATAAAGACAGAAATTCAATCAGCTCTGCATTGTTTTGGGTAATTCTGTTTTCTTCTACTGATGTAAAAAATTAGTGGGGAGATCTCTTCCTTGCATGGGGTCTCTTTCTTTTTCTGGGAAAGAACTGCAATTAGCAAAAGTTTGCCCCTACTAAGTTAGGGGTAAAACTCACTGTCTTCAGGTTTCATCCTGAGAAACAACGCGTTGGTTTAAAAAAGAAAATGATTAAAATAACTTTAGAAGCTTTATCTGTGAAAAATGTGACAGAGAGCAGCTAGAAATGTGTCACAGCAGGAGGTGACCTTTCTCATTTATCCAAGTAAAATGATCAGAAATACAGTGAACTGCCCATATTCTGAAATTAGGCACAGCATCTCATGAGATTTTAGTGCTACATAGGGAGGCAGAGTGCCCATAAAGATAGCAACTGCAAAGTATATTAATGCACTTTCCTTTTCAAATTACATGCAGGTGAAAATCTTTTACCACTTAAAAAAGCGTTAACTTGTGGTTTGTTTTACACTTTATTTTGGTTGTTTTATGACTGCAGGGAGCTCCTTAAAGCTTTGAAGTGTCCCTTAGCTGTCTCTTCAGCTTCCTTGCCTAACAGGGAAACACTTCTAGACTGAGGATGTGTTTTGCACACAAAAAAGTCTTCAACAAAGTTCCAAAAATCAGCTTATTTATATAGTTTCCAGGAAGAAGGCTAACAATTTCAAATAGACACGACTTTTGAGTCAGGCCCTGGAAATCACACTACTAGTTCTTGTTTCTGTGTGTTACCTTAAGATCCTATTTCCCTGCTGTGGGGGTGGGTTTATTTGTTTGTTTGTTTGGGGGTTTTTTGTTTGTTTGGTTTGGTTTTTGCTGTTATTGTTTTTTTGCTTATTTGGTCGGTTTGTTTGTCTTTTTCATAACCATATGAGCTAAAAGCTGGCTCGTCATTTAAATGATACCTGCAGTTAATCTTATAATCTGCCTGAATTCAGAATCTTGTGCTTTAAGGGTGGCAGCTCTCTCAAGAACTGAAACAAACAAAAATCCTTTGAAAATCATCCTGCAGAACTGTTTATTAAAGTAATACTTGCTTTGAAGTTCTTCACACGTTGTAGCCTGAGTGAGAATAAGGCCTAAGAAGGGATTTAACGTTCAGTAACAAATTATTATCTGAGAAAAGAGTCACTTGACAAAACTATTTCATATTAATCACTAGGAATTAAATTCCCTCAACAAAGCACATTTATTTCGTGGTGTAATAAATATCTAGAGCAAAATGTGGGGATTTAGTGTAATAGGAACCGCACAGTTAAAATTACTTTTAAGGAAAGTCCTGCACATGGACAGGCACTCGGGGTCTTCGAGAACTTCCTCTCCATGATTTGACCTATTAGAGATTGATATTGGATAGTTTGTCACCAATTTTCCTCCATTATAGAACTTTATATGATCCTATATAAAACAAACATGACTTGAAAGCAAGATTTTGCTATTTTACCCGGCTGAGCACTCAGAAAGCTTGCACGGTAGTGAGAAACACTTCTCATGGATATATTAAGTGCTACCATCTGTTTGGATTGTTTTGAAATGTATTTTTGGGCCAAAGCCTGCCCTTGTGAGGATCCAGTTTAACATGAAAGTCTCAGCAGTTCCCTGAATGTGAATAAGGCAGCAAAACTCACTCCTTTCATGCCTCCCAATCGTGCCCTCTAATTTAGCTACAATAACTTTAACTGAATCAGAGAAGCAGCACCAAAAATTGAGCCCTTGATTATGTTGATGCCTGCCTTACTCCACACAAGAGGTTGCACTGATTTCAAGGGCTTTTTTTTCCACTGAGACTGATATTGCATCAGGCAACGGAATGTGGTTAAAGTGCGGAAACAGTGAAATTTATTTTGGTTGCTCTTTATTTAAACTTTGTACATTTTTTTCTCCTGAGACCTGAAATGGAAAAAAAAAAAATTAAAAAAGAAAGAAAAAAAAGAAAAAAAAAGAAAAAAAGGAAAAAAGGAAAAAAAGGAAAAAAAGAAAAAAAATTTGGAAGAGAAACTTGTACACAAAGTTTTGTTCTCTAGGAACAGCAAAATAACTTCAGAATACTATAAATACTATATAAGGTGACAGTATTTTTGCCACACTTCAGACTTTCTGCCTGCACAGATAGATTTTGAATGAAGTTACTTTGTCAAAATTTATGACATTTGGCATAACAATTTCTATCTGTTAAAAGCCAAACTTTATTTTTAGTCCTTAATATTGTGTTAACAACATTAGAATTAGCATATCCACAGGAATAGCCAGTTAATTTATTTCACGTTTTTTCTCCTGAAACACCACTTTTTTTGTATCTGAAATAGTCTCTGTTTTCTCATATCCTAACTTCTGTACTGTAGTTTTTATTTGATTTTGATTTCGGCTTGCATGTAAAAAATAATGACATTTTTTCAATAATGTCTTTTTGTTTTTTCCTCTTATTTTGATACATATCAGGGGAACAAAGTCCAAAGCAACCATAGGAGTTAATGGGTAGTGTATCTTTGTAGCTCTTTCAAGATATTGGTATGCAGAAGTAGAGAATGTAATATAATCACTTTCCCATATATTTCCTATACCCATGTATGACTTTCTTAGTGTGTAGTAATTGCACCCCACAGTAACCCCATCCTTAAAGATGTATCACTGAGTTTTGATATGTCCTTAACTACTCCATACATTTTCCCCTATTTTTCTGAATTTGCTTTCCTTTAAAAGAAATGGCAAGGAAGAAAAGGAAAACATGACAGGGAAGCAAAGAAACGTCTCATTTTTAGCATTCCTGGGAGCAGTAGTCATCCCTTGCAGGGATGGTGCAGTTGAAGCCACATTACTGGTGAGGTATGAACGCTGCAATTTCTTCTAGAGCAGTGGATCCAGCACAGGCCAGCTGCTGCTGGCTCTGCTCCTACAGCTTCCATTTGTTTATGTTTAAAAAAACTCAGAACACCCAAATTCTGCAAGTCTGTGTCACCTGCAGACTAGCACTCTTCTTCCTCAAGCCTTGTCTGACACAATTCCTGGTTCAGCCACTCAGTTTGTAGCTGTTGATAGGAATGAGATGTGGTAGGGTAATGTTTCCAAAAGCTGCTGGCTAATTTGGGAGCCTGTGTCTCCATTAGAGATGGCAGGCACTTGAAGTCAAAGTCCATGAGGAGCTTAGTGTGCCCAGCTGTGCTTTGATAAGGGACCCTTCATACCTTAGCTTGGAATAATTGCTGGTTCCTTTTTTGCCTAATTTCCAAGGCAATTCCAATTGAGGAGTCCAAGCTTCATCACCTGCACTTGCCAGACAACTTCTCTGCTAGGCTGCCTGCAGCAGACCTTGCTAGTGAAGCCTCCTCTTTCACCACTGGTTGGAGGGAAGCAGCATTTCATCACAGTTGTGTGTGTGATTGACCTCTGCTAAGTTTTTAAGCTGCTCTAATGGAACTGTGAGTCTGAGCCCTTGGCATCTGACTCCTTTGCCCCCTTTCTGAGCTGGATTAAGCCATTTCAGGTTTTTTCTCCATGCTGATTACTGAAGGTCTAGTTTGATGTATCCAAATAGGATAGAGACTAACCAGCAGTGATTGCTGTGGTGCTTAATTAAAGGGAGGACTGGCCTGGAGAAGGGAATGAGTTCTGGCATTGAATCAATTCTTTGGTATTGAATCTACTCTTGGCTACTTTTTGTGAAAAAAAAAAAAAAAAAAAAACCAAAAAACAAAACAAAACAAAACAAAACAAAACAAAACAAAACAAAAAAAAAACCAAAAAAAAAAAAAAAAAAAAACAAAAAAAACAAAAAAAAAACAACGAAAAAACAGATCTACACCTTTGTTTACACTAAATATTGTGTCCTGACTTGCCATTCTGGCAGCCTGGGGAACTTTTGAAGTTTGAAATTATGGAGGGTTCATCAGCAAAGTTTGAAACCTAAGATGTAGCAGACTAAACTGGCCCACAAAATTGTGGGATAAGTTACATGAGGCAGTATAGCTTCTATACTGACAAGCTGGAAGGGTATAGCCAGAGAAGCAAAATCAACCAAGAAGTAGCTGGAGTGGAAGAGCATGTTCAAAGCAGCTCTCTGGCTTTATACTGAAATACTGTCCATAGTCCTTGTCTGTGTAGTGAAGTGGAACTGTTGTTGCATGCATGACAAAATAAAGTTTGTAGATAGCAATAATGTCATTACCAGCTGCCCAGCTTTCAGGTGCACAGTTTTATCTCTAGACTGCTACCATCAGAAGTGTTTTCAGTAATCTGTGGAAGGAGGGTTGTCCACATAAGACAGTGGACTTGTCCTAATGTCAGTAAAACGTATTTTTTGTCTCAGAACTTTGTTTTTGTAGCTCACTCTTCTCTGCATGTCGTAACCACACCAGACAGCACCATGCTGGTCCTTTCTGCAAGTGGCTCCATATTCCTTGACATGGACTGAGGATGCAGGGGGGCATTTTGGGTGGCCTGAGGAAAACCCACCTCTTCAGAGTGTAGTGCTGAGGCTGTGGCTGTCAGGTGTAGTGCTTCCTTCACACTGTGTATACTTCGTTGAGCTGTAGAAACTGTTCTCTGGCAAAAAGGGCCAAGAACAGACTGGGATCACCTACCAGAGCTCTGGGATAGCTGAGGCTTTTGCTCAGGCAGGCATAAGCATTGTGGGCATCAGACAAACTCCTGGCACCGTGTATCTGCAGTTTCATATGAGAGCTCGTGGTGTGAATGGCATCACCTGAGCCAGAGAATAAGAAGGCAGTTTTTGTTTGCTTGCTTGTGGTCAACCTTCTTTGACCAAGCAATATAAACACACACAAGCTTGATCGTTGTAAAAATAAATACAGGGCTATGTCTTACAATCCACTTGGGAACTGGATCTGGTCCAGAATGTGGCAGCTTGCTCGTTATTTGACATGGTCTCTCCCTCAAGTGCTCGCAGCCAAAGCTCCTGTGCTGGCTGATCTCTGACTTTGGGGCAGAGTTTATTTTATTCTTTTATTTATTTTTTTTTCTCTCCCAGTCATAATCTTAGCCATAAATGGAACAGGACTTTCCTCTTGCTGTGAAGGATGCTGCCTCATTTGTCCTTTGGGGCTTTCCAAGCAAGAGTCACAGCTCCAATGTTCACTCACTCCTTGGTCCTGAAATAGTTTGTGGCTCTAAGCCATCTTTTTTTAAAGGTGATGATAGGGATGGGAGCTAGGGGAGAGAAACTCGTGTGTGGTGGGAATAGGAATGTGAGCCTGGGATGTCTGTTTTAGTTGGCAGAGGGTTGTTTTGGACCTGCCTCCTCGTCTGCTTGAGCCAAATTCATTGCTGTCCAAACTACAATATGAGACAAGCACATCTTGACCAGCAATGGTGCCAAGCTCCCCAGCTTCTGTGGCACTCCCCAGCCTCAGGGAGGATCCCTCACGAAGAGGGGCTCAGCAATACTTGAACTGAGCCCTTGGTGACCAAAATGCTCAACTGCTCCCAAATGACCATGTGTTTTCGTAAGTGCTAGACCAAACATTTCTGCTGAAATGAAACCTCATCATGAGGTTACTGTGTCATGCCTTGCTTGAAATGAGATTTTTTTTTTATTTATTTTTTTTTTTCTTTTTTTTCTGGTGTGTGTTTGCTGTAAGGGAGTGAGAGGGAAAAGTCCCATGGAGAAATAAAACAGAAGTTTCCCATTCCTGGATGGTCAGGGTCTGATCTCTAGGGGTAAATCTGTCACATCCTGCCTCTGAGGTTGTCAGGGGTAGTACAGATCCATTTCCCTGTAGCCAAAATCAAAATACTGTTGCAAATAGTCCCAGGGAAGATTTTACCTGTCTTGTCTGGCCAAATGCAGCTCTGTTTAGTGCTTCTCGCCCCTGGGAGATCTGTGAAGATCTATATAGAAAACAGGAGAAAAGGTTTCTTCTTAAAAATGTATTGACTTCCTTTAAACTACCTGGGCTGTGGACCTTCAGAAGATGAAGAATGTGGTTTATAAAACATATTTCCTCTCCCAGGTGGGTTTTAATAAGCTCATTCAGCTTTAGAGTCTAGCCCCTTGGCTGAATTTCATTTCAAGCCCAGATTACATACAATATAAGGACCAGTCATACTGCACCATCTCTTGGAAGTTGCTGAGCACCTCATGTTGCCTGTCCGTGGCTGATGCTGATCCCCAGTCCGTGGCTGATGCTATCCTCTTTGTATGAAAAATGTGGCATACACGAAAATGGTTATTAGAGAATACATTATGTATTCTTTAATCTCAATGAAATCATGTAGCATTTTGAATTTTCAGTAACACTCACAGACTGCTGTGAGCTATGCTGTCATAAATCCAACTTTCTTCAGAAGAGATTCTGGATTCAGAAGAATGGAAATTTTCTTTTAGTGCTGTTGTTCTTTCTGTACAGTTAAAACTAAAGAACAGGAAGAACTTAGGGAACTTCAGGGTTTGGTTTTTTTTTGTATCAAACAGAGGTATTATTTTCTTCCAATTCTAACATAGCCTGTGATGCTTAGATATTTAAATACTGTGCTTAGTTGTTGAACTGTCACACACCTTTCTGAGGCTTGCGTTGACTGAACTCCCTAATTTAAGGAACAAAGTGAACTCAAAAGGTTTCATTTTAGCACCATTCGGGACTGTGGATATTTAAACAACTTAGGAATGCAAAATGTCATTTTGCACTCTGTGGGTGCTTCATTAGAAAAAGTGGCTTTTAGTAGTTAGAGGTTGCAAGTCATGATCAGATTTACTGTTACAGTTAAACCTGGTTATAATCATAGAATCATAGAATTGGCTGGGTTGGAAGAGACCTCAGAGATCATCAAGTCCAACCCTTGATCCACTACGGCTGCAGTTACCAGACCATGGCACTGAGTGCCACATCCAGTCTCTTTTTAAATATCTCCAGGGATGGAGAATCCACCACTTCCTGGGGCAGCCCATTCCAATGCCTGATCACCCTCTCAGTAAAGAAATTCTTTCTAATGTCCAACCTAAACCTCCCCTGGCACAACTTGAGACCGTGCCCTCTTGTCTTGCTGAGGGTTGCCTGGGAAAAGAGACCAACCCCCCCTGGCTACACCCTCCTTTCAGGGAGTTGTAGAGAGTGATGAGGACTCCCCTGAGCCTCCTCTTCTCCAGGCTGAACAGCCCCAGCTCCCTCAGCCTCTCCTCACAGGATCTGTGCTCGAGTCCTTTCACCAGCCTGGTTGCCCTCCTTTGGACCTGCTCCAGGCCTGACCTCCTTACATAAATTACTAACAACAAAGTGGATGTGTTATCTATTTGCTCAGTGGAAGCAGTTTGCTGAAAGCCCTCTTCAGTTTGTGTTGGTGAGTGCGTGGAGCTAAATCTGAGACCTTGGCCTGGTTGGGAGCCCGGATGCAATGAATCCCTGGTCAGTGCCATGGCACCCAAAGGAGCTGCATCCACTGGGACTTGCTCCCAAATCTGGTTCCCACTCGGCTGCCAGTGGTAGCCATGGAGACGTTTTGTACTAGAACCACTCATTTTAAATATTAGATTTCAGCCTTTGAGCATATATTGGAAGTTTACGGTTGCTGTTGCTTTAGAACATCTGCTTTTTCATAGGAGGGAAAAAATGCTTCAGGAAAGTTAAAAAGCCTAAATGATAGAGTTGGCGTTGCAAGTTTGTTACAGTAGTAACCAGTTACGTAGCATAGAAGGGTCCATATATAAAGACTTTAATATTATTTAATAAATTATGGTGGATTTTATAGCATACCTAATAATAACATTAAATATTTCTGCATTTAACAGGCACACACATTGTTTTACAATATTTTCGTGTTATATGCTTTGCAACAGCTTGTTATAGCTTCATCTGTTAGGCATTTACTATGCATTCACTTTATTTCTTCAGGAAAAAAGGAATGCTTTCTAATAAGATGCGAAGGAATGTAGCTGCATCTAATGACTGCCTAACAAATATGATCAAGAATTTATGAAAAATGTCAAAATTTAAAGCTGTATTTACATACAGGCACAACCCACCAGGAGCAGGGCTTGTCTTTTGGCATCTACTTCAAAGCTCTCCTAAAAAAATGACCTTTAATAATGTGGCTTTACCCTGTCAGTCATCATTGCCTGGGGTGTATGAGTGTAGTACCATTGCTTTTGCTGGGCTGGGTTCCTGCTATGGCTGGGGTGATAGAACAGCTTTAATGAAGAAATAGCCTTGGCCTTTGGTACCAGGAGTTACTGGGACTGCCAAGTAGTGCATTACAGTGAAGGTATTTTCTGTCAGGACACAGACTAGTTTTAGTGACTATTAGCTTTTCCAAATCTCATGCAACCCCTGCCTCATGTAGACCCCTGCCTTCCTCACCTCCCATATTCACAGTGCTTACCAAGCTGTGGAGTGAGCAGTTCAGTTGTTCTTTGAAAGCAGCATCTGCTGGAAGAATTGCTATGATGGGTTGTCTGGCAGGCTCAGCTTCATGAGTGTCAGGCTGTTCCCCGCAGAGCACTGGCTGTCTTTAGCATCCACTTGTTTCAAAGGAATTGGAGGGCAGAGGTCAGTTTTCTGTTACCAACAGGTGAGATGGTTTTGTTAAAAAACAAAATAAAATAAATTTAGAAATAATTTAGAAATAAATAAATCTGATATTATTGAAAAGTTCTGTGCATGCATTCCTTGGAGAAGTCTTAGTCTGGGAGCTTTGTTTCTTGTTTTTTGCTTCCCAAGGCAGAGGTTCACAGTTGACATCCATTGTCAAATCCAGGGAAAATCACTAATACCATAAGAAAAGAAACAAAAAATCTGAATGTTTAGGACAAGGGTCTAATTGCAGGTAATACTTTGATGAAGTTTTATGCTTTGTGAATCTGGAACTACAAGATGTTTCATTCCCATGATTAAATAGGAGACACCAGCCAGTGATTCCTAGCTGATGACAGATAGCAATTTCTCCTGCTTCTAATCCCACTGCTATTGGTGGGACTCCCACAGTGTGAGATACTTCTCTGCCTAAGTGCAGGTACCACTACCTGAGTCTGTTACAGCACCTGGAACATCTGTATCCTTCTCCAGCTGTCACTGACCATGCTATGAGGGTGGATGTATGTTAGAGGACTCTTAACCCAGGTATGTGCTGCACACTGGCAAGTTTTTGCCCCATCAGAGATGGTAAATAGGGAGCCAGTTGTTTCCATGGCCAAGTCTTAACTGGGGAGGAAACCTGTGGCCAAGTAGGAAGACGACAGGGGAAGAATCCTTGGGTTTTGTCCAGTTCTTTCTACCCCAAATATTTCCACAGGCTGAACACTATTAACCAGAGTTTGATGACTTGGAGACACCAAGACACTAAAGAGTTAAAGCAGAGATTTTTGAAGCATGGGTAACTGATATTTGTCTTCCAAGGCTGCTGAATACAAGGCTCCATGTTGAAGTGCCTAAATATGGATGTTGGTGCCTTGCTTCAGGCAATTGGGTTTGCAAATACAGGTACTGGGTATTTGCCAGGAATAGAATTTGGATCTCTTGACTTTGTGGTTGAAGTCCTATGCAGTGTTTCTTCTTCTCTGTACAATGCATACTGTGTTTATTCACACTGAGAGAAAAAATGATGCTTCCAGAGGGAAAATGGTTTATAATGATGCATCGTAATATATGGATTCTGGGGGGTCTTGTTTTGGGGGTTCTCTGTTGTTGGAGAAGAGGTGTTTTATTTATTCAGTTCTTCCATTTCTTGGGTAATGCCCTCTGAAAGAGAAGAGTTTCCTGAGATGACTCCTTTTGCTGTGTTAATGGTTAAAAAAGTGAACTTGATGTTTCTGAACCAGAGAGTGTAACTGCTCAGATTGGATTAGGGTCCCCTTATGCAGAAGTGCAGAGCAGTTTCTGCTCTTCATGGAAATAAGAAAACATCTTGCCACCCTGAATCAAAGCACTCACATAAGCAGGCATACTGTGCCTCTGAGGCATCAAGAAAAAAATGGGAAGAACTAGGTAGAAGGAAAGGGAAGGACTCCTTGCTACCCTTCTGACTTCTGAGACTTTAGTGCAGTCTGGGAAGATACAGAAAGCAAATAAATTGGATTTCTGGAAAATGACTGTTGTGCCTGGGTTAGGCAGATGCCTGGCAGGGATAATCCTGGAAAGTTCCTCTCAGCCTGCTAAAGCTGTGAGAGTCTGAAGCATATTTGGAGAAGGCATACCTTGAGAGAATTTACCTCTAATGAGTGTCCAGTGAATTTGCCTGAGATGAGAGTCCTTTGTAGAGTTAGAAATTGGCCCAAAGCAGAAATTAGTGCAGGCATATCAGAGGTATGATATGGGCAGTCCTCCCCCAATGCTTTACTTTCCTGCTCTGAAGCATGTGGTTGTGAGAACTTCTCCATTAAAAGTTTATTACTCTTTTTTTTCTTTTTTTTTTTTTTTTTTTCTTTTTCTTTGCAGACAAATTGTTTTTCCTCCATCACTTTATTCTGGGAAAGAGCTGAACTGTTCTAACTGAAACTTTCCCAAATAATTCATCCCAAAGACAGACAGACATTGGCTAGGAAAATATAAAACCAAGCATGGAGAGTTTGGCAATGCCTTCAGTAAATGAAAGCTGAGTTTCTTAATGGAAAGTGTCAGGCACCCTCAGCCATAAGTAGTATTAAAGTGCAACCTATAATTATGCAAATGAGGAGAGGAAGGTTTTGCCAACTGGACCCATTTCCCAAACATTGCGTTCACTTTTAAGAATCTGGAGTAGCTGCATGAGATTTAACAAGGTGGTTATAAAATTAGGTTTTGAGTGCGACTGAGCTGCCACTTGCAGCTACGAACAGCTGAAGTCTCTGATGAAAAGTGTTGGGTCAAATTCAGCCCCAGTGAGTCCTACAGAACTGGAACCATGAGGGGCTTTAGGTGGTTTGGCAGGAATTTTTTTTCTAGTGGTGGTGGAAACCAGTTATCTCCTGGTTGTCATAGTTTTTTGTAAAAAAGGTAGGAGTTAAAACTGACAGGTTGTGAAAGGCAATTTTGATGAATGAGGATTAAAAGGGGTAATCACTGCTGCTGGGATTGGGATTTAGCATTGTCAGCAATGAAGTGACCAGGAAATACTTTCTTTTATCTCTACTACAAATATAATTTGACTCCTGGGAAGTTTCTCCTCCTCCACAGGAGCAGAAATTCAACAAAGGTGGAAAAAGGTTATTGTAAGAAATGTAGTGAGCTGAGAACAGTGGTTGATATGTCTTATTTATGAGGTTAAGATAAAGGCATTAAGAAGAGCTGCAACTGGGTTTTTACATTCTCCACAGACTTTTATGCCATGAAGTAGGAACTGCCAAGGTCCTTCTAGACATCTTCCCCTAACTGGGTTTGGTGATACCCTTGTTCCTCTCTGCTCTCTTTCTTTGGCACACATGGGTGCATTAGATGAGGAAAAACTAATGTGATTTAGTTTGTTCTGTGCTCTTGAGGCTCTCTTCCTTCAGGTTTACAAAGGAGCTCAGAATAGATGCTCTGTAGACTGTTTGGGCCATCTGTCAAGTGGCGGTCTTCCACACACCATGCTATAGATGGTTTGTGCCAGTCCTCTTTCTCCAGAAGAAAGATGCCAGTGTTAACTAATCCATAAAGCTCCCTTACACCGGGCATCCACCCAGTTACAGCAGTTTAAACCTCCATGGTGTCTTTAATGCTGTTTTTAATGTTGTTGCCTTGGTGCTCCATTTCCTCCCTGTGCAAACTCTGAGCTTTTATTGGAGTGCCAGGGAGAGAGCACAGCACCACGCCATCAGCATAGCAGACACAGAGATCACAGTGGCAGTTCTGTGTTCAAAATGTAGTTTCTGTTGTGGAAAACATCCCATTGCAGTGGAAGGGATTCTGTCAGATCTGCTCCTCTAGCTGTTTTTCTAGGATGTCATCCTTGCTAGAGAAATTGATGATGTTTTTGATGGTTTCAGCCCAAGTTTTGGTGGTCCAAGCTATGCAGTGCTTTTTGAGTGTGAGTGTGATTATGATAAGGCCTGATGGCATCTATCTTGAAGAAAAGCCAGCCAAAATCCTTTGGGAATAAGTGTCTTGTGGGTGAGTGGCCAGGAGGCATTAATGCTGGGGGCAGGGAACAACCAAAGCAGTAAGTGAGTCAATCACTTGGATTTCTAGAGGGGAAAGAAAGAAATTACTGAGCCATCATAAGGGAAAGCAGGTAACAAACAGAAATGCCTTTCTCCTAATTTTTCAGCAGATGATCTTACTTTAAACCAGATCCTCACCTGCTGTGGCTCAGACTACTCCCTTGGAGCCTGTGCTGATTTGCACGTGCTACAGATCTGTCAGTGGCATGCTTGATTTTAAATGGAAAATAATTGCTGTTGTAGTGTTAAATCAGCTTAGTTTTGGATTAGAGAAGCTTTCGTCATTTCAGTCACTCTAGAGTTTGCATGTACCACATGTTTATGAAGTTGCAGGCAGACACATACAAACTTCTTACTCATCTGCCAGGTGAAATTGTATGATCATCTGCTCCAGTGGCTGTTATGGAATATTCTCAGACTTCTCCCTAAGTGTTTTCCTGCATTATTTATTTTCATAGCAGTGGTTTTAAAAAGAATTCTTACCAGACCCATTTGGCCCCATATCCTGTCCTTGGGTTTAACTCATTCAGTCCCATCCTTCTGTATCAGTCAGGAATTAGGAGTATTTTGAGACCTAGGATACTGTTGTCTTATTAAGCTGCAGTTTAAGTTTTGCCCAAAGAGAACATATCTTCTCCAGCTCAGCCCCGCAAAACTCCATATATCAGCTGGTGCTGGGAATGCAATAAAGACTCCTCTATTCTGTGGTCTCAAGGAAATGTCTCCTCTCTTCTCCCTCTTTGCCTCATCACCCACCAGGGTTTTTTTCCTACATGCAGCTGAAAAGTTGAAGATGATGCTGTTAATACAACATCATGTGTTGCCTGGATGCAGGCATATCCATAGACAGCATAGAGCAAGCACATCATGCTGAGGGTTACTCACAACATCCCTGTAATGCAGCTGATTTACATTGGCCCAGGGGAAGGGGTGAACTGGAATAATGAGGAGGCTCTTAAACTTAACCACATCTCCTTCAAGGCAGAACAAAATATCCATACCATCTGATAGGAGAGAGGTGGTTCAACTCCCCCTGCTTTTTTAAGAAGGCAAAAACAATACACTGCATATTTACATAGAATCCCCTTAAGGACATCTGTCATGCTGGAGATTAAACTGAATGTCTCTCCCCAGTTTAATGTTATGCCTGCAGGCAGTCTAAGCCCAATAGATTTAGTTACTCTGCTCCAGATCCTAGATTACTAACACAGGCAGTTTTTATTCTTGCCCTTATTTTCCAGAAGCATAGAACCTTTGCTTGTAAATGACTGTCTTTGTGTGGGTTTTCTAGGCCACTTCCACTTACATTTTGGAGCTTGGCCCTACACTGGGTTTGTGGTTAGTGTTTTTTACATTAACTTCTAGGAGCCGCGCTTTCCTCGCTTCTATCTCCATATGGTGCATTAGGCAAGTTATTCAACTAATTTCTCTCCCTTTGCTGTGGGACATGTCATAGAAGCTACATTTCCATCCATTACCTTTTATCCAGAAGAAGTCTGTGTTGCCTCCAACTGCCACTAAAAAGACTGACCAAAGAGAAGAGAGAACAATCATTGGCATGTTATTATGTTTACTTGTAAACACAAGTTTACTTTCCTTACTCAAGGATTTACTCATTTTTGCTGTCCTAGATGTCTGCTGTCTGCACCAGAGAATCATTTTGTTCTGCCTGCTTCCTTGCTTGTTTTCTCACTCTGTGTGGCCTGAATCATAGCTTGGGAAGCTTAGCCACAATGGCATTTGAAAATAGATATTCATTTGTGGAAGAAGAGAAGATACATTTGAAGGGGGAAGCTGCAGTAGTTTCTCTAGTGGAGGCACCACTAGGCCAGTTGACTTTACAGCCAGAGACATGTCTCCATTAATGTAACCAAAGGAAAACAAACAACAGACTTCTTGGACACCTTCTGCAGGATGATTCTCAGTTTTCACCAGCTGGTTTCAAACAGTGAGCTAAACAGTAACTCTGTCATGGATGTCAAGATTCCCTCTGGCTCGAATGGGGATGGGTTTTTATCAGGAGTCTGTTGGCAGGTGATTCATGAAGGGAGCAAAGGATTAATTCCTTTAAGTAACTGTTTATCAAGCCAGCTTTACTCATAAGATGTAAAGTTCAGTATTCTGCCACCAACTTTCATATTTGTGAGCTGAATGTCCCATCTTGTGGCAACTCCTGCATTCTACAGTGTTCAGTTTGCCCATGTATCCTTAAGGCAAACCCAATTGGTGAGTCAAGTGTGAATCCCCATTTCACTTTTTATCTTTGATAATTTCAAGGTACTGTTTAGTTGCAAATCCAATGCACATTTCCAAGTTCACAAGTCTTAGATCAGGTTCACCCAGTTAATCCTTTGACTTCAGTCATTAATAAGAACAGATGAACATGCCTCATAAGGGATCTCCCAAGTTGTTTCCAAATGAGTGGTCCATGGCCAGTGTTATGGCTCTGCCACATATACTGTCATTCTTTCCCTTTGCTGTCTGGTTATACTTTGCAACTTGAACCTCATCAGACAAGTGTAGTATTTGCTAGGGGACTTAAAACACCTCGTTAGCTATATAGGGGCTTTCAAGGCTCTTAACAGATTTCTCCATTAAACTCATAAATTTCTCCATAAATTCCATTTTATATTTGAATCCTAGTTAGTACCACCAACTGTGGCATCATCAAGAAATAAATTAAGGTTGTTAGGAGACTCTCCTTGCCAGCCCTTGCTATTAAAGCTCAGTTGAACTGGCTTGCAGTAGGATAGGTGCCTGTATGCACGTCTCCATGCAGCACCTCCACAGCCCCTCTTTTGCAAGGGACCTCTGTCTTTCCAGCTTTCCCTGTGCATCCAAAGGACCCTCCCTTCACATTGCCTTCCTGTGCACTGCTGCTGTGTAGCTGATAATACTTTTCTCCAAAGCATATATGCCTTAGCCTCAAAATGGTTAAGCTGCATTGGATTTGCATTAAAATAAAAAAGCAGCAGCAAAGCTATGCATGATGACTCTGTGAAAGAACAATGTTCTGGCACTCAGGAATCACCCAAAACATAACATAATAGTGGGTATATTCAGCAGGAGGGTGTCCAATGCAGAGATCAAGGAAAAGGCTGCAACGATGTAAATGCTTTCCCCATAGTTTGTGCCAGAGTTACCTGGTCTACTGCCTTAGTTGAGGTTGTAATCCTGCATAAAGGATGAATGAAGTAGGATCACTCCATGTCTATGTGCCATTTACCTGGATCTTGGGCCATCTCTCTATAAAGTGTATGTTGGATAGAACGACAAACTGGCAAAGGTGGTCTTTAATCTTATTTAATCCAGGTCAAATTAGAAAGCTGTATTATTATGCTTTGTGGAAGTATCAGCCAGTGAATATAAACCCAAGAGCTGTAATGGAGGTTGCAGCCTTCACAGCCAGGTATTTCCTTGCTCTGGAGTTCTAGAAAGAATTAGTCAGAGAGACAGAAAGGTCCTGGCTCTGAATTAAACTCTGTAACTCTTGAAGGAAGTTTGATGCCTTCATTGTTCTCTTCCCCTACAATTACTCCAGGGCGTTTTTCTTTGAAATTTAAATATACCAAAGAAGGACCTTTTTCAAATTTCAGTAGATGCATTTAAAACCTTATTAGCAATGGCAAAGTTATGGTGAGCATGTGCTTAATGCAAGGGATCCAGGTCACCACTTGGTGCAAATCTGCAGAACGTCTTTGAGTTTGGGATGCTGCAGATTTGCACCAGCTGGGAGTGCATATTTACTTTTCCACCAGAGCATATGCTAACCCTGGCAAAGAATTTGAGCCCAGATTGTGAACTGCTTACTCAAAAAGATGAGCAGCTACTCAGGAGGAGTTGAATCGACTTCTCTGGGCCTCTTAGATGAAGAACTCCTTACAGGTGAGACTATGGGGTTCACAATGCAGCCCTTATTTTTATCCAGTAAGTAGCTGCTGGTGGGTTTGCTCATTGCTATGAATGATCATCACTTTACAATGAATGACCAGAGTGGATGATGAGATTTGGGACTAAAGGAATCAATACCTGCTAACTCAAAAAGAGAAAGAAAAATTCCCTTTACCTCAATTGCATTTACCTCCTTCTAAAGAGATGTTCCTTCAGCTACAGAGCAGCAAAAGCAGATATGTAGTTCTGTTTCATGAAGCCATCAAACATTATAAAAGTCAGTTACATAAACATCTGAGTCTGGTGACATTTGATTCCAGTGCTGTGTGGGCAGCCTGGTTTACAGCAGTGATTTCTAAACAGGCAATCCAGTTTTCCAGGTAATTAAAAATGTTTGCACAGGCTAGTAGATTTATCTTTTGAAACCATTTTAGCACTAGTGCTCTCCAGAGTGGTATCAGTTGACACAGTGCATAATCTAGAAGAGACTAATTGCTGCATGATTTCTAATTTTTCTGCAGTCATGTAAATGAGCTGAAGTCTGCACAGGTGGAGCCTATTAGAGTGAATGATTTTGCTCTCATGTTGTTATCTTCATTTGCTGTTGTCTTATCAACTCAAAGTAGGAAATCTGCTGTCGTGAAAAGCAGGCAAGGGAACAATGTCTGACTGAAAAGTCTTGTTTCATTATTTTTTAATTCATACAGTACTACCTGCCTAATGCAGTTTTCTGATTACCATGCGGGGCAGCCAGTAATGTAGTTTTATTCAAATAAGGGAAGCAGTGCTTTAATTTAAGCTAAGAAATCATCCACATTTCTTACCGGGCAACAAGGATTGTGATTCAATAATACATGAATTTAATAATGCATAATGGTAGACTTTGCAGGTACTAAATAGCAATATCAGAATGAATTAGTATGCTGTGTTATTCTACAGGAGTCCATCTCCACACATGTCTTCCTGCTCTGCCTCTGCTTTGCCTTTCCTTGAGCTATTTCACTCTCTGAGAGGTGGGATAAACAAATTAAGTTTCAGTTCCAGAAACATGCTACTACACATCTCCTAAAGCCTTTTTTGGCTGCACAGGAAGGCCTTGCAACAATGGACCATGGTGTGTGAGAACCCAGCAAGAGTTACTACAGTGCAGTGAGAGAGGGAGACAAGCAATGCTGTTACCCATCAAGGATGTCCTCAGGAGCACCAGGCAATAAAGGACATGAAGCTCAGCAAGCATCATCCCCTCCTGTCGTCCTGGAAGCACTTTAATATTATGCAACTCCATCATCAAGTTCACTGCCCGTTGCTTCTCTTTAGAGAGTCATCCCAAGATACAAACACTCTGCAAGTTACAAGTTTGGTGCTTGTTTCAAGCCTAAATAAAATCTTTCCCTGATGCTTTACCCCAGCGTGTTTCAGATAACAATCACAGTTTTAATGTGCTGTGTTGTTATCTATATTCAAGCTAACTTATGTTGATCTGTCTTGGGGATTCATAAGGCTACATGCAGTCTGCACGAGCCCCTTTAAGTCTCTAGATAACCAGCAGATACAGGAAGAGAGAAGAATTTGTATTTACATCATCTAGCTAATGTAGCTGAGTTGGGAGAATAATTCCTCAGGGCTTCCCCCTCCATTCTTTAACATCTGAAGGTCACAAGGACTTTTTCCTTTTCATGATTAGTATGAGCTGCTGAAGAAAAGTGTGGGTCCTTGGCTGTCACCTCTGTTCATCAGGTAGGATCTCCATCATGCTGGCCATTCAAATAGTCCTCCTGAGCATTTGCTCTCTTCTCTTTCTTGAAAAAGGGGCCATGAGATCCTGGTCAAAATACAAAATGAGGGTATAGTTCTTGCTATGGTTCTCTTACTTTGTGATTCTTGACTTTACATGCCTTCCTCAGGAGACCTTACCCCCAGTCCCTTGCATCTTAGAATGACTCTACCATCTTTGAGAGGTTTTGGTTTGGGTTATTTTGCATTTCTTTGCCATTTCTTTGGTTCAGCAAGTCCTGCGTTCCAGCAAGTTTGCTGGCTTCTCAGCTGCTCTGTTTCTTTTAGTTGAAAGCGATGTTGTCATTAGAGTCAGACATGAACACCCAGATGTAAATCTAGAGGGCCTGTGTTCGAGAAAAGAGGGGTTTTATAAAAGCACATAAGCAACTACAGAGCAAGGGGGAAAAGAAAAAGAAAAACCATAGGCCTGATTCTTTTCTCAATGAAGGAGTATGTAGATCTTGGTTAGTTTCCATTCTGCATCCCTTTTCCTCAGTACAATCTCATTGATTACAGTGGAATTATTCTTCAGTCATACTGTCCTCAAATGTTTATAATAAAATTCTTACCAGTGCCATTAGTACCCTGCAGATGATTCAAACTGAAATTTTTTTCAGAACAAATTCCACTTTCATCATTTATGCTCTTTGTACACTCTTTGCATTTTACTCATCAGAAGCAATAAAAACTTACTGATCGGTTTCCCTTTTATTTACAATCCAATTAATTCCCTGGCACAGTGACATCCTTTTTAGGCTCATGACATTGAAGTGAATTGGTATGATTTTTTTTTAAAGCAACCTATTTCCATACCAGGGTTTGTTTGTTTGTCTGTTTTGGTTTCATTTTTTTTAAGTTGATCATGTCCTTTTCTTGGCAGTTTAGGAAATAAAACATTTATATTCCTTAGTAGTGTTCTTCCTAATTCTAAAATGCCCCTGGGAAAGCTCTGATTAACTGTACTACATTCAAATGTAGAATGATCTAATTACTGTTTCCATACCAAGAACTTCCAGAAGTGAGGATTATGTTGGTTTTAGCTCGTTTTTGTTTGAAGAGTGCTCATATATGTACATGAATGTAGGGCTGCATCCACACCAAAAAAAAATTCAAGGTGGGGGGGAGTTTCAGGAACTAAAAAAAGACGAAATTTTATTCCTTTTATATTTGGTCCATTTTGCTTACATTAGTTTTCTTTTCAGGAACAAATTATGTTCATCCTCTGCAGACAGAAGCTCCCTGAAAGTTGTAAAATAGATTTTCTCTCACATTGTCCTGTTCAATAAACCTCTTGTTCCATTGTGGACTTTGTGGGAGCCTTCTGCAGGGACAAAACCAGAATATGGAATTCATTACATATCACCCAGTGCCACGTGTGGAGCGCTCATCTGGATTCCTTCGACACAAAAACGTGCTTTATGCCACTGCAGGAGCTTTTGAGAATTTTGAAGTAAATCCAGCTCTGAGCTGGTATATCAATGGCAAATCCTCTTAGTTCTGGTTACAGGAGATCAGGATGTTATTTCAGCATTCATATTTGGGAGCTATTCCATTAACACCTACAACAGTAGATGCGGATATATATTTGGCTGCTGTTTAGGAGGATCTGTTTGGTGACTTATCCTGAGAATGGGGGTTTCAAATTCTGTTCTTACTTGTGCCTATAGATCTCCACAGAATTTGCTTGTTTAATAATTATAGCATACTATCATCTCTCTGCCAAGGTAGGGACAGTTAGCTCAAAAGAGACACTAATTGTCTTAAATCATCAACATATCCTGTTAACACCTTCATATCCCTGAAATGTTCTTCTTTAGAGGTGCAGTCTTTAGATTGGGGCTTATTGCAGGGATTAGTCCTGCTCCTTAGCACTTACCCACTGAGTGCTTACCCACATGACTTGTACCCCTGTCCCTTATCTAGTAACCTGCTTGTGGAAGAAGGTGTAGAGCCAGGCCAAGTCCTATTTCTCAGATACCATCCACAGGGGAAGGTGTGGGGAGAGTTTCAAACCCAATATTCCTTCCTGTAGAAAGAAATAATATTTTGTGTTTGTAAGGTGTCTTGTAAGTGAAGAGCTCTCCACATGCTTTTGGATTTGGAGAGGTGAAGAGATGATGGTAAGAATTAATGCTGCTTTTGTGTGAGCTATATGCTTAACCATTTTTACTTTTTTAAGTACTTCTTAAATAAGGGCATTTCCTTTTTAAACACCAAATTGTAATATGTGGTTTATTTTAAACTGTTATTTTCTGGGCTTTCTTGAAAACCACTTCCAACTTTTTGTATCAGAAGTTCCCTAATGATCTGGTCTTCTGTCCTGATTGTCAGTTCATCCTTATTTTTAACCAGGAATCTTCTGATACTTCATTTTTTGTTTGCTTTTGTATTTCCATTGATCTCTGTATTCCTGGAGTCATGTGATCAAAGAAAATCCTCAGCTTTCCCTTAAAGTCCTTGTGGGTGCAAAAAAGACCGTGAAAATGTGGCTATTAGAGAGTGTCACATCCATGAAGGCATATAAAAGGGATTTAAAGTAGATTATTTTTAGTATATCACTCTTTCTCAGCTTGTCTTGTGATTTCTGGGTGACTGTCCTATGATTCTGAGATGCAAGGGACTGGCAATCTTGGTTTCTGGTGTGTATGGAGCTAATGCTGTGTTGGTTGTTCTGTAGGCACACCAGGAGTGTGGTCTGGAAGAACTTTGTTTAAGGATAAAGCACTCCAGAAGAAGGATGAAACAGAGCATTTTAAAATTGATATTAGCATTCTTTTTAAAAGACAAAGTTGTACAAGGTTTGAGTGGCAAGATTCCTTCTTACAGCACGAGTCTCCTTTTTATAACTTGATCTCCAGATAGCTGTGATTGTTCTCAATCTGGAAAAAGTATATTGATGAAGATTTATTTTTTTTTTTAATAAAAATGCATGTGGTACGAATTCCCATCATAATTGAAGTTAACAATTTTTCTTCATTGTGTTCAAATTAAAATTCAGTAGTGAAGTTTAGGCCCTACCTACCAGGTATTACTGATGTAATTTTCTCAGTTTGTCATCTGTATAATTTTGAAATGCAGGGTGTCTTCTCTTTCTTTAAACGACCAGGTAGGTAAGAGAAAGACTTGCTCGAGTTGGTTAGAGCATAAACTCTATAATGGGAGAATTATGCAGCCTGGGAGAAGAGGACTCTTTTGTACTGTGTAGATCTGGTTGCACAATAAATACTTGTTGCATTGAGGCATATGCTGGGCCAGCAGAAATTCTCCTCTAACCTGGTATCAAGGGAGAGGAAGCTGCTTGAAGGAGGCTGGAATGTTTCAGTAGGAGTGCAGAAAAGAAACAAGTCATATTATAGGATCAGAATATCAGAATCACAGAATGTCAGGTTGGAAGGGACCTTAAGGATCATCTGGTCCAACCCTTCTAATAATATTGCTGATATGATATGTCTCAGCACCCCCCAATTTAAAATTTTCCAGAGTGACAGAATCCACCCCTGGGAGTCCATTCCAATGTCTGATTGTCTTCATAGAAGAGTAATGCAAAAAAAAAAAAAAAAAAAAAAAAAAAGCAACAGTAACAAACAAGAGTAGCAAAAAAAGTAAACAAAAAAGAGTAGTGCTTCTAAACGTAAATGTATTTTCTTTGTGAATAAAGTAGCCCCAACTCTTACCTTTTTTTTTTTTTTTCTTTTGGCTGAGGCTGGCTCAATTTTGGTGTCTCTAGGCTCTGTACTCTTTCTTGCCTAGCTCTCATGTACCTCCTCTCACTATCTGCTCTAACAAGCTGTGCGGGGGATCCTTCTTTTCAAGCTGTCAGGTCAAAAGACTTCTTGGAAGCAAGGCAGGGCAGGCCTCCAATTCTCACTACTGCAACTCTATTTTCTGTTGAATCTGCTGTGGCTTGAATGCACTGTATTCTTTATCTGGCTTCCTCAACACAGGACAATGGCCCAAATAAAACCTCTCTCAGGGAGGAAGGTGTATCACAAAACATCACTCTTGCATCCAGGAGAAATGAGGGGAGACTTTCTTGTTGCTTGTTTTGTTGTTTTAGGTAGAAGGAAAGAGAAAGTCAAAGGTATATAATGGTTTGAGTTGGAAGGGACCTTCAAAATCAACTGGTTGCAACTCCCGTGCATGGGCAAGGATGCCTCCCACTAGATCAGGTTACACAAAGCCCCATCCAGGCTGGCCTTGAACACTTCCAGGGATAAGGCATCCACAACTTCCCTGGGCAGTCTATGCCAGTGTCTCACCATCCTCACAGGAAAGAATTTCTTCCTAATGTTCACTCCTCCTGTGACTCCATGTCCTTGTAGAAAGTTCCTCTCCACTTTTCCTGTAGGCCTCAGGTACTGGAAAGAAGCTGTAAGGTATTCCTGGAGCCTTCTCTTCTCCAGGCTGAATAGCCCCAACTCTCTCAGCCTGTCTTCAAAGGAGAGGTGCTCCAGCCCCCTGATCATCTTTTTGGCCCTCCTCTGGACATGCTACAACAAATGGAGACTTAAAATATCCCATTTAAATACTTCTTCTCGGTTATGATTTTCCCTTGAGACAACTACTTTCTGATTAGGCTGAATGCCAGAGCACTCCATTTACCATTTGTCAGGGCAGGGCTGTCCCATAGGACAGCTTCAGGGGTAGTGGTTGCAAAGGTAAGAAGGGGGGAGTTCTCTTGGAATCTAAAGGGCTGCATTTCTTGCTCTGGCCACCGTATTCAACCCAAGCTTAAATTTGAGCACAGCCTCTAAAGAATGCTGCAGCCATTGCAAATCCAAGCGTGGGTGAGAAGCTGCAAGTTGTAAACTGGTTTGGCTCTTGTGGTGCTGCTTTGTGCCTCTAAGTGTGGAAAAGCCTGCATAAAAGTCTGAACTTCACTCGCTATCTGTTTATTTGACTTACTGCAAGGTTTAGCACTTGCTATAATAAGATGTAACTTCTGCGAGCTGCTCTCAGGTAGTGTTTATTGCTATTCAGTGCCTGAGTGACTCAGGGGGAAATGTGGTTTCTGGGGTTTGTGGGAGGGATCTTGCCTGTCCTGTAGATGAACAAGTCTTCAGGAGCAGCATCACCGTGCTGGTACAGGAGATAAAAGATTTAGTTCCTCAACACATAAACACATGGCTGCTCTTGCAGTGGCAATGAATCTGCCTGGAAATGTAACAACTCATAAGACGTGTAACCGAAATTGTATTGTTCAAGAGTGGAACAAATTAATTAGACTAAATGGAGTCTGGCTGTCATAACTCCAGTCAGAAAATTCACAGGAGACAGGCTGCCTTCTTCCAACAGCTTTCCTCCTCCTGCCTGTGGGGACTGAGGCTTTTTGTGCCATTTTTGCTCTCTGCCTCTGTGTTCAAGTCTCTGTCCCCAGCTGCAGGAACACAGGAATATCCTTCCCTGGATCAAGAACAAAACATCCAGTGGTGTGGCAGACATGCCCTCCCAGCCTCAGTGATTGCTCGTAGAGTCACTCCCTATTGAACCTAATCTCTTCTTTTAACTTTTTTTAACTTTCTTCAAGCAGTTCTTGCTGTGCTGCTACCTACCCAGCTCCCTATATGTGCCTTTCCTCTGGATGTGCTTCCCCTCCTGGTACAGGGTGCTGGGGACCACAGGGAAAGCATCAGTTTCCTCCTTTCTCCTTGGACATGCAAAGTGCCTCCAGCTGGTTATGGAATCCCTCAGCCTTATCACATCACTAAAGTGAGGTCTATGCCATGAGCAACTGATTAATACCACAAAGATGGAGGGGTGGAAAGACCCTCTTAGCTGTTCTCAGGAGCAGAGCTGTCTTTCCTTGATTTGTTGACTGTGATTCTGATGAGTTTCTCATGTTCAATTGCCAAGTTGATGGAGGGGTTGTGGTTGTGTTGTTTTTATTAATTTTGTTGTTTTAAAGTTTCTGACTTCTGTTCTCAAAGAACAGAAATGCATCAAGGGAAGAGGGATGTGAGGAAGGAGCGTCATTGAGATTAAAGGGACCAAATTTTACCAGCAATCACAGCAAATATCTGACTTGCTTAAGTGAAGCCAATTACTGTATTATTGCCTCCTTTTGCACTATGCACAGTAGGGATGTCACTGGATAATGGTTTGCATGTAGAGTTAATCACTTTGATGCATTTCTGACTGATCCCAGCAAATTATGTTTTGGTTCCACTATATTAAACACAAGAGCAGGGGATTATCATTAATAAATCTAAGGCACAGCATGCATAAATCTTGAATAAATCAAATATCAATTACATAGGCAGTATCTGCTGACATCTGCTTTCATCAAATAATGTATTTGAAATAGATTTTATTCCACTTTGTTGGAGTCAAAGGAATGCTAGACTGGTGTGCAGAGACCCTTACTCCAAAGAGTTGGGTTATGTAGGTGTGCTACTGCTTGCTGAGCAACATAAAACAGCCTTTTTTCTTTTTTCTTTTTTTTTTTTTCTTTTTATTTTATACGTAAATAGCACATACAAGCTTCCTAGAGTAGTTCACATGGTAAAGAAAGGACTTGTATGTTTTGAGAGAAGCTCTTCTGTGTATGCATTGCTAAATTCTGCTCTCAGCTATTTCTTCAACATCGCTGCTGCTGAGGCTGCCGTCTGTTTGCAACCTTTTCATGCAAGGGGTGGCTGGGTGGGGTGAATTCAGCCTGGGATTTCCTGGGGATTGTGACAGGTGGAAAGAAAGTTAATTAATGCCCCATTTCAAGGGAATTACAGAAAGGGAGGATTAGGTGGGGGCAGAGCCCAGAAGCCTGTGGGTGTTTGAAGGCCTGTGGGCAGGGTGAGTATTTATCTCTGAACACATCATCTCTGTGCCAGGGGCAGGTGGGGTGTTTCTCTGGCTTGTGGGAACATGCAAAGCAGTTTAATGCAATGGTGAGTCCTTTTCCTACCCAGGTGAAGGCCTCGCATGGCTGCAGGAGTGACTCCCTCTATTGTGTGCCTTCCTCTGGGTTTCAATGTGCAGGGCCTGCATCTGCACCCGTTCCTGCTCGTGCACTGCCCCAGGGAAAGGGAGGGCTCCTCCCTGCTCCCTGCAAGGGCTGAGCCACCCCCAACAAGGCAAATGATAGAAATAAGAAATATCATATTGTGTTATCATAGAATTATGGTATTATTAAGAAAAGCTTGGCTTGAAAGGGACCTTAAATGTCATCTAGTTCTAATCCCCCTTCCATGGGCAAGGACACCTCCCACTAGCCCAGGCTGCTCAAAACCCCATCTAACCTGCCCTTGAATACTTCCAGGGATGAGGCATCCACAACTCCAGCAACCTGTGCCAGTGTCTCACTGCTCTCACACTAAGGATTCCTTCCTAATGTCTAACCTAAATCTATCTTCTTCTAGCTTGAAATCATTTCCCCTCATCCTGTCACTAAATGCCCTTGTAGAAAGTCTCTTTCCAGCTTTCCTGTAGTCCCCTGTCAGGTATTGGAAGGCTGCTGTAAGGTCTCTTCAGATAGTTTGGTTTCTCCTTTACTCTCCCTTTCTTTATCAACTATCTTTTCACCTCATTTCCAGATCAATGGAGACTGTGGTGACTCTGGGCTACCCAGAGAAATGAGACCATACTCTCCTGTTGAAGGAAAAAACAAGATAAAATTTTAAAGATCCACTCTGAGAGCTTCCATTTCCAGCTCTGCACAGACTGCTGGAGTTCCACATCTGCTTTAGCTTCACAGAGGCACTTCAGAGGTTGGAAATGCTGCTTAGCAAGGCCTGTGAATTTCCAAGTTCATTTCATGGGCTCTGGATAGTAAACAATGCATCAAAAGACCTTGGGGATATACCAGACAACTTCTCCAGGGTTTTGGGTAATACACTAAAACTTATATACAGATGTTTTCAAATATATATGTATACAATAATATTTTTGAGTATATGTAGATTAATTTATTTTTCTAATATTGGTACACCATTGATAAAGAGTGCTTGTTTGTGAAGAAAATTGTTTCTTTCCTGCCTGGGCGTCTGTTGAGTGTGTTAATTCTGAGGAAATGTGCAGATTTCAACATTATATTATGTGAGCACCGAGCCAAGAGGAAAGATGTTCTCATTGTTTTTGGAAAGATCTGTCAGCCTCTAAATGAGTAAATTCAATAACAGTAAAAGTCCTTTAACTTGTGCATTCTAAGATATGAAAACATTAGTATCCTACAGATTTTTGTATTTAAATACAGCTTACTTTCTCTTCTGCATACTCCTGGGAGGCACCGGGAGCCACTGGTCCAATTTGCAGCAAGTGCACTTCCCTGCAAATCTTCATCCCGATTCCTGATTAACACCAGCTGGTTTGTGGACAACACAGCACTTGGTGGGTGGAAAGTGAAGGAGTATATGTGTGAAGAATTTATGAGAATGCTGTCCCTTGGGAAATGTTTAAAAAAAATCTGACACTTGATATAATCCGCTGCATTCCAAATGAAAAAAAAAAAACAAAAAAAAAACAGCAAAAAACTCAAAACAAAACACCCCCCCCAAAAAAAAACCCAACCAAAAAACCAACCAACCAACCAAAAAAAACCAAAACCAAAAAAAACCAAAAACCAAAAAACCCCAAAAAACCCCACCCCAAAACAAACAAAAAACCCAGAAAAAACCCAAAACAACAAAAACCCCAAAACACCAAACAAAACACCAGGAAAAAAAGGCTCTTCAGAAATGTTTTTCTGAGCTCCAGGGATGTCCTCTGGAAGAGATGGTCCAGCTGTATTGAAAGAGGGAGAGACTCCACAGCAACAAGGAAAAATAAATACAGTAAAATAAAAAATTACACAAGTGCTGCTTTAGTTTTGGTGGTAGAAACAGTTAGGGTGTTCGGGAAGCACATCACAGGCTCATATCCAAGTCTGATTCTTTTCTTAAAAGAGAATAAATTAAAATATGAAGTTTAATTTCTCTTCTCAGCTGCCTGGTACAATTCCCATTGCCTTCTGTGGGTGTTATACCTGTGCAATTGGAAGCAGGTTCTTATTTTCCTTTTCAATTTAACAAGTTCTATTACTGCTGTCAGGTGTCATGTTATGAATGTGGGGGTGCCAGTATGGGTTTGCAGTGATGTAACCATGTTGCAAGAGGAGCTATAGTTCACTTGAAAATAGGTTCATGTTCAACTGTTGACAGTCACTTTTTTTACATGCTCTTTGCCACTTCATGAGAGGATCTTGAGAGGTGTTCAGAAGAGGTAGAGATCTTTGCTTTTGCTCTCACAGAGTTTTAAATCTTGCTTTGACACAGGTGTTGGTATGTGTGGCACCTTGTGTCCCCTGCATGTTCATGTGTGCACATGTGCCAGTGGAAGGGATGGTTTTCACAGTGAAGATTTGCAGCCAAGTCACATTTAACATACACATTTCACATACACAGTGAGAACATACACAAGGAGAACAACATTTTTAATTCGATTTGTATGCAAGATTTTTCTTCTTTTTTTTTCTTTCCAAGGGAGGCATGTAAAGCATGAGTTTTATTTCACTGTATCACAATCACTTTGCTCACAAGTCAGCAAGGTGCCTTGCATTTCCATTTCATACATTTTCATTCTTTATTTTGCTGAAGTTGCTTCTATCTTCATGGAGTCTCATTGCTTGAGTCTGCTGCTGCAGGGTGGAAGGGATCTGAATCTCGAGCTCAGTCATAATATTAGAATATACAAAAGAGTGAAGGGTGAAGGCAAGGGGGAGGGCAAGTGGAAAAGGCTGTTGCCAACTCAGTTGAACTGCTCAGCCCATCTGTGAGGGGGATGCCCAGAGAAGTTGTGGATGCCTGCTCCCTGGAAGTGTTCAAGGCCAGCCTTGGATGGGGCTTTGAGCAGCCTGGTCTAGTGGGAAGTGTCCCTGCCCATGCTGGGGGATTGAAACTAGGAGATCTTGAAGATCTTTTCCAACCCCAACCATTCTGTCATCCTACAGGAGCATCCAGAACTGGCAGCAAGAACCTGCTGCTGATGGAGTGCATGTCCCTGGGACAGCCCATAGCTGTGTCAGAGTGTAGGGACACAGGTAAGTAGATACCACCACTTCAGTTTTCAAGGATGTGACAAAAGTAAACCCTAGCTCAGTTTAAGGAGAAATAGTTCCCAAAATTAACTTGTTCATAAGGTTGTGTGATATTTGGGTTGAAAGGAAAAGAAAACAAAATACATAGGGTTTGGTAAGGTGGTGGGAGATTGCAAATGCTGCCATTTCCCTGACCTTGTTTCTTTTTCTGCTAGTTTAATTAGTATCTAGCAATTATTTAAAGTGGCTAGCAACAATAATGCAAGTATTTACAGTCATTAGCAACTCCTCATGTTAGAAAATAAGCCTACTGAATATTAAATTAAGTCAGACTGCTTAATTAATACCATCTCAGGGCAGCCCTAAAGAAATTCCCCCAATCTGCAGGTCTACATGGATGGCAGAATATGCAGTCATAAGCTAAACTGTGGGCTTTGAACCAAGCTGGCATGACATGTTACTGAAAGCTGTAAGATTTGTGTTGTGCAGGCAGTTTGCAAGACCTTACTTCTGCAAGAATGAACGTGGCAGACTTCCCAGATCTTCTATATTTATTTATTTATATGTACAGACACATATATAATCTGCCTTTAAGTTAATTAGCTAATGTTTGTAAAGTACTTTGAGGATTAAGTGCTATATAAGCGCTAATTATTATTATCTTTCAGTATGCCTTAGCAGACAAGGTCATCCAAAAAGACACCGAAGAATGTATCTGCTGATAAAGGCTGGGGAGCCTTTTTGCTCTTCTTTCTTTGCTCCCCATCTCCCCATCCTGCCCTGAGAAAAAAGATGGTGTTAGACAGTAGGAAGGACTTGCTTGATGATGCAGGTTAGTGAAATCCTGGACCAGGTTGCCTAGGAAGCTCAATAAGTGCCTGTCACTGGACATCCTTCAGAACAGGGTAGACAAACCAGTGTCAAGGAAGGCATAAGTGTGGCTAGTGCTGCTTTAAAGGACCAGGATGTATAGGATGGTTTCTGGAAGTCTCTACCAGGCACAGAGTATGGTGGCTGTCTCCTTCAGTCTGGCATTTTGATGCTCTTCTGGCTCCACACAAGTCAAAATGCCCATAACCCAAATACACAAGGCAGGGATGTGCAGACAAAATGTGCAGATATTTCTGGCCCAGCTGAAAAATTCTCCATTGAGGCACCGAGGTTTTGCTTGCACTCCTATTTAAAACCATCTGAGGAGGCTGCATGGCTCCGTTGCCCAACTTGCACTTTCTGTCAGGGATTGTCACCCCCTTGGTCAAGTGGGCAGTGCTTCGACTCCCAGCCCACCAGATCTTGCAGCTTTCTGAAGCAGCACAAGCTGACTTTGCAGGAGTAGTTAGGCTGTGAGCTGCACTGATGTGCTCAGCTTGTGTTTCAACTCTTCTGCAGGACTACAGCATCGGGGTGAAAAACAAGCTGGGGGCAAGTGAGGGAGCAAGTGCCAGTGAAGAGATCTTTAGCTGCCTGGCCCAGCACGTCCCTCAGTCCCTTGTTTTGCAGTGAGTGAGGAGCTCTGAATTCACACTTCCCTTGCTTGCTACCAGGCAAGTGACTGTGCAATCAGAGAGATGCAGTACTTATACAGAGTGCTGTTCTGTCTCCTTATGGGTTACAAACATTAACTAGCTCTCATAAAATCCTCCCAGGGAAAATGAATGCTTGTATTTAGCATATACACACATATTTAGAGATGTTTGTGTGTACATATCTGTCCTGGAGAGAGAAGGAGCAAACCAAAGCAGTGAAAGGTTTAAGAGAAGCCCAGAAGACTGCATCCAGAAGTTTTGTTCAGACTCTTATTAGTGAGAACAACTAAGCAAATCACACTTATTTCTAAGCAACTAACTAAGATTTAATTGCTCTTAAATGTTTATTTCCACAGTTGCACATCAGTACTTCCATGGTAACATAGGTGTATGGTGTAGTCATTTGATGTGATATTTGGCTAAGTATATCTTATTATCTTCAAAGTTTTTTAATTGCTGGCAAGCAGTAACTGGTTCTGAGAACTTCTGTTGGCCAATACTGAACTATTGCTCCTTGTCTTCTTTACAAATGTAAAGCCATATGATTTTGGCCTCATGACATCCTTTCATCTGTGTCCTTCTGTAAAAGCTGGGTCCAGAGCACTGCATGTTTTTGCATTTAAAATCAACTTCCTCCAGCAAACCCCACAGCACTGCCAGGAGCACGCAGGAGAACAGAGTACAGCACACACAACTTGCTTGCTGCCTCTGCCAGAAACCCCTGTGCTTGTCTGTTGTCATAATTCTGATAGAAAACATGGACCAAAGGAGCAATGGACCAAAACATGAATCAAAGGAGTTAACTTGGCCCTGTCAGAATACTTGTTCTGAACAGTTAAAACATTTCAAGGGGCTGAATGCAGGTTTTAGCCTGGCTTGTTCCATGGCAGCAGCCATTGCTATTACCAGTTTTTGTTAAACTTTTGTTAAAAATATGGATAGGGGAAAGAAGGAAAATAAGTTAAAGCACTAGACGTGGTAAATATAAAGTACAATTTTCAGTGCAGTTTTTATAAACTCCCTTTTAGCTTGGGAGTCTTAAAAATTACTTTAAATAAATAGGATTAATGTTCTTTGGGGGAGAAAAGAAATGCAGTTAGATGAGATAGGCTGGGGTTGCTATTTCTGTTCTTGCAGCTAACATTCAAGCCTCTTTCTTTGATGACAAAGCAAATGCAAAGGGGAGGGAAAAGAAAAAAACTGAGAATATTAAGCATGAGAGACAGAAGTTATTTTTTCTCTTTCACTGGCTGGTGCAGTCCTGACAGCTGCCCTAAGACCTGGCAAACTCAGCTTTGACAGGTAGTTTAGGATGTTGTTTCTTAAACCATAGGTTTTTTTGTGGTCACAGAAGCCTTGCAAAAGATGGGGTCTTGCCTGGCCTGGTGACTTCTTTCTTTATGAAAGGGACAGCAGAACTCAGATCACAAAAGAGCAGAAGTAGGGAGAGGGAAAAAGGAAGAGGGAGCAATGTGAGAAGCAGCAATGTAATGCTGGTATTGCCAGTGGCACAAGATTTCAGCAAAGCTGGTGAAGAGGGGATCATTGCCAGGGTCCTACTCTCTCCTTCGCTTGGATCAGGAGCCAAATGATCACTTTCAGGCCAGAAGATGGTGGCACAGAGCAAGAGGAGGTAGTGACTGTGGTAAACAAGAGGAAGGTACATTGACTTTTATTAAACCCTTACTCCTAATTTCTGGTCGTCTTCCCCTCTCCCTATGACTTGCCTACTTTCCCCTCTAGCTTGTGCACAGTCCCTGGAAAGGCCATGTATCATAAGTCTCACCTAACTGGGGCATATTCCCTTAAAACTTTTTCTGACTGTTCCAGCTAAAATGAGGTGTGACCGACAGTGAGGCTTTGGTTCCCTTAGAGTCTCTGACCTCTGCATGGTGACAGCCTGCACAGGAACAGGTGATGTGGAATTGGAGGGTGCTCATGTCTGATGGTGTTGATCAGGACCTCTCTTGCTGCTGCTGAAACCAAAGCAGTGAAAGCTTTGGAAAGCTTTAAAGAGAATCCCAAAAGACTGCCATCCAGAAATTTTGTAGTGAGCTTCAGGGGAATGCTTAATGTTCCTCTCGCAGATCTTAAGAACATGCATGCATTAAGAGCTCCATCATACAGGTGTATGTATTCCTGCGTGCTTTGCTGTACTTGAATTTGACCTAATTTATGTCCAGCACATTTTCTGTACTATGCTAAGTCTTTTTGGGCCTGTTTTCTGCACCAGGGCTGAATAGGTCTTTTATTCGCCATCTCCAAAAACCAGCATCCCAAACTGACCTCACTTTGCAGTGTGCTGTCTGCCCTCAGTTTTTCCAGTGAGTTAGTGACCACTGCTTTTGGGGAAGTGGAATAATTAGCTGGAGCAAGTTATATGCAGCTATAGATGTTATGTTTATTTGTAACACACAGGCATATATGTATGGTTATATGTATAGATATGTGTATGTTATATCTTCACAGTATTTTGTTATACAGTTACATATTACAAGATAATTCAATTATAATAATTATTGAGAAGTTAATATATCCTTATATTCTAATGATATATCATTGTATTATATATAGCTATATGCTGGAGCTCAGGAGATAGCTTGGAAGGATGAGTGAATATAAGATGGATCTGCTTAAAGCTTAGTTGTTCAATTAAAGTTAATGAAGCCATCAAAGCACAAAATTAACATTTAATTTCTTTTTCTGGAACTGTGTCTTGCTTTTCAGCATAACTACTTTGGTTTCAAAACTTTTCTTGGTAGTACAGTCAGGCTAGTGATCAGAACCAAATACATTGCCTGTATCCATCGCCAAGCACAAATTACCTGTATCAGCAGGGCTGCATTGAAACAGATAAGCACAGAGAAAGGTGACAAATATACGAAATGACTTGGTTATAGGGACAGTAAAGAGCCTGTGTGAGGTACTAGTTAGCCTATAAAAGTGATGCTTGGGTGAACCTGATACCAGTCTAAATGGTGGGGAGCAAGTTCCCAGGGAATGACTTTTACTGCTGCTCATACCACTAGAACTGGAGGGTGCCCCCTGAAATAATTAGGCAACGAGTTTAAACCAGCAACAAGGAAGATTTCCTCCCCCTCTGCTTCCCCAGCACTCCCAGTGCACAACTGTAGTGTGAAACTCCTTGTCACAGGATGTTGTAGAAGCCAGCAGTATAAATGGGTTCAAGAAGGGATTAGACAAATTCATGGAGGAGAAGTCTGCTGGGGACTATTAAACACAATGGTCCAGATGCAACCTCTGGCTCAGGAAGTCCCATAGCTGCTGATTGCTGGAATCTGAGATAAACCAGAGGAGGGATCACTGAAATTGCCACGCTGCTTGTATTCACTTAGGAAGCACCCACCATTGACCAGTGAGGGAGATGAAGATACTGGGTTGGATAGGCCACCAGTGACTCCAAAAGGCTCACCTGTTTTTATTTCCTTAATTTTTGCACAATGAATGGAGAAGTTACCTTGCTTTTCTCCCCTCTACAAACTGAAATTCACTAATGCCAAGAAAATCAGATTTCTCACTTGCTCAGGCCACTCAGGATGAGCTGCTTGGAGACAGCACAGGTGCAGCACAGCACATTAAGAATAACAAATTCCATTTTGGCTTCTGCAGCTGCCCAGGGCCAAGTGAGCATGCAGCCCAGACCAGTGGCTGGATCCACTGTTTCCTTCCAGGTACAAATGCCCACTTGGTTGTGTGAGTAAAGATACTCAAGCAAAGCTGACTCCAGCCTTCTATCTGGAAATTCAGGATTAAAGAAGCTTATTGCTTGCTATGCCTCCTTCCCTAGAGCACGTATGAAGGGGTTAAGCAGCAATTTTGATGGATGGAGGAAGGTGTAGCTGCCTGCATGTACAGCACCACCACTTGCTGCTTTAAAAGGTAACTAGAGAAGCTTAGAGTTGGCAACTTTCTGCAGTATTGGCCTTGTTTCATGTGGAGGAGTGAAGGTATCCAACCATAGGTCCAGATGCCCCACTTAGGTCCTCAGTCCAAACTGAAGTCCCTGAGCCTGGCCTGTAAAGAGCAATGGTTTGCACACTGACCACCTCCATGCCCTGCTTAACATAGACTCAGGAAAAAGTCATGTCTTGGCCCAACTAGACTTGGGTAGACCTTTGGCAAAATTCAAGTCCATGCTGCAGGAGCAAGGAAGAAGCAGAGACTCAGAGGCTTGTCCCTTGGGTCGTACCCTCCAGGGTTAGGTTTTGGGAGTGTCCATCTAAGGCTAGGAGCTGTGTGTTCAGGCTAAGCTATGATGGAGACTTCAGTGTTTGCCCCAGGGATGGACTTGGACCTGGAGGCATGGACACAAAACAGCTGAAGTTGGAAGTGATTTGGACATTAGGCTCTGCTTTTGAACCATCTCCAATGTGTGTGTGTTTACCAAAAGCTGTCCTCCGCTCTCCCTTCCCCCTGCTATCCCTCCCCCCGAATTTTTTCATCAATGCTGCCATTGGGGATTCACATATGAGAAAAAATGAGGCAAAAAAGCAAAGGGAGGAGGAGGAGAAGGAGAGCTGTACCTCTTCTGTGAATGCAATAATTCAGATGGGGGAATGCTCTGTGAAAGTTTCTGCCTTGACGTGTGTATGTGAAACGTGGCCAAGTTATGGTTTCTGTGGGAATTGTACGTTTGAATTTTCTGCCTTTTGTGTGGTTAAATTCTCAACCACAACATTGCATTAAATAGTTGGGCTTTTTTTATATTAGTTGTTGCACCCATAAAGCTTAATGTTTTGCTTCTTTATGAAGGTGGGAGGGTATTTGTGTGTTTTTGTGCTAGGGTGATGACATGGCGGTTACTTTAAATCAGAGTGTGGAGGATACGCTCGGATTTCTGCCAAAGTGAAAGGAGGGGGGCTGGGGGCGTTGGGAGCTCTTTCTAGTGAGGAGGGATGGCTCCATGACAGAAGCATACTGCCAGACCAATAGCAATTACTTTAGGGGACAGGGCCAGGCCTTGGGATTTCCTGTTCTGATACTGAAATTTTATCTGTAAGTAAGAAATTCCAAACTTGCTCCAAACGGTAGAACAAACCAGTTTTGTCTGCTCTGTCCCCCACCTTCTTTCCTCCAATTATTTGCTCCGCAGGCTCTAGGAAGTGATGAGAGTGGCCTTTGTAGAAAAACTGCATCAGTTGTCCATCCACTAAAAACCAGCATCACGAGCAGCATTAATTGTTGCTGTGGTTGAGCTTCTCTGCACATCCAAGTATTGACATGGTGTGAAGGTCTGGTTTCCTCTCAGCCTTCTCTTAGCTCCTATATATAGAAGCCTATAGAAGTTCAAGAATTAAATCTGGGAGGCAGCACAAGGAAGTTGGCACCACAGCCATTTGCTCTGTACTTCTGAGGCTGTCAGTGCTGGAAGTTTTAATGTCAGTGTAGATGAGGGTTGTGGTCCACTGAAATGTAAATTGAAAAGATTTCATGAGAAGTGTTTATATTCTACATCAGCAGTAGGCTGAAAGGTGAAGGCTTAAACTTGACAAATGTATTTTCTTTTAATCAGTGACCTGAAAAAGGAAATGGATGTTTACAGGTCCTGTGAGACCCATTCACTTGGGTTGGTTTATTGTTGCACCCCTGAAGCAGTCTTGGGGCATCACTAACAGCAGAAATTTATCTCTCATACCACTGAGGAGCATTGGATAGGCTGGGGAGGTAGAGTGCTTCTTTTTGCCTCTGTTTAACTATGCTTTTTTTTGGGAAACTGTTCCCAAATTTGTTTGACCTGCATTTGAAAATACAGGTCCCAAATTCTGTAGCAACCAAAAGCAGTTAAACTTTCAGATCAGGGGCCTGGTCCTGATGGAAGTCAGGCACAGCTTGGAGCCTTAATGGACCTGTTGGAGATGGAGATCTGAGGATGAAGGGGAAACCATCTCACCAAGGTTTGCCTCACGTGCCTGGTGAGTCCTTCCCTGAATTAGTGTCCCTGGTATTTTTTTTGCCTTGGTGTTTCTGCATGCTTCTTTCCAGCTAAGAAGCTGTGGTTCCACCTGTGCCCCCTCATATATTTAAAAGCTAATGTCCTCCTGACCTTGCCACTTCCCCATGAACCCACTAACTGTGTCTTCATGCTGTATTTTGAATTTCCACATTTCCGTTGGGCAGAAACTTCCAAACCAGATGGGAGGGGAATTCTTTTGCTCTTCCCTTTCCTGACCCAAAGGGTGTCCAGATGCTTCTGACACCCTGAGAGTGAACTGAGTCAGGCAAGTGTGATCCTGCCTGTGTACACTGGTGTTTATCCCCACAGGATGAGCTCAGGGCTCTGTACTCAGACCTAGTGGGTAGGTAAAAGGCAACTGGTTTTAAAACTGCTTTAAAAGAATGTAAATATATTTCCTGTTTTTACCCACCAGGTCCTTGAACAGATTGTGATGTTTTCAAAAGGCAATTGTCCAATTTCCTTTGCTGTCCCCAGAATAAAATCCTGTCTGCTGAAGCGGGTGGGAGGTTTGCCTCGGGCTGCAGAAGAGAGGGACTTCAACCTGCACGTGTCTTGATGGAGAAGCCTTGGGTATCTCCATGGGGTTTTCCCACTTAATAGGATTTTCTGGCCTGTTTGATAAAGTTTCCTCCTCACTCTGCCTCTGACAGCTCTAAGGGCACAGGCAAGGATGCTGTCAGATGGGAAGCTCTGTATGTTGGCTACGGATCCATGTGATTTTGATACTTTCTGCCCTTTTTTGAAACAATTCTTTGGTTTTGAAAGCAAATGGTGGCAATAATATAGTGAATTGGGCACTAAATTTCTATTAATTCATAAAAACTAAAATAGAATCCATTAGGAGTAGTTTGGTATTGGTGTGAAAGGAGATCTAAATTATCTACTATTATGCTTGAAATGCAAAAGCTAATCATGTTTGGCATCAGGCCAGCTACCATTAAAGTAATTATTTTTAATCATCAGCACTTGGTGACATGAATACTCATATTTGTTGATTTACTGTGGAAAGCACTTTATATTGTAAATAAAAAGCTGAGAAAATATACATTTTGTTTTAACGATAATAATAGTTATTGAGATAAAAAGACATTTGCTTTTATGAAGCCAAAAGAGTTGATTTCTGTCCCTCCTATCTGCTGATAAAATCAGCCTGATGTAATGCCTGTCATATTAAATAGGAAGCCCACTGGCTGAGGAGGGGTTTGAATACTATTCCTCTGTGCATGCTATGTTCTTTATTCTTTAAAATCACTAATAGTGGGTTCTCCTGAACCACTGCTGTTGAACGACTCAGTTTTCAAGGTGGGGGGGTTATGATGACATAAATTCAAGCTGAGGTGTCCTGTGTGCAGCCTTTATTTGCAGATAAAGACCATAAAATATCTTAAATGGTCTACACGACTTAGGTTTAAAATCTCAATTTTAGCACATTTTCATTAGTTTTTCAGTGAGGCTGAGGCTCCTAAATGCCTACATGAGGTCTGTAAGTGGAGATATAAGTGTCTTGCTTATTTGGGAGCACTGGAAATACTCATCTTCTACAGGAATAAAACTGTATATGCTGGCATGGTATGTAAATATGTTATTCTGAAATTTGGAAGCATTTAATAAGAGGGACAACAATACAATCAATAGCAATCTTGTGAATATGACTGAATGTCTGTATTCACCCTGGTGGTCCATGCCCCCAAAATAGTATCTGGTTTGAAGAAAGTATGTCTTGAATTCATGGGCATAGACTTTCAGTAGGAAATATACAGTATTTAGGTAAAAGTGACTTAATTAAACAAGTAGGAAGTCCAAATTCAGCATGAAGTAGTTGGAAAGATAGCAAAGATGTGAAAGCAGTCCAGGGAGGGGAAAGGAGAAAGCAAAAGCATCAGAAAAATGCTAGGTGGAGGGCTGTTTGTGATTTTAGGAAAACAGGGACTGATTCCTGAGTGTTAATCATAGTAGAACAAAAAGTTTATTACAAGGTGTGAGAGAGTGTGGGAATGGCAGATACTTGGAGTTTCAGAGGCAATTCCATCATGTATTTTGATAATATTTTATACACTAGAAAAAAATGTAATACCCCCAACAGGCAAGTGAGAAAGGGAAGCAAAGAACAGCTCTTCTCTCAATTCTATCCTTAGGTAAGCAAATCCACCAAACAGGTGCCATTTCCAGGGCTCTTAGAGCATTGCCACACTAGAGAGATGGCCGCGTGCTGAGTAGGCAGGAGGCTCCGTGAGAGCATTGGCTTCTGCTTCTCCAGCACCTCAAAGCCCAGTGCTCTATAGGTACTTTGTCTATAGGTATTTTGTCAGACTCAGTGCAGTTTCCTTCTTTAGTTTTTGACCACATGGCATGGTGTAGCATTGAGCATAACTTGGCTTGGCAGAGTTTTGCTGCATTGCTGTGGAAGGGGTTGCGCTCACCTGCAGTCTCCTCCTCCTGCCCCCACCAGGTCCCATCCCCAAAGTGTGGGACCTTCTTTGAGCTTCTACCTTCTGCAGAGTGTGGTCTCTATAGCCATCTTTTATAGGATGATACCTGTTTTATCTAGACCAAGGAGCTGCTATCAGCCTGCTCTGGTTGGGGCATGCAAAGCTTTCAGATGGCCACTGAGGCCAGAGATATCGCTGCCTCTTTCCATCTCCTAGTTTGGAGCACAGGCATGTGTGGAAGGCTGTACTCACAAAACTGCTTGTATTATTTACTCATGAGTTAGCCAAGGGAGACACTGCTCATTTCAGGGTTTGAAATTGGGTCTAAAAATCAGAGTACAAGTGCTCACATAAAAATACAGAAATTTGCCCACAGCCCTTATATGTGGAAATGTGGTATGTGATTGTTTGGGGTAATTTCTTGAAAAAGCAAACAAAAAAGAGAAACACTTAGTGGGGGAAAGCTTCAGAATGCCTAATAAGTGTTTTTAAATAGCCTAGGTCAAAAGATGGAGATCAAATTGTCCAATGTTGTTTTAGGGGCTGTGAAAATAAAACTCAGTTGGATTTTTTTGGAGGCTCAAATTTGGACTTGATCGTCTTAGAGGTCATTTCCAACCATAATGATTCTGTGATTCTAAATGTAAATAGATAATTAGGCCAGTGCTAAAGCAAAATGCTTCTTATTTTTGTACATTTTCATTCTTTTCCCTTGACCAAGCCATGAAAAGTGAAGACATACTCTTTTCTGGCAACGATTCAATCCTACGTGAAACAATAATTTAGATGGATTCCTATTTTATTAGTAGTTCTTTAGAAAAGTGAAGTTCCCTATTCAAATAGTTCTTTAGAAAACTGTGTCTTATCCTGCAGGCAGTTCCAGTATCAGTGTAACTGCTTTCTTATCAGAAGTTTCAGACAAAAAGAAGTTTTTGAAAATTTTTCATGACATTGTTGGGAGAGGAAAATCCTTGTCTTGAGTTGTTACTGTGTAGCTACGTTCTGAAATGGAATATTCATCAGCTTCAATTTTTTTCACAATATAAGTTTATAAGGGAGACTCTGAAATGTTCCTTTTAGAAAAATTTCAGCATACATCGCTAACTCAGGTAATTAGGGGTTTGTTTTTACATTTGATGTAATAATAAAACATAAAATTTTCAGAAACACGGTGACTGAAATAAAACGGAAAATTCCATCTCTTTCATTCCAAAATAGTGAGCTGTTTTGCACTGCTCACCCTATTGCATTTTGTTTTCTATGGGAACCTTTCAGTAAGTATTGCATGAATTTGTGAAGGATTTTGATTGACTGCCTCTAACTATTCCCTCAAAGTTTTCTGGGCACCTCCCATTAATTAAGTAGCCCTTTATTCAGCTTTACCAAGTCTTCCTGCATCAAGTTTTTCTTCCACAGTATTTTTCTCTTGTCTTCTCTCTGGCATCTCAGCCAAAAAGGTATTCTTGTCACTTTCCATGCCCAACTGCTGTGGTTTTTTGGTTGTGGTACAAGGTACTGTGTAACCTGTCTTATGAAGGTTTGTGCTTTTCCTCCCCATGGCCAATAAGCAGTGCCTCATCTGGCTTGAGGTGAGATGCATTCTCCACTCTTGAGGGCTTTGCTAAACCCATCCTCCTCTTCTGCTCAGCACCATGTGGCTCCTATCCCTTTGGCTTCAGAAGTCTGTGTGCTGAAGCCCAGGGAGTGTTGGTGGCAGAACAGATTTGTAGGGAGAAGTGTCAATGTGGGTTGGTTACCTTCGGTGCTAGCTAGATGGTGCTAAAGAATTTTTGCTTGTCATCACTCAGGAGAGCATTTGGAGCACAGTCCTCCTTTTTGGAATTAAAAAACGATGCTTCTGCTTTGTTCTGAATGCAATATAAGCTGTGGCCAGTTAAAATCAGCAAAAGACCTGCTCCAGAGCACTTGAGGAGTAGGCTTGTTGGTTTCAATGACTCCAGTGGCTGCAGATCAGCCCCAGGAGACTTACACATATTTCAACATTTTGCCAGCAGAGAACTCCCTCTCCTGTGCCTGTTCCCAATCCATGATGGGGCAGTGATGGGCTTCCAGAACCCAGCAGGGATTTTGTGTTGCACTCACTTGCTTTTCCCTCTTTATGCCTGTCTCAGGAGAGTGAAAATTTCCTTCTGCCTTTCAGAGCTGTATCCCACATCAGTCTGGAAATTTTTGGATTTGAGAATTTAGAAAACAAACAAACCCAACTACCACCCTCCAACTTGCTGTAACTGCTCCTGGAGCCCAGGTTTCCTTGCTTTTTGAGTGCTGCTGTTTCAGATTAACAGAGTTCTGGCTCTGATAAATACTAA
This sequence comes from Heliangelus exortis, assembly GCF_036169615.1. NCBI lineage: Eukaryota > Metazoa > Chordata > Aves > Apodiformes > Trochilidae > Heliangelus > Heliangelus exortis. The sequence continues at coordinate 36,215,470 of NC_092424.1, forward strand.
CAAAGTGTAACGAATGATCAAAGCTGCATTTACAACCCAATGAGCTTGAAATGATTGATCTGGATGACATAATAATGATAACCAGTGAGACGAGGCATGCAGGACTGTACCCCTCCAGGTCTTGAGAGAAAGGAGCAGGTATTAAAAATAACTCTGATTCTTAGGTCATCAGGTTATTCCCATTCTGATATAAATGGAGGACAAATGCAAGACCCTCACTTTCCCCCAGAAGAGCCCTGCAGCTGCTTTGGACTGTTCACGTCCCTTTGATAGTAATTCACTGTTTCATAGAGATTACAGATTTTGGATGATGATGCAAGAAGTAAGACCGAGTCATTTGTGGCCGTTCTCTGTACTGCTGGGGTAGTTCAAAGGGTGGTGGAAACCGAAATAATTGCTCTTAGCAGAGCCTTTTCAAGGCCATAATTGCAGATGTGAAAGGATACAAGTGTGTCCAAGGCATGGACTTTGCTGTCTGAAGGTTTCCTGTCATCTCCCAGAAGACTGGCTGCATGATTAACAACAAGTCATCTTGGACATACCATAACTGCAGTCTTCTTTGCAGCTTGGCTGTCTCTGGTCCCACAATTACCTCTCCAATAGCAGCTCATCTCCATGCAGACTTCCAGAATCATACCTCCATCAAACTTCCTTTCCTCCTGTGAAACAGAAATGCCAAGCTAGTGGCTTGAGAAGCCTTTCATGAAGTTTTGAACATGAAGAATAGATTCGTATTATCTGAAACAGGAAGAAGCAATGTCCATGGCTGCAGTGACCTTTTAGATATTTCATCCTCAGACACAGCACAAGCTGTCCATATTCTTGTACTTGGTGGCAAATGCCTTGCTTGTTGTGAATTTTTTTTTTCTTTTTCTCTCTTTTTCTTCTTCTCAGTCTTTGACTATAAAGAGTGTCGGAATGTGTGGGATGCGCATGTTCCTCTGTACACCTTAAAGACAACTGACCCTTCTGTAAAACTGACACTACCTGACATTTATTGCTAGCAGGTTGCTTTTCTCAGGTAGAAAAAAAAAGCGTGACAATCAGAATAAAGCTGTTCACATCCAGGGTGAGGATTGTTAGCATTTTGAAAAATGCTGGGCTGAATCATCAGCTGGATGTAAGTAAACGAGCACTTCTGTAGTCAAGAGAGCTTATTTGCAATATCTACAGCTAGAGGATAATTTCTCAAGGCGTCCCATAAAGTTGATGAGCAGTCAGTCCCTCCAGCAGGCACTTACAGCATCTAAATATGAATCTGGTTTGCTCAATGGAAGATGCTCTCTCTTTTGTTATCCTTTACCCCTCTCTGGACCATGAAGACTGTCCTAGGTTAAGCATCTGAAGTGAGGTATTATCTTGTGAAGCTGAGTATTGTGTTTCCACGTCCAGTACTTACTCCAGACTTTGTTCATCCAGCTAGTCCTTGAGGAGCTCATCAAAGCAGATCCATCTGTTTGTCCAACCTTAAAAAAAACCCACAAGTAGTGACAAGTAGCATTGACAAGTATATGGACAAGCATGAGTGCTTTTCTAAAGATTTCTGAACTACCCCAAAATCCTTTTACCCAAACAGTGTCACCATATACGACAGTTGACCTCAGACTTAGTTCTCCAAGCAGTGAGTTCAATTAACTTTAATACTTTCAACATTTAAATAGTTAACAGTAAGCAAAGATCTTTAGAAACAGAGGGGGACGGCTACATGTGCATCTGCTGAAGTTGTCAGGCAACGATGGAAAAAAAAAAAAAAATCTCTCTAATTGCTTCCAGACAATGCCTTTTGGAGAGGGCGGTGTGAGAGCAAGGGGAAACTCATGCTCTGAGAGAGAGACTGCTCTGAGCCAGAGGAGGCTTCTGCAGCCCTCCCATCTCCTCAGTCCTGCCTGGCGACCTTCTGGCTGCCAATGGAAAAAGGGTCACTCTGCCCAAAACCACCCCATTCTCCAGCTCCCCGCAATGCCCCTCGCTAACAGGAAGCTTGCAGAAAGCTGAACACCCAGGGCAGCGAGCCAGCAGATCTAGGTCTACTGCTGACTTTCTGCACAATTGTGGGCTCGTCCTGTGGCTTTTCTGACTCCGTTCTCCCTGCCAGTAAAATCTGAGATAAATCTGAGCTGTTGAGGGCCTTAGTTTGTTAACTAATTTGTCCAGATCCTACAGTAGCAAGTGGTGTGTCTTCTCATCAATGTACAGATAAATCCCTACAGCTTTCAATTTATCCTTAGCTAGAAGTGTAGCTGTAACACATATTGTACTGTTTTGCTCTCTTTCATGTTGTTTTCTGGAGTTTGTTCATCTCTGTATTGGCGGAAAATGGGATTCGCTTTTTTTTTTCTTTTTTCTTTTTTTTTTTTCCTGCAATTGGAAAACAAAAGCAGAAGGAGCTGGGAGAGATGGCAGCAGAGAGCACTGAGGAAACTTCATTGGCTGCAAACAGCATTAACAGTCAGTGCCAGAACCGAGGGAGGAGTAATAAGGTCATATATTCTGTGATGACAAGTGAGAGAGCTCCTACTTGAACTACCAGGGCTCAGCTCAAGCAAGTCCTGCCACCAGTCCAGCCCCAGCTACAACAGACCAGCCTCAAAGGTGACTTTTCAGGAAAGCCTAATTTATGAAGAAGCGTAGAAAAAAATGAAGTGGAAAGGCAATCAAAATATTTAAATCTTTAATTAGAATCCACAGAACTAATTATTGCTCTCCAAAGCCTCCACCATCTTCAGATGTGTTATGGGGACAGACTGCAGCCCTGCCTGTTACCCTTCTTTGTCCCAGCCTCAGGCAATTTTAAAACCAGACTTTTCTGATACTTAAGTGCTGAGCATTAGAAATGCTGCTAAAAATTAAATCTTGGTCTAGTATATAGTCTCATTAGATGGTGTTGTTGAGGTTATTTCTCTCTGGCAAAATCTGTATTGGCTCTTGTCAGTCCTCAGTAAAGGACATTTATATTAGTACGGGTGATTGGTTGTGCCCAGTCAATACTGTCCTATGCTGATGTCTCTTTCTTTCTTAGATTTTTTTTATTTTAAGTCACACTGTGGAGTTGAGACCACTTAAATATTTTATTACAGAAAGTGTAGACTCAGCATGTAAATTTAGCAGTTGAACTATATTTATATCCATACCCTTATACACACTTTCACAGACACAGTTTTAAAATTTTATTTTGTATAAACTGATTTAATACTAAATGGTTGGATTGTATTGAAATTGTTAATGCTATACATAAGCATCATTTTATATTGGAATTTACGGAATTCTCCAGAAAAGAGGTATTGTGGTTTCTTGCAGTGGAAAGATCACAGACTGTAATAAAAGGACCCCAGAGAAATGGATGACTCTAACAGGAAAGAGATCCACAGGAACATCTTGAGTAAATACATTGCTACATGTTGACATCCAGTGGAGAAACAGTCTCAGAAAGCCTCCTTTCATCATCTATACAGCAATCTTCAGCAAAAGGGCCTGAAAGTGATGCTGCTTAGGTTAACTAGAAGCTTTTTCTTCCAGATGGATTTAAGAATTTAGGTCACTGTCAACAGTCACTGCAGGGAAGACAGTGGAGGTTCAAGATATTTGCAAAGCACCACACTTCATCCAGAGCCTCCCCTTCTCATGGCTGAACTAGTGTAATAGGGTTTATGAGGACCCATCATCTGTTTCAGACTGAAGTCAGCTGGGTTAATTTAAGGCAGGACTGACTAGCTGGCAGGGGAGAGCACTTTAAACCTACCCCAGCCATTCCTGCTGCAGTCTGGCCTACTGCCAGCACGGAGTCTACAAGGAGTTGGAGTATATTTAGCTTCAGCTTATTCTCTGCCCCCTCAACTTACACGCTGACCCATGCCAGCTGTGACTCAAGTCTTCCTGGCCCCTTTTTTTTTTTTTTTGACATCCTCCAACCTGCCAGCTTGTTTAGATTCATGCTGCTTGCTAGCATGTTACTTGTCTTTGACCGTGAAGATTTGACTTGCTCTAAGACCTTGGGCAAGCTGTTTAATTCCTCATACTTAGTTTGCGGATCTGAGAAATAAGACAACTCCAAGAGTCCCCATGGTACACTGCGTGGGGCGATGCTGGAGTGTTTGTGCACCACCCTGGTTTCTCTGCAGGGAATTGCAGTTAGCACAGTTCTACTTGGAAATCTTTACACTGGTGTTACAGTACCTAGTACCTGTATTTGGAAATTTTACTTGTTTTGAAAGGGTGAGGGGTATTTTCCAGGTGCTCGTATGATAATACCTTACCTGCATCTTAAAATACTTTTTTTTTTTTTTTTTTTAAAGTTTAACAGCAATAGTTTTAAAATTAGTTCCCCTAGAGCAGAGGTGGGAAAAACTAAAAATATTTAATTAAAATATTTGTAATATTAGTGAGACAAGTCAGTCAGAGACCATGTGTTTATTACTCCAAGACATGATACAGCCCTTCTGCTATTACCAAATAAAGAAATAAATAAAATAGCTCTTCCTGTATATAGGGAAAAGTGCTCCAGATCAGTTTTCTTCACCAAACACACCCTTCTTTAACCTCGGAAGCTTCTTTCTCATCCATTCCATTTTTTATTCCAATTTTTCATGGATAAAAACTGTCAGGCAGCTTTATAGGATTTCCAGTTACAAATGATACAAAGTTTTAGCACATCTCATAGGCAAGGGAATACGATGTACTTTATGATCTGATAAAAGTAAACCTGAGGGAGCTATTCCTAAAAGTGCCACCCGGGGGCAAGGATGAGGTCACATCTGAGAATGCAGCAATGGTATCAAGTACCTTTTGTGAAACAAATGACATAAGATCTGTAGAAATCTGGCCTGGATTCAGAGGTCCTGATTGGCTTGTAGTGATGTCAACCATGTGCCTATAATGCCCAGTAAATGTCTCATTCTTCTTCCTTTTTGGGAATAATTGCCCCTAAATAACAGCAACACATGACTTTATGTCACTGAGGGTGCACTGTGAGCTCACTGTAATGTGCTTCAAGTCAATGGGACTGAGGAGTAAGGACTGGGAGGTTTTGTCAGGCAGATTTTGGACTTTGGACACCTTTCTCACCCCATCCCAGTAATGCACTTTTGGGTTGAAGTTCTTCACTTACCTTTCCTGGGGCTACCAGGAGGTTCACTTGTCTAGCAATACCCTGGGTGGAACTCTTCAGATTAAACTCATCTGGTAGTTCACCATCACTGTAATAACAAATTATCTTATGTCCAGGAATTAAATCTGTTTCCCACCTGCTGTTAGCATGATTTCCCATTGCCTTTAGTGGGCTTATAAGAAAGTTCATGTAAAGCAGGGAATTAGCTTTCTCTTCCCCTTACAGAGAGGGGCCTGAAGGTATATCTGTGGCAGATTTGCATGATATAATGCTCTGAAAGCCCTATCTTAATAATGGAAAAAGCACAGCATAAAGCTTTGTCTGATCTAACATATCAAGCATTCCAGGTTATATTTCCATCAAGGGTATCACATCCTGAGCATAAAGCTGCACAAAACCATCAGTGGTAAGTTTAGGATAGAAGTCAACGTCCTCCAGCTCTACTTCTTGGTCTCAGCTGGAAGATAAACCCAGCATGAGCTCTCCGTCCTCCAGCTGGACTACATTAGTGATAATGAGCTTCACAAAGAAATTCTACACTCTCAACTGGTTGTACTGGATGTCATCACAGTGGACCACAGCCATTTCCCATGGACTTATGTTTGAGAGGAGACCCAGAACTAGCAGAGTCTAGCCAACAGGGTGTTCAATAGGGTGTCAGGACTTACCCACAAAGATTGAATTGTGATCTAAGAACAAGGGGATGACTTTCTCTGCTGCCAAAATGTGATTTACTCATTAACCAGCAATGCATGAGGTGGAACTGGAAAATGAACCTTCTGGTAGCCCCAGGAAAGGTAAGTGAAGAACTCCAACCCAAAAGATGGATGTGTGCTACTCTGATGGGGTGAGAAAGGTGTCCAAAATCCATGAGAGTCCCTGACTCCTGCAAAATCAGAAGTATGGAGGGCTGTGGTTTTCATAGATGACGTGAATATTCATAAATAGGATGAGCAAACTCCCCTTTGCCTTGTATAGTGATGTATGTACATATTACAGCTTGTGTCTGTAGTAAAAGTCTATGCTTATAATAGGTTTTGAGAAGTAGAAGATTTCACTGTTTGGGATTTGGTTCAGTACCCAGGAAAAGAATGAAATTATCAAGATGAATTCTGAAAGAGAGGGTTAAAAGATTCTTAGGAAAACTATAGGTTGTCTGATAATGGCTGCAAAGAGTAGCCTAAAGACCAGGAGCTGTTTATTTCCATTGAGTAACCTGCACAAAACCTATATAAAGAAAGAGAATGAGCACCTCTTGGAGCAGAGAAAGAAGGATAACACTATTTAGGGAAAATGCGGGGAGGTGACAGGAGGGGTGACAACTAACAGATGGATTATGAAATTTTGTTTTACTTAAAAATATATTACTCGTGGTCTTTCTCTGGCTCCACAGTTAACATGTTTTCAGGTAACGCATGTGTTCTGCATATCAAATTAGTCATTTACACCAGCTGGGCCCCTAACCTAGCAATGTTAATTTAACAGGGCTCTTGCTAGGAGGGGCAGTGCTCCAAGCAGACCCACTCAGTGCTTTGCACACCTGAAGCTTATTGCAATTCCTTTAACTTGTACCCAGCTGTCCCTGCTATCTTGCAGATATCTCAAATCAAGACTGAAATACCCCACCAGCTGCTGCCTCACCAGTCTGAGCAGCCTCTGAGTTAAGGATGTTCACCTGGTAGGGTCAGGAAAGGGAACACAACCTAAAAAAAATATTTCAGAGCACTTGTTGGGAGTTGTGTTGTCCTTGATGGTCCTATACTTTTTCTTCTGTTTGGTGTGGAAGTTGTGCCTCACCAGTTGCTTCCTCCCACTGCTGTTAATGCTTCTTGCTGACCCTAGGTTTGGATTTGTTTGCTAAGATGGGATCTGTAAAACTGTAGTCTAACAATTCCACCACTTGTTCTAATTTAGTGAGGGGTGAGAATTAACAGATGGTGTCATTATCGAAAGCTGTTCAAGTGTTGAAGCAACATAAATCCCACAAATACAGAAAAACAAATACAAACTGCGGTATTTTTTTCAGATATCTTTTGAATAATAATCACACTTTGCATTTATGCTGTGCTTTTTAATCCACAGATTTCTGAAGTGCTTCCAGATTATAGCTGAGGCTCAACCCTGATCCCTGAGAGAATCAAGCATGTTGCTGTTTGCTCTAATGAAGTTCAAGGAGCAATGTGGAGTATTATAGGCTTGCACTGGAGATCTGCTTGGGGACTCTGACTCTTCCTCCTGCCTCTGTGACTGCTTCAGCTGAATGGTCTTGGGTAAGTGTTTTGCTTTCTCCATAACTTGATTTTCTCAGTTTGTAAACCGGGAATAATAATGTTGTTTCTGCCTTTGTGAAGTGTTTTGGTTTTGACAGATGAAAAGTGCTATGTTGTAAGGTCTGGTACTCTTAAAGAGTAGATGCTGAGCAAGCTAAATATGAAATACCTGGTCTGGGTTTTCAGAGGGTCTGAGAATATTAGGGTTTTAGCCAATGTCCTTCTAAAAGCCTGATGTTTATGTGTCCAAGGGCAAATACTGTAAAAGAAAGAAAGGTGATTTTTTTTTTCCTGTCTTTTCAATGGTGTTCTTGGTAATCATTACAACTTCTCAGGACTTTTGTGCTCCGGATTTCTGCATATTACATCTTCACAGTATACCAGTGTGTTTCCTTTGTCTTACCTGTGCTCCTCCATGTGTAAATGAGTGGTCCTGCAGTTAAATTTAGCAAGTGATTGTAGTAAGGAAGGGAAATGAAAAAAGTCTTAAGTTGCTTGTTTGCACAGACCATTTTAGGGCCTTTTTTCATCATTAGAAGAAACCAATACAGTCAAAATCATATCTGCAGGTAAATTTGGATGTTATGATTATGCATAACAATAGTGATGTGTCTTTAAAAAAGGTTAGTCTATCATCATTGTATTTCAGAGTTGTGTATTTCAGAAGATAGTATTTATGGTATTGATGTTTATGTTGTGGTTGGCCCAAAGGATCCAGGGGTCATTTGTGATACATATTTTGACGTTCTGAATTTTCATAATCAATATGAGTGAGGAGGAAGGAGAGAGAAAAGAAAGGAAGAGGGGAAAAAAAACCAACCTAACCTTTCAAGAGAAGGTCTCAGATTAATCATGGCCTGTTCTGTTAACTCATGAGCTTTGTTTTTTTGGAACATTTCCTTACATAAAAGCCCAGATCATTGGAGTGTAATGCTGGAAGGCACCCTTTGCGTCACTAGCTAGATCTGTCTTAGTGGTTAGGGATTTGTTCACTCTTTTGGGCAAATATCATGGTACAGCTTGTGTCTGTGTGGTCTAACATCTTTCATTCCTAAAAGAAGTTGGCAATGCTTGAACAGCTTCCTAGGAGCAATCCCTGGCCTGTGGCAACCCCTGAACCCTGCTTGGCCGTTGGTAAGGAGGGAGCTAATTCACCCAGGTCAAAAAACTGTGCCAGAAAGTGCTGCTACATCAACAAAAAGGGGAGAGTCCTGGAGCCTACCACAAGTCTAATCACTGGCTTTGCTCCCAGGCTATAGCAGGTGGTCATGTCCCCCTGAAAGGCCAGTGTGTGTGTCTTAGTTTCCAGTGGTGTCCAGGATGGATGTGTTGTGAGCGTATGTTCTTTTTAAGGAAACACGATTTGACTCAGATGTCCCATAAGCTGTTGCATTCAAGTTATGTTGCATTCTGGATGAATTCTCTTGCCAGAAGGTCCTATTGGTAGCCTTGTGATGGGGTAGGAGTGGCAAGGAGACAGCACGAGCCAGGGGTGTTGTTTTGCCCTGTTGGCTACTATGTGGGCATAGTTTGGCCTTTGCTCTGTCAAACCGGGTACGGACTTGGTCTGAGGCTCAGAATTTTGCTGTCTCCCTTTATACATCAGAACATTATGAATGATGCTTATTTATTAATTCCTTTGGTCTTGGGCGGATGAATAGAAGAAAAGACTCCTTAAGACTTTTCTGACTTTGACACCATTTGAGGCTTTATAAATGTGGGTTTCAGCTGCTCTTGATGCAAGTTACTGCAAACTGGCAAGCCAACCTGTAAGTCAGCACAACACAACCACAAGTTTGGCAACAAATTACCACTGCCAGATGCCTTTGCTGTTCTTTCAGCTTTCTATGGATTCGAGGCACTTAACTTTTTTTTTTCCTTTCTTTTCTTTTTTTTTCTTTTTATTTCTTTTTTTTTTTTCTGTTGTTGTAAATACTTTCAAAGTAGAACAGAGTGTTTTGGGTTGTCTAGCCAAAGTTTAGCTGTCCTTTTGCATCTCTGCCAAACTTCCTGTTTTCAGCAAAAACAATTTATTATCTTGCTGGTTCTTTAGACCTGAAAGGACTTGCAAGCACAAATAAACTGGTTTATTTTTTTTTTTTAATGGCCTTTCAAAGAATAAACTCACTTGCTTCCTCTCAATTACACATTCTATACTAGCAAAGAAAAGTATTTAACCTTTGAGCTGCTAGCAAGATTCAGAAAACATTTTAATTCTGCAAAATTCCTGAACTTTTAAAGGACAGATAATTATTTTTTTCATACACTAGAAATCAGTTTTCAGCTGGTTGGGCAATAGAATCAGTCTGCCAAGTGCATGTTAAGGGAATTTGGATTGAGTTAAAATTTGAAGATGTTTTTAAAGATCTTTAGTAATTGACTAGAGGTGGGCAATATACTCTGATCAGGAGCATTTCATTCCTAAAGGCTTATTATTGACAATCTGGAACCAGATCATCACAAAATAGAAAAAGTCTAGGCCAGGAAGGCAGAAGACTTTCTTATTCAACAACTTTGCCAAATCAGACCTGTAAGTAAGAAATCAGGCAGCGAAGAGACCCATTGCCTTCAGGGAGGGGAAGCAAAATGTTGTTGTAAACCAAAGCCCTGCTGCAAAGGGATTGGCCAATTATGGAAGAATCTTCTTAAAATGAAACATACATAAATTAGCCAGGAAGAAAGGGGGGGGGAGGGGGAGGGAAAGCAGGGGAAAAAGCCCACCTTAACATTCATACCCAGTGCCACTGTAGCATAAGGGAGCTTAACACAAGCATGTTTGTAAAATTTACTTCAGCAAGAGTATGTTTTCAGGGCAGGAGGTGGTGGCTTGCCATTAGGCAGCTATTGCTCTGTGTGTGCTTTCAAAAATTATTGTGCATTACCTGCAACTGGTTGGAAGATGTTGAAATCTATTTTCTGTACTGTACTTCAAAGGATTTGCAAATTCTTTGAAGGTGACTTAACAGCTATTAAATGATTCTGAAGGGGGGGCGGAAATCGAAAGCTTTCCAAAAAAAAAAAAATAAAATTGAAAGGACATGTTTAATATTAGTGTTGGAAATGCACTATAAATCCTTGAGTGTTTATGTATATCACCAGCTCTGAGATGACGTTTATCATAGCAAAGGGGGAAGGAGCAATTTACGGAGGGAAAAAATCTTTTTAGGAGTTTGATATGCTCCTCCTTGTACCATACAAGGGGAAAAAAAACAACCCTACATTTGAGCAGAAATGCCCCTGCTTAATAGAAATCCTTTAACTGTTATAATGTCCTGACAGGCTGCACATTGGCAAAGCACTGCTGCTGTTTTCTTAAAGAAAACTGTTCTTTTAGACAATTCTCAGCAGTTTGGCATCTTTTGTAAGGTATTTCTAAGTATCAAAAACCCTTCAAGTAATAAGATGCAAAAAATGTCATTTTAATATGTGGGGGGAAAAAAACAAAGTCTGAATAATGAAAGTAAAACCTCTGCCACTTTTAATGGGATGCTACTATATTAATATTGTTTATGTTATAGGCTTATCAATTAATAACTCTAAAAAATGCCAGGAAGAGAAATGGGATTTACTAGTTCAAAAGATGTTTCTCTAGAGTCAGTTTTAGATTCTTGCTCCTTTAAAATCTCAAGCCAGGATTTTTTTCAAGAGCTCTGCATTCATCCTTTCAAAATGAAAGCGTTTAAAGGAATATTGGAAATAATTTTTGATATCGCTGGCTTCAAAGAAGTTAACTGCATTTGGTATCCTTGGCTTTCAGCTTAATTTGTTAAATCATGCTGCTTCTGAAATTTATTGCAAAATTATTGTTCTCTGGGGAAATAATTACCATTCCTCTTACTAGTATGGGGGAGGTGTGTGCATATGTTTGTCAGCAGAGGAATTCAAGGTGATGTGTTTCAAGGAAGCCTTTCAGTAACACCAGGTCAGTATCCTAAAAAGAAAGGGATACTGATCTATTGATTCTTGAATATCAGGGTTGTGTCCTATTGACAGGAAATTCTTCTTTGAAACACTTTTTCTGCAAGTGACACCAGACTGACTTGTAATGGTTTGTGTCTGATACAGGGCTGGGGAGTCTGGGCTTCCTGTTACTTTTCATCTTGCTGCAACATTGCAATGGGATTTGGGTTTTGGGGCTATCTGTTGGCAGTCATCGATCAGAAAAGAGGTGTTTAGTATCTGGTAGGAATGAGCCTGTAGTAAAAGCCTCAATTTTGGGTGTCTGAGCATAAACTCTTTCCGAAGAGAGGGAATTAATTAATGTGTATACAATGCTAGAGCTTTGACAGAGGGAAGTAAGTGACAGGGAAATTCTGGCAAAGTAACTGGTCTGAGACTGCATTAACTCCCCAGGGAAGGATTTTGGTAGGCTGCTTGGATAGATGTGCATCCCAGCACCCCCTGAGTCCCTCCTAAACAGGTCCCTGTCTCAGTACAGAGGCTGGGGACCAGAGCATTCCTCCAGCTTTTTAAGAAGATGAGTGTTTTGTTTCAGACTAGGGGGAGTAGGCACTTAATGGGGATTTTGGAGTAGAGCCCAGAACCTTCAAAACAGGAGCTCACTGCCACACTCAGCTCCACAACTCGTATGTGTGTTGTCCTCCAGTCAGTCAATAATGGGCATAAATCTTCCAACCTGGCTATATACAATATCTGTACACAGACCTTCCTGCAATATACCATAAAGGAAACTGCATAGTTTTCAGTCATCTGAGCTACTGTGTAATGTCACATTTCTCTCTTCTTGAACCATGCACCGCATCATGGCACTGGCTGAGAAGATGTGTTGACCACCTGGAATAGTTAAAGTCTCATTTGAGGAGTAGAAAGCCAAACTGAGGGGTTTCTTACATCTCCTCTGGGTGTGTTTAGCAGTACAAATGAGAGCCAGTTGGATTTTTGGTTCTCTATTGCCTTGCAATGCACAGAGGAAGGGGAAAGGAAAGGGTGACTGTAGCTTACCAGCTCCTGGCTTCCCTCTTAGCTGCAAGAATCAGAACAAAGTTTGTCGAATCCACTAGTGGCTACAACTGACAGAAGCTGGAGCTTCCAATGCTTATAATAAATAGATGAGAAGCACAGACTGTGGCACTCTGCACTGCCTTTTGGGGTGCAGCACAGCTCTTGGGCTGGTGCTACCTGGCCAGTATTTCCCTGGAGAAGGTGAGAACCAGGATTATATCTCCAGTAGCTTCTAGGCTGGCTTGGCTCTTGGCCCAAACCAGACATTTTAGACAGGCATATATGATCATTTGTGCTCGGATCTTTCTTTTTTAACACTTAACCAGTGTTCCTAGTGAATTTGAGGGATTGCCTGTAGAAGCTTCTAAATCCATTTTCTTCCTTAGGGTCTGTAGGCAGCTTGCTGGTCATTGCTTATATCCCATTTGCGGTAGGAGGGGGTAATACTGTTTTTATTTACATTCATTCAGAATGTCTGGAACCTATTCTGGACTTAAAGCACCTTAAAACAAGCCATTAGTAAGTTGTAGATGCACCAGTTTAATATTTTGGTACATCCCTTTTCCTTGGAACTGATTTTTAATTAATTCCACAAGTTGTGAAGCACCTTGCCACACCAGCAAGAACCTCTACCTCCCCAAAAGTGCTTTATCCTGGGGCTGCTGGAAGTGACCTTGAAGTAGGGTGTGGACCCAGCTGTGAGTAAAGATGGAGTATGCTGTATGGTCTAAGCTTTGAGAAACTAGGACTGAAATAGCACTTCATAATTATGGGACCTTTAGGAAATCCTGTCTCAGGTGCATGTGTCTTTGCTATGATAAATCACTGTGCTTTCCACTCCACTTATCTACTCCTGAAATTTTGTAGTCCAAGCAATCCCCAGTAACAGGACTGGAGAGGTGGAACAGGGCAGAAGGGAGGCTGGAACAACATCGTTTTGCAATAGTAGAAAATAAAATAAAATAAAGGCAAATAAACAATTCTGGTGATCTTTTCTTTAAAACTGCATGGCACACCCACGTTTGGAGCAGCGGCATGGAAGCTGGCAATGAACTGGCTTTTGTTTCAAGGATATGCCTTTTGCAGTCTCTGTCAAAATCCACCCAAATTTGGCAAAGCTGCCAGGCTTTTTACAAACTTGGTTCATGTATATTCAGCAGCAAGGAGCTGGATTTTAGCAGTGCAGAAGTCTCTTTGTCCAAAGAACTGCGGAGCTTCCTTGAGTCTGCCTTGTCTGCAGGAAGGAGAGCTGCAGTGTGGTTGGTAAAGATGTGCTTTTCATGGTCTGCCTGGTTATTCAGGGCTTTTGTAGGATGGCAAACACTTGTGCTAGAAAGCCTAGACCTCTGTGCTAGTTTATTTAGTCCCAAGCAGTCTTGAGGGCTGTCCAGTTTGGATGTCAATGAGAAGAATGGCAGGGCAGGCAACATGAGACCAGAAACATGGGGTTTGGTTGGAAAGGTGAGGAACTGGGAAGGCAGGAGAGAAGTGGAGAGACTGAGCCCTGGGGAGAGGCCTGGTCATTGGACTCTGGCCAGATAGATGGGGAGTAAGGGAATGTGGTCAGGAGATGATGCTGTGACCTGGAGTGGGCAGGGTTGTGAATGAAGGAACTTGGGTTTAAAGAAGTGAGGGCCAGGTGAGGGGAAGAATAGGGGCAAGAGTTGGGTTGAAGTAGGAGAAGCTGGATAGAGTCTAAATCCCTCACTATAAACTTGATCTATGCAAATTCCAGGTTAAATGTGTTCAAATAAAATAAAAATGCCAAGTTCCAGAATGAAGGTTGCCTTAAAAATAATAAACGTCCATATCTTTGATCATGTTCCTTTTCCCATGTCAAGGTATATTCTACAGGAACTGGAATTTGAGATATTTCGTCGGGTTCTCAGGTGGTGAGAGTTTTTATAACTTTATCAATACCTCTGTGCTGATTTATACAAAGAGTCTGATCCTATAAGCATCTTCCCACCTCTGTTATTTCCTAACAAGACTCATGCCTTTAAAGGTAATAAAGATGTGATCTGATACTCTCAGACTTGTCAGGAGGCTGAGGTTACTTATTAGTAGCCCAAAGCAGAATCTTTCTCTTCATCTGTAAATTATCTTCTTTTTACTGTGTTTTAAAATGGATCACTTGGAAACCTAAAATATTTGACAGTCTATAAATGTATTCAAACTACTGCTGCATTTAGCAATGGTCCCATATCTTGCTATATATTATATACTGTCACATATATTTAATATATGTGCAGAAGTGTCACCAGGCAGAATAGTTATGTGGAAAATATTATAATAGATGTAAAAATTGTCATCATCTACTGATGAAAATTACCCTAATTTATTTGGACCACCGACATGCATATATATCTTTGCTGTGACTCTCTATGCTATAATTCTAATAAATAACTTGGTTTTGCTATTTGTTTCTATTGTGTACAATGCCCTGGGAAGAGGGGGAACTTGAAATGTAGAAGGTATGAAGAGGAAATTAGTAGGTGTCTTTCATTTTCTAAATAGACTGAAGTAAAGTTTGAATGGATTTTAACATTCTTGAATACTTACGTGTCCTGGACATCTTGTATTCATGGTGGGGTTTTTTTTGAAAATATAATTCTTAGCATCTTTGTGTATTTCCAGATTTTCCCCTGCTTTTGTTTTGTGTGAACTCCAAAGCCAGTTTTCTACCTGAGACTTTCTATGAAATCCTGTTAAATGTCCATAAGGTCAAATTGGTTGTTTTGATATAATGCTTGGATATTTGTTCTCTTCATTGTAATGGAGTTGGTTTTGAAGTCAGTGGGGCTAGGTTAACATTAAAAAATACAATAATTTAAAATTGATCCCCTCTTTCAGTATACCAGCTGCTTATGCAGCCAACCTGTTATATGCGGGTTTTTCTCGTTGATTTCTTTAGTCCACATTTGACTCCATATTTGTGTGCTCTTGTCCAGAGACACAGTCCAGCAAACATCCAAATATTCTTGTAGCTGCTTTGGGGCTTGCATGGGAGATTAGTGGACTGCTCTTTGCATGCACTTTGTATTGGCATTGTACGTGTGTATTGGGATTTAAGATAATAGGGAATCTTTCTGAATGGGAGTGAGACTCCTCGTACTAATAGCAAAGTAAGTTTTATTTTCTTCTGGTCATTTCTGTGTTCTGATCAATTCTCAGCCCACCAGATTTAGCCCTCTTACTAATGCACCCTAAGATGTTCTGTACCAAATATTAATATCAGCATTATTACAGTGTCGGCACTACCCTGGTGTTAGCAGATATATTGTTTTCAGTATATAAATCCTGTCCCTCCACACTCTCTGCTTTCCAGTTTAATTAATCCACCATCACACCAACCTTGCCAAGAAACCTGTGGCTATTTATAGAATGGCATCATATTTTAGAAATATGACTTGGAATGTTACAAACTGTGCTACAAGCAGGATTAGAAAGTAAAAAAAAAATAGTTCACTCAATATTAAAAGCTATATGCTACTTTTAATGCTTTTTACCCTGTGAAAAATGTGAAAATGTTAGCTGTCATTAGGCAGATAGCAGATTAGCTTTAATATTGAGGTTTTCCTTGACCTTCAGTACTTTTAGACTAGTCCCAGCATTTGTATGGTGTGTAAAAGGGCCGTGTTCAAACAGGCTGGGTCAGCGTGAAGGTCAGACATCACTTTGTGGGGCACGTGAGATTTGCCAGTAAGCACGTTTGAAATAGCACTATTGTTGTTTACTGGTCCTCTTATGTGTGTGTTTCAAAAGTGTAGTACAGGATAGAATGGATTAAACAGGGCAAAAATAACTTCAGGTACTCTTCTGTGCAGCAGAAGTACTTAAACTTCTCTGCAAACTTTTTTTTTTTTCCGGGAAAATATCTTGTTTGCTGTCTAGAGACATGGAAGGATAAGTTCTCACCAGCGAGCAGCCAGCATTTTTGAGGACTCATCATACAGTATGAGGAGAAATAATCCTACAGCTTCCCAAAAGTAGCCAAATATTCCCAATTTTGGTTGTCCCAGGCCAGAACTATTGACACGAACCCCCTGCCGTATAGATGTCTCAATATTGAAAGAGTGGCTTCAAAGAAAACCAAGAGTTTAACCTCAAAATATTGGGTAGAAACAGCCTATGTCTCATGAGTCTGGAAACTTATTTTCCTGCCAGAACAGTAACATTTCCAGGTGGCATTGCTTCAGGCCATGAGTTTGCAGGCTGAAGGCAACTGGCCTTGTGTCACGGGTGTCTTTGGGCTTTCCTTGCATCCCCCAAATCCCTGGGATGTTTTAGGAATGTATTTTAGTAAATATATCTTTGGAATAAGAACTTCTCCAACTAGGGTTGGATGCACTGAGAGGTAAAGGGCACTGGCAGGTAAAATGGCAAGGCTGCCCAGAAGAAGGTAGAGTTATATCTGCTCTAAGTAAGAAAGCAAGGTCCTTTGATATTACTGGGAGGCCGAGGTGAAGTGAGAGAGGACCTATTCTTCTTCTAATCATCCCTCTGTGAACTTCCTGGTCCCGTCTAGAAACTATTTGGGCCTTTGGCTCTGGAATACTGCACTCTTAATTACACTATAATATTGCTACTTAATTATGAAGAATGGCATGGGGGCTTCCTTCTGATTTTTAATATCTCCTAACCCTTATGCAATAAGTCATGATGAATGATTTTTTTAATTTTTAAAGATTTTTTATATCCTTTCTTTGTGCTATTTATGGTTTGCAGACCTCTATTGATACAATGTCACCTTGATTACCTCTCCCCTCAAGCTGGAGGACACTTACCTGTATAGAGTCATCTTGAAAGCCATGCCACATATCCTCGTTGGCCTTCCAATGTTCTTGTATTTTTGTATGTATTTTTTTTGAGATAAATAACCATCAGCATGTTTTACCTAAAAGGTAGGCTGCAGGTTTAGGTGGTGATGTAGTTTTCCTTTTGGTCCCTGCTCCTTTCCTCAGAATGCCTAATCCTCATTTTCCTTTTTAACCTCCTCTGAGCACTCCTTTCCAGGGAGTGCCTACTTAGACTTCCAAACTTCTACCCTGCCTATTTGTAGGCAGCTTAAAATCTATCCTTGGAAATGTATGACTCCTGCTATTTGTCTCAAGTGTATTACTGATTTTATTGACACAATTTCATTTGTCATTTTATCACTGAGTGCAGAGTCCGTTTACAGCTTTTTTTTTTTGCATTTACCTTTAGTTTGGCTGCGGATACACAATTATTGAAGCACTGAAACTATTTGTCTTCAAAACATCCCTTTCACTGTGGGAAATGACCATTTATTACTGGTTTGTTTCTAGTCTTTTAAGCAATTAGTAAATCCCTTGTTGCACCACAGCTTCTGCAAAAGGTTTTCTTGAGAGACTTTGCTGAGAGCTTCTAGAAGATCTGAGTACCCACTGTAGTGTTTGTATCACTTTTATCCACACCCACTGGCTCCTTTGGAGCATTCTAACAGATTTGCAAAGCATGACATTCCTCTATGAAGGTTAGATTGGATTTTCCTTAGCTTATCATGTTTAGTTTTAAATTGGGTAATTCTATTCTTTAATATAGTTTTGACAGCTTTTGCCCAGAAATTACTTACTCCTCTATATTTCTCACAAACCTTTCTTCTCGGATTAATGGTACATTTGCCAACCACAATGGCTTTGGCACTGGCTGGATATAAATGGTAGGCTTACAGAACCACTAAGAATTATCTTCATAGTCTGGTATTTGAGTTCCTTTAGAGTTCTTTGGGGAAGAAGAAATAAGAACCAATATGATTGCTCGGCTACTGTGCCTTTAAGAAACAAGAAATCTGGAGAAAATTCAGTGGCTTTGTGCAGATGATAAAGTGCTGGTCTTTGTTCATCCTGTAGTCTTACTCTATAGTGGCCAGAGGGGTTTTTAGATTAATTTTTCCTCACTATGCTAGTACATTGCAAAAAACTTTGCAGACATTAATTTAAAACAAATGACTGTGTATTTACATATGCAAAATTTAAAAATCTTTAAAAATTGTGTTCTTAATAACAAATGTATGTTGAAGATAGTGCTTGTTGCACACTCCATTTTTCTGTCTAATACTCCAACTGTTCTACTATTCCACATTTTTCTTCAAAATACTGAAAGTGGGAAAGCCATGTTTCTACATAAAAATGGTTGAAAATAATTTGATTTAACTCAAAGGCATTCAGGAGCAAGCAAATACCATCCAGTGTCTTCAGCAGTGGATTTCAATTTGTGTTTAATACTTGCATAACTTAAATGTTAGCCAGGAGAATTTTGAAGCATTTTTTTTTTCATTTCATTTGGCTTAAAAAAAAAAAAAAAGTAAAAAAAGACTCCTCCTGGACTGAGATCTTGTATCTCAAGTTTCAGGCTGAAGTAAACTTTTATAGCTGAGTTGTAAAATAGCAGTTTATGAGACAAACTCTGCCAAAACTTTAACTATAACTGTGCCAATGTGCCATTATAATAATCCAACAATAATCATGGTCCATTATATTAAATCACTCACACAGACAAAGGCTTCTAACCTTTCCAAGTGGGAAAAAATGTTCCTTTCAAATCGGGGATAAATTCCAACTGAGAAGACCAAATGCTCCAGCATTTAAGTAGTGAATACATTTACTTCTCCCCAGGGCTCAAATAACCCAACATTTGGTAAATGTTTAACAAGGAGGAATTCTCCCTCCCATTTGCCCTTTTCTCATATACACTAGATTAACAAATTTAGTTTAACAAGAAGATCTGTGTTACCCCCTGGTATCCCTCAATTAGATCCTTCCTCCCATTATTGGCGTATCATCCCAGTCCATTTGTTTGATAAGAGGACCTAAGGTAATTAGCTGTATGGCAGAAACAGTGTCTTCCACCAGCCCTACTTCTCCCACAGACTACTCTCCCACCCGTGTGAAAATGTGGTTTTGCTGTTGCTCTTTCCCTACTTTTTTTTTTTTTTTTTTTTTTTTTTTTTTAAGGGGATCTCCTTTTTGTACCATTTTACGGAGGAGATTAAGCAAGTGTGGCATGTAACTCTGGATTCTGGTTATGCCTCCCTGCAGCATGTCAGGAGCTAAATCAAAGCCTCTGCAGGAATTCACAAATCCAGCTTAGAAATCTCATATTTAGTCCCGGATAAATGAACATTGTTGAGGACAGAATAACCGCAGGTGCTCTGACACATTCAGATACTGGGGGAGGCTTTGTGTGCGTGGGCTCCAGGGAGTCACTAATTCTTCCATTAGGAGTTTTGTTTGTTTTTTTTTTTTTAATTTTTATTTTCAGCTGTTTTCTGCAACATTGCAGTGCCCTGGTGTGTTTTCTTGTTATATCTGTTGAGCGGGATGGGTGGCAAAACTATATGTCCAAGCTCACAGCAATGAATGAGTTTGAGATTTGGTGAAACTTTCCTTGTTGAGGGTTTTGTTTTGTGGGGTGTTTTAATTTTTCTTCAGTTTATAAAATTACCTTATGCTGTAAAAGGAATTTTGAGCTGGTTTTCCTGAGATTGAATTAAAAACTGCAGAGCTACCAACTTTGTCCCATGACATTCACAGAGGTTAATGCCTTCTAGGGATGTGAAGAGAACAGTTAGGATAAGGGGGAACATCCCATATTGATGATCTGATGTTCTCCAAACAGCTGCATTTAATTGCAGAACTAGAGCTTTTACCTCCATTTAACACTCAAAAGGCAGTGGTGACAGCTGGCAAAAGTCTCTAATGCTTTTAACAGCAATCAGTGTTGCTGAGAATAAAGCATCTTCCCATGCCTTAATTGGAGGCAAGACCCTACACCTATTCTTGAAACCTGGCTAGAGGATTCTCCTGCAGGGCTCAGAGCACGTGTGTGTGGTTATTGCCACCACGTTGTTTTGTGCCACACATGGGATTTCCCTCCTGTCCTAAACATTGGTGCTCCGGAGGAGAAGGAGCAGTGAGGTGCAGCTCGGTGTGTGCTTCAGCACAGCAGCATTCCTCTGTGAGCTGCTGAATTTTGTCACCTCACCAGCATGGAGGGCTCCATGTCTGATAGTGATCAGGGACTTAAATATCCTTGTCAAAAGAGCCAGGACTGTGGTGATGACAAGGACTGTGGTGCTCTGCTTTACTGTGGGGATGAGCCTGCTGTTTGGGTTGGTGGATCCCCAGCTGAGCACCAAGTCGTCATTGTTCCAGGTGGCTTCCCCCTGATTTCTGACCAGCTGACCTTCTGAAAAGTGTCTTACAGGACTTGCTCATGTCAGCTCTGTCTCTGACACCTCAAATTAGATAACAGTAATGTCAGACTTGAGTCATACTGGCCATTGAAGTTGATAGTGAGCATAACTTGCTGCTTCTGTGCTATGTGTCACCAAGGGCTGCTTGCTGTAGCAGATGGGGATTGTGCCATCGTCACAGTAGAAGACATCTCATATCCCAGGAAAGCACATCTCTGTTGTTCCTTTAGCTTCAGATAAAGAATGGTCTGGGATTTAGCCTCATGTAAAGCAAATACCTCACCCAGTTGTCCATAACTGATCATTTTGTCTGTGTTTGCCAAGGTGATTGGTTTGGGAAGACTCCTCAATGGAAAGGAAAGGAATTTACCCATAAGCTCTGCAAATATATTCACTTCTAGGGACTTTATGCATGAAAGGATCTCTCAAAGAAGGCATGTTTTATTTGTAACTATCTTCTTTACTTGGTGGGAAAGGAATAAATCCTCATTTTTATTTTTATGAATCCAGCTAAGTGAAATAATACAGCCTAGGTGCAAGAATACACCAGAGGGCTCATTTGGGTAAATAGTACTTTTCATTCTAAAGTTATTCACGCAGTTGTTCTGCTGTACTGAAACATGAGGAAGCAAAACCATTCAAGTGCTTCAGTAGCACTAGGAAAACCTATTCAGTGGGAGGACTGTCAAACAGAACTGTGTCACAAGATAATCACTCCTTGCTGCTACACAAATGCTACAGCAGAAACACGTCTTAGTCGTAAAGATGCAATTACCAATTTCTCAGTAGTTTGATCAAAGGTAAATAACCAGATGGTGGAGTAAAGAGCCAGGATTTCCATTGGCTCTGTAACCATCTCCTAGTATACACTTGTACACATTCCCACTTTGCTCTACTGTCTTCCCAGGGGGAAAAAAAAAAAAAAAAAAAAAAAAAAAAAAGTCTTTCTAAATGCACGGGGAAAAATAACTGTTGCAGAAGACATGTGCATTCATTTAAGGAATTACAGAAATAAACCATGATATTTTGTGTGCTTGGCAGATCATTTTCACTTTTGGGGCTAATACAGAAAAATGAAGTCACATCCACAAATTCCCCCTGCTAAAGGTTCAGGCATTTCAAGATGCTGAAGAGGCTTCTTTTTTGAAATCTCCTTTGCCAGTAGCCTGTGTACTCAGCAGCTTTCCTTGCTGGTTGGGATGTTAATTTAATTTAGGTTCAAGCAGTACTTGACTGTGCAAAATGTCAGAATTTGTCAGCACATCCTTAAACTCCAGTAGGGTCTGTGAGGTACTCGGGACCTTGCAAAATGTTTTCCATTTGACTGGCAGTATTGTTAGATGGACTATAACCTCTATTAGGTCATGAAATGACCTGTTTGTCAAGCAGGAACACAGTGGGGCCAAAGTTGTTGTCTGCTTGCCTTCCTGGACCAGGTAGGACAGTTTAGCTGGAGAGTTATATTAATGGTTCCCAAAGAGCACTAAACACGTTTCTCTGAGGGGAAGAGCAGTTCTTACTGTGGGCAGAGGAAAGGATGTGAAGTTCAGAGAGCAGGAGTTCAGCACCATGAGTACAGGCTGTCCTTGGGGCTTGCAGAAGAGGAGATTTCTCCCGATGCCCCAGGGTACGCTGCAGCCCAGGAACCTAATGAAGAATGGCTAGGCTGAGAGCAGCCTTGCAGAAAAGGACCTGTTTTGTTAAGATGGAGTGATAAGTTTACAATGTCCTTCTTTATTCTCTTCTTGTCTCACTGATTTTTAGTTGATTTTAAGAGTCAATTACTCCAGTTTCTGTTCTGATAACACTTAGTGATAGAGCTGATGAGTGCTTTTGGAGCTGCTGAGGTGTTAGTGTCTGTTTAAAGAGCAGGTTCAGTTCTTGCTGACTTGGGGCTCCTTCAGATGTGCTTGAAGTTACTCTGTGTTAAAACAAGGAAGATGTTAAATCTTTCCAGTGCTGGCTGCTCCTCTTGAAATTCACTGAGCCAGAGACCTAACCAGACTAACAAGTGTTGATCTGGTTAGCAGTGCAAGACTGAGGAAATCCTAAAGGAGTCTGTCAGTGAGCCTTGCACCATCCTGCTCTGGGGCTGGTAGAGGTGGAGGAGGGTCAAAGGGCTGAGGAGCCCTTACAGCTTCTCCAGAGTACAGCACTTCACTGTCTCCCCTTCAGAGTAAACCAGGCTGTGGCAATGCATGCTAATTCAGGGAACAACCATGTATTTTGTGCCATGAAGCCAAGCCATATTACCAGACTAATAGGAGAACTTCTGACATGAGGTTGTTCTCATGCTGCTTGTGAAAGGTGCCAGGATCTGCGGTCACCCAGAACGATTGACAGAAAATCGTCTGGTTCTGCTCAGAGGTTGGCTAAACGCTTTTCTATAAAACTGGGGTTTGTCTGAGAAAATGGTGTGAAAGATCTATAGGGAAATGCAGACTTTCCACTCTCTACGTGTCCTATATAAAATGGCAGTTTTCCAGTGTCACTTGTAAATGATCCTTTCCTTGACGTGCAGCTAGATGCCAGAGAATTTGGTACAAGCTTTTGCATTGCACTGAAGGCCATAAAAACATCAGAAATTCCTTTTTTGGTTGCAAGAGAGCTAACACTCAAGCTTGGTGGGTAAGGCTGTCCTGTCTTTGCCTGTTTTGTTCAATCTGTTTTTAGGTATGGGTTCAAAAATATCTTCCTCTTAACTGCTTCCAAAAGGTCAGCAGAAAGCTCTGCTTCATCACTTGCAAAAAACAGTTCAAGGGTGAGGAAGAGTCGGAAATCACTTGTCCTTTGCATTTCTTATAGCAAATGCATTCAAAATCAATCACTTTCCCACTGCTCTGCTGTGTATATGCAACAGAACTAGTTTGTTTTCTTTCTTTCTCTCCTTTTTTGATACCCTATTTCAATTAAAAACTGTACTTTAGGCAGGGTTTGCTACTGGCATCACACTGCCCTGAAACCTTGTAGACCTTATCACCTGCTCCTCAGCCATCTGAAGCCATGTGAGACACCAGGGCAGCCTGGGAACAGGGATGGAGCCTGTTCTGTGTGCTGTTCTGACTACATTTATGTGGCTCTATTTTTGGCTCCTTGCTTGCTCAGATGAAACTGTCTGATTAAGTAACACGTAGGAAATAGATTTCGATCCAAGTCTGAATCATTGAGCTGTTTATTTTTAAAAAGTGTTGTGTGGGGTGTTTGGGGTTTTTTTTTGTTTGTTTGGCTTGTTTTTTTTAAAATTCATGATACTCAATCCTTTCTGTGTTAGTTTGCCCGCAAAGGGACACTCAAAGTTCTCTTGAACCAGGTGTGAATTTGCAGAGTATGAGTTGTGTAGCCACCCATGCACAGATTGGGAGCTGCCTGAAGCTGTCTTGGCTTTGAAAATGGCTTTAGTCCACCCTGGGTCTCAGTGTTGCCTTGTTGAGATATAATTAGCCAATTAGCTGATTTAACTAATCCTCCTTTAAAATTAATTTGGATTATTTTCTTGGCTGTCCTCACAGAGAGACAGGAGTGCTCAGCTCTCATGGTGACTAATGCTGTCAAATTCTGGGAGGACACTGCATGTAAAACAATGTTTCTGTAGCATCCCATCTTTTAAGCCCAGGTATCAGGATGGAGAACAAAGAACTTGTAGTATCTAATCCAGACTTGCCACCCATTCAGCCTGTGCAGTTGATTTCCAAAGTCATTACTAGAGTCAGGACTTGTATTTCAGGTACATCTGACCTTTTGCTTGAGAAATCAGGGACTCCAATTTCAAGTCAAGCCACGAGGTATAGGTAGGGTCTCAAGTTTCTTTTTAAATTGCCAGGCTTAAGCACTGGGTGCACAGCTAAATTCCCTGACATCTCTGAAAAATTCACATGCAGCCAAAATCAAAAGATTCTAATAAAGAAATTGGATAGAGCTTCAGTGGGGGTGTTAGATTTCAGTCCAGAGCAGGGGAGGAAGAAGTACATGAACAGAACGGACGTTCCCTGCTTGTGTAGGATCTGATGAATTGAAGGTTTTTGAAGGCATTCCTAAACCATTAGCTTTTTTTTTTTTTTTTTTTTTTTTTTTTGAGAATGGACTGGAAAAAGGTAAATGGAATACATGCACTTTAATGAAAAAGGTAAATGGAATATATGCACTTTAATGGAGAAAGGAAAAAGCGATTAAACCAGATGAGACTCCTCTGAGTGCAAAACTAGTTGGTTAATTGTATCCAGAGTATCGTTATCAGCATTCCCCTATCCAATTGGAAGAATGTGATGTGTAATATTCCACAGCTATCTGTCCTGCTTCCAGCTCTGTTCAGTGTTCTCATTAATGACTTGCACAGTGCAGTACAGAGAATGCTTATAAAATTTGCAGACAACATGAAGATATAAGGGCCCACAAATGTACTAGAGGAGAGGATTAGGAATTTAGAAAGGCATATATGGACTGAGGGACTGGTCAAAAGTACAAAAAGAAGGAATAAAATTCAGCTGGGGATTAACCTCAGAAGTAAGCAACTGCATGGGCATGGAATACATATTGACTGAGCAGGTGACGAAGATCTGGTGAATTATAGCTAAGTCACAAGTGAATGTAAATTTTATTTGCATGCAACAACAATAAAAAAAAGATCTCGCACCAAAAAAAAAAACAAACCAAAACCAAAAGCCAAAACACCAAAAAAACCCCAACCAACCAAACAAAAAAAACCCAAATGCACATGCACAAAAACCACACCACAAAAAAGTCGTCGTACTATTGCGAAGAAATGCAGTCCTTGTACTAGGAACTTATTAAGCATCTACTTCTTAAGACACCATATGTACTACTTAGCAATGATAAGATCTCACATGGGTTTACTACTGTTCTTCAAAGAATGTGGGTCAGCTGGAAAGAGTTCAGAGAATAGCAGAAAAATCAAAGGTCTGGAAAATGTGGCTTATGAGGAGGAACTGGAAAAACTAAAGTTTCGTTGTCATCTGAGTGACACTATCTGCATTTAGACATAGATATTTTTCAGTACATTAAAGGCTTTTGAAAAAAAAATCAATTAATTTCCTGTTTTACAAATTTCTGTTGGGGCTAAAAATCACAGCAGCAGAGTTCCAGATTAGATGATAGAAAAACTTCTCCAGAAATAACAACAGCAATGGACTAGAGAAGATTGCCTGGAGAAGCCATGAAGTTTCTCCTATTTCTGATCAGGTTATAAAAACGTTAATCAGCAGTGAAATTAAAATAGTCACCCATGTCTTGTGGGATGGCTGGGGAAGGGTGCATCAGAGGACCTGTTGAAGTCTTTTTCAGTCTCATGATTTGAGAGCAATTAGCAGAGTACTCAAAATAATGTCCAGAGGCAGCAGTTAGATATTAGATATTTATGGTACTGTTCTAATACTTGCAGGTAATCAGTTTTATTATTTCTAGAAGCTGAATAGATATGTCAGGATCCTCTGAGAGCAGCTCAGGTGTGTGCACATGGGTACCTGCTTTCCAAATGCAGCAATGTTTTCTGTGAAGCTCTGTTCCCAGTCATATCAATCATATTACTAAGTTTCAGAGAGGATCTTGGACTAGAATGTGGCAATATTATTTCCTCTTAAATTGAAGTTGAATTTCAGCAAAAAGTTTTCTTCTAATATGTGCTGAGCAATGTATTCTGATTCTCTGTGATGGATTGACAAAGAATCCATCCCTGCTCACAAATGAGTGTTCCTTGTGCTGTGTGGTTTAGGCATTCTGCCAGCCCTAGATAAAGCTGTGCTTTGAGTCAAGAAGTCAGAGATGAGAATCTGTGTGCCATGGGCTGTGTATTCTGGCTGGCACTCCATGTATTTGAGGAGTCAGTTTGTGTGGTGTCTGCATCATTCATTTTTCTGAATGACAAAATAAAATTACATAATTTAAGAGCATAATTTTTTGCTGCATTAAACACATCTAGAGAACTATATCAGATCCTCTTGTTCTCTTGCCTTTTCCCCTCTTACAGCTGCCACCTTTACATAAAACTAACAGGCTGTGTAGCATCCCCCCATCCCAGGAAATGTTCAGGGCCAGGTTGGATGGGGCTTTGAGCGACCTTGTCCAGTGGGAGGTGTCCTTGCCTGTGCAGGGGGATTAGAATCAGATGATCCTTGAGATCTCTTGCAACCTGAACTGTTCCGTGATTCTATAGGCAGGTGGGATGGAGGATCCCACAATTAGCTTTTTCCTCTCTGACATAAGGCACCACTAAAGTTAGGATCCACTCCATCAGTGCACACCCAGGAAGTGCAACATAGTGTTCTGAAACAGAAAGCTGGGAGACAGTTCACAGTTGTTGTGAGGTAAATGCTGATTTATATTCCTTAGTTCAACACATTAAAGCATCTAAAAACTTGTCTATCACCCAAGCTTTCACCATCCTTGGAAATACTCTATTCTTTCTTAATGCTCTCAAGTGTTGTCTTGGCTTTAATGTCTGAAGTGTGGACAAGCAGTCTACTGCTTGGGACAGCCTTTAGGAACATTCTTCTGTGGTTTGGAAGTACTGAGTGAGTTTGGAGCAGCCATTTTAATGGTTCATTTGTGCATGCACGTGCCTCTGTGATGTGAGTAATCGTAGTGATTTCTTTTATACAAGTCTTCAAAGTCCCAGATGAGATCTGGGCTCTGTGGATTTCAGTACAGTAAATGCATGTAATTCAAGATGTGAAGAAAGGAAAGAACCATTTATTTTACAGATGGGGAATTGAATCATACAGAACTAAGAGACTATCCAAAAATAATATAGAAAAACTGTGACAGAACATGGATTCAAGCCTGATCTCACTCGTATCCCTAATTACATAGCTGTTTTTAACTTTGCAAGCTGTTGTCTTGTATGTAAATGCAGCGCTTAGGCTTTTAACTGTTCTGCCATTAAATTAAACCTTTCTTCACTCTGCCGGAACACAGAGCTGGAACAGTAGTGTGACTAACTCAAGGATGATGATTTTTACACCAAAGGTCGGGAGATGTGGCCAAATGGATACAGAGCAGTCTTTGCATCAGGATGCCCCCGTTAGGTGTCGTGTTGAGAAGTGTCACATTGCTGCCTTCCTGCACCTTTGTGATGTATCTCACACTTGTCGCCGCAGCGCTTGGTGTGACTGCTGCCGCCCTTATCGCTCGGGATCCTTGGCTTGAGGCACGGTGACCAGCTGTGCTATCAGAGAAGTGCCATCGTGGGAAGCTGGAGCTGCAGCCAATGTGGCTGTGATACCAGCACTGCTTCTGACATTCTTGGACACCTCCTCTTTGCTGCTCTCTTCTTTCCCGCTCTCGCTTCCCCCAGCCCCTCGAATCGCACAGGTTGGATGAAAATTTCTACTCAGCAGTTTCTCCCCACACACCCCCTCCCCCCATACTTTCAGCCCTATAAACTTGCTCATGGAGAAGTATGTGCCAACTCAGAGACGTGTGGGTGTGAAAGAGTGTGCTAAGTCAGGCCTTTCTTCAGGTTAAGAAAACTGCAAACTCGTTCTGTGACATTCTCTCATCCTCTGGTGACCCACGCAAGGCACAGGGAGTGTTATACATCTACCTGCAGCAAAAACAAAGACGAAAAACATCTAAAACTCTGCAGGTTTTGGGTGTGGTTGGAGTGAATGAGCAGGTGCATACCAAAGCAAAATTATCTTGGGGTTTGTTCCTGTCCTGTTTCATAAGCATTAGGCAGGTTTTTGGGTAGGAAACTTCCAAGGAAAAGGGCAGATGAGTGGGAAATGGCAATTCAGAAATCAGTGGCTTTCCCCAAAGCAGCCCAATAGTTGCTCTTCAGCTGCCCAGTTGCTGGTTTTCAACAGAGATTTAAAAGATGAGTATCTGTTGCCTGTCAGGCCAGTGCTGTCAGTCACTTGCATTCAGGTTAAGGCTTCAGGGAATTGGCCAAACTCCAGGGTATTACTTGCCTAAATAAAGGTATCATTACTCTTTAATTTGAACTAGGTGATCTTTCCTTCTCCCTCAGCCTCTTGCTCCTTCTTTGGAGGGTAGAAAAGTGAGCTCCAGCTCTGCACAGCTTGGAGATGTTAGATCCAGAGCAAAATTTCATGTCTCTGATGGAGCGGGAAGCATGGCTCCAATTTAGCAAACTTGGAATGAGGAGTGACCCAGATTAATGTGTGTCTGTGCTTTTTTCAGAACAGGATGAACTGAACAGATAGGCTGAAAAATGTAGTGAGTAACTTGTGTAAACTCAAGCCTTTGGTATGCAGCCTAATCTGGCACAGCACCCAGCTTGCCTGACTAAGCTGCGTTATGTCAGCATGATGAGGTTTGTTGGAAGTGATGGTATCTTCTAGTAGACAAAGTAATTCAGCTGGCTATCTGGTAAGTAACATTAGGCAAGCTTTCAGGCACATAAGCCCTTCTGCAGGCCACCTGAAAGCTTAAATGAAGGCTGAAATGAAGCTGAAACCTTTGCTTTCAGCTGTCCTGCAGAAGCTATTGGGAGCTTTAAGGTTGCCTACTCTCTCCACCTGCTTGGTGTAATGAAGATTTTACTCTACCCTGTCTAACTGGTGTTTAGAGGCCAAGAGTATAATGCTTTGTTTCTTTCAGGATTTTATCCTGTGCTACAATAGCAAAAAATTCAGAACAGTTATGTTTTGGGGGATTTAGGGTTTGGGATGCCCAGCTTTGCTTTGCTGGTCATTTTTTCTGTGGTACAGGTGTTCTGCATTCTCTTAAAATCAGAGCCTCTCAGGATATCTGACTGTGAGTACTCCAAAGGAGATGTCTAAAGCCAGTAACTGCTGTCAAAAAGTGTGGATATTTTTTGAAGTGAATTGTAGTAAGATCAAACACAATAAATTAATTAAGCTGTTCACCTTATGTTCTGTTTGCCTTCAATAAAGAAAAAGAATAAATGAAGTTACTTAGTCACTTGCCCATGTTGTGACTTAGCAGTGATAATGTCAGATAGCTACCAAATGCTTTACAACAATAACAAAATCTAACAACCAAGTTAAAGGAACCGGAATACTCGAGCTGAAAAAAAAAATAATGAAAACCACCCTCACTCATGAATAGTTTTGGTCCTCATTATAGATTAGTAGCTTTGTGAGATGATGTAGAAATGTTCCTTATTATCACAGCTTTATTGCCTACCTCTGTACATCTGTTCCAAAATTCATTTCAAAATGGCCAGACATTTCAATAATCTGGTGTGGCTTGGAATTTTCATATTGTTTCTGGTGCATTAAAATCTGGATGGAAAGCTGGTACTTTTAAATTTACAATTGCACAGACCGTACAACATCTGGGTAGCTTTGCTCTATTGCTTTCCCTGTTCCTTTAAATTTAGACTGAAGTTATGATGTGCATGAAAGGCTAAAGACCTTGTGTGTGGCAGGTGTTATTTCAAGCTGACAAAAATTCAGTAATATGTTCATTTTACTTTGATATGGCCTTTTACAAAATACGTAAAGCTCTGCTTCAAACCTTGGCAAAATGGTTTTATTTTAAAAATAGGTAAATGAAGGATCTTCTGGGCTAGGAGAAGTTACCAATCAGTTTATATATGTGCATGTGTATTTATATAAAAGTATATCAGTGAGATTGTCCTCCAAAGGGCTGGTAATTTAATTATTCCTTTATGTTAATGCTTCATCCCTTCTCCATTGATATGCACTGATGTACCTTCTGGAGGATCAGTCAAGTGGGGTGTTTTGTTGTTTGTTTGTTTGTTTGTTTGTTTGCCTTTTTCTGAGAATGATAGCACTAAGGCAAATTGCAGAGTTTTCAGTTCTATAGATTCCTTAGGATTACTTCTGGGACTAATTATTCATTATTGCTGGTCAAACAGTCATACCTTGAATTAAACTGAGCTGTATGCTGGAATCTTTAGCAGAGTGAAACCTGGTTCCAGTGGTCCCCATGGGGCTCTGCTGCTTTATGTAAGATAAGATGCAGTTGATCTAGGCCTGTTCTACCCCAACACACCCATGGCATCCTAAATTCAGTCTATATTAGAAGCCCACTTTAGTCCAGAGGCTTGGTACTTGGATTTCTATTAGAAAAGCAAACAAAAAAATGGCACTTTTTCTCATGTTTATGGGTTGAGAAGTGTTATGTTGGTTGTCCCCATGTCTGAGCCCAAGCCTTTGGAAGTACCTCATATTTCTGTCTAATACTGCACACTTAATTCTGCTTGATGGATCAGTGGGGTTTTCTGTATTGTTGTTCGTGTTTAACAAGAGAGAGGGTTTTGGGGAAGGCCACGTGTGTCTGTAAGTGCATGTAACTAAATCTCAACTAATGGTTACTCCTTAATCCCTCGGAGTGCCTGTAAACTCCATTGTGAGACATATCAGAGGGTGCTCCCAGATGAAATGCTGATTAAAACTCCAATCCCAGTTGTGTTTGGTGTTGCTTTCTGAGGTGGGTATAGTGGTATTTTGCCAGAACAGGTCTGATCAAACTGTGTTTTCAACCTGACCTTCTCCTCACCCCTAATAACTTCCTGATTCCTTGGTCAGAGGGAGATTTATGAGCAAGAACAAAGCATGATGTGTCTGTCCCAGCAGTGAGGGAAACGAGAAAATTTATTAACAGAGAAGGGAGGGGGAGAGAAGAGAGAGAATGAGAAAGAAAGGAGGCTGAAAGCGAGTCCTGGTTTCAGACAGAAGTACCTAAGCTTCTGGTATACTGTAATTACCCAGCCACTGAAGAAATAAAACGTTGAAAAATCAATTTTATAAAAAAATCAATTTTTTTAAACAATTTGAAGAGCTCTCATAATTTTAAATCTCTCTACAATGTACACGTTGAGAACACTGATCACCTTCAAAGTGAAGTGCTTCAATAATTTTAAATTGTTCTGCACAGAAAAGGCTCCAAACCCCCATTTCACTTCCAAATGGAAGCAATCTTGAAAATATGAAGCACACCAATAGTTCTAAATAGCTCTCTGTCCAACCCTGCCTGTACTTCCGTGAAGTTCCTACAACTCAAAATTTCAGTGTTACTTTACATTGAAAGAATTTCTGCTTAGAATCTGTAAATGTGAATGTTGTCTACTATGTTAAAAGATTTTTTAAAAAATCAAGTTAAAAACAGGAAGAGTTTTCTGAGGTTTTTGGAAACTGTGGATCTTTGCCCATTAAAATGTTTCCATTTGTTCCTCTATTTAGTCCAGCCAAAAAGTACAAATTGAGTATAGCTGTTACCATTTCCTAACTTACAGCACTGTACCGAAAGTGATTTTACATTGAACTGTAATTTCATCCATAAGGGCTTTAGACCTTATATAATTAAAATACCTCAATCCTCTTCAAATTAGAAAAGCAAATTGTTACATATCATAAGTAGGTGCTTTTCACTCTAATGGCAGTCACTTAGATGATTTATGACATACATTATTTTATATCAAAGTACAATGAAATAGGCATTACCAAAGGTAATCTCAGTAATGTCTGAAAAGGGATCTCGAACCTCAGTGCAACAATGAATGCAGTATTTAAAATGCAAAACCCAAAGACATTATTATGGTTTTGATTTCTTATGCCACAGCTTCTGATCCTGCTATATTAGTGCAGCAGTACAAAGGGTGTTTTGGATGTATTTTGCTAAGATAACAGACGGGAAAAATGAAATATAAAGTCAGACTTTATGCAGAAATTGTTATCAAAGGGATGATAAAGTAAAACTGCATAATCACAAGGAAAAACAATTGATGATGTAGAAACTGAAATATATTGAGCTCATGGAATATGCTCATTCCCAGCTCTTAAGCCCTTGCATTATTAAAATGCATAATAAAATAAAATGCTTGTATAATGTATAAACAAATCAGACTCAAGTAGCTTCTTGAATATTATTATTCTCATATTTCTGTAATCTAGGGGAAGATTATCCCTTCTTTCCATTCCCCCTATTCCCCACCCTTACTGCAATGACCTATTCCAGCACCCTGGGACGGAATCTTCTTGGTGGTGAGAACCCCAGTGTCCTCAACATCCTTTGTGGTGGGCAAATGCTGCATCCCTGTGACAGTGCATGAGAACAGGGACAAATGGCTATAAATGAGGACAAATGGCTATATGTTGGCCATGGATACATTTAGGCTGGAGATGAGGAAAAGGTGCCTAACCATCTGCAGGGTAAGATTGGAGCAGCCTTCCTGCAGGAATAATAAAAAAATAAAAAAAACAAAAACAAAAAAAAAAAAAACAGAGAAATTCTAAAACTAAGTTAATAAGTGAGCGGTTGAGGTTTTGAGGTGGTTGTCTGCAGTGCTGCAGGATCTATAAGGTTGTTTATGGTGTTGACACTGCAGCATCAGGCACCTCCTGCTTTTCAGATTGTGGCTTGCTGGAGCGTGGACGCTTCCCACCCCTGTGAGAAGTGGTGCTGTGCAATGTCACTGTGAAGACTTCACTGAGAAACATAGTCCTGAGCAAAAACATCCATGGTAGAGCTTGATACCCACCTGTATGTAAGATTATCAGCCTTGCCTATCTTTTTCTATGCTGACTGCTAGATAGCACTGTGTGCTAAGTGGCCAGTTGTCCAAAAGTCATAGAGTGATGGAAATTATGTCTATGTAAATAGATCCATGCTAAAGCTCCTTGAGTTGGGATGAGCAGCCATCAGGATTTCAACAGTTCTGGTGTGTGGGCTTCAAGAACACAAAAAATTGAGCAGCAGAGAACCCAAAGGATTAACTAAAGGATAGGAAAATCTGATGTAGTGTGAAAAGCTTAGGAAACCCAGCCTGGTTAGCTTGAAACTTATGGTAGGTTCAGTCACCTAGGAGAATCTGTAGGGAACACATGGGGGCTGTTAAGTTTGCTGTATCCCACAGCAGTCCCCAGAAGGGGTTTTAAGAGACTCCCCAGCCTGTGTTCAGCCCTGCTGCAGGGCAGCTCTGTCCCCCATGGTGATGGAGCTGTATTATTAGTTCAGACTCAAAATGTAGCAGGATGAAGATCATGAACTTCCCGAGGGCTGAGGAGGAAAGGCAACATTTTTCTTCACCACAAAATGTTCAAAAGATGTCATTTTTTTCTGAGAGAGATCTTTCCCAGGAGTCAATGCTTGGAGTGTTGTGGCCTGCACCAGCTGAGCATCTTGGTCCCTCTTGGCTACTGAAACAATGGCTTTGTGGTCTGGTGCTTGCCTACTGAGGTCCAGCCTGAGTGTGCTTAGCAGTTGGCCTCTCATTTGTGTCAGCATTTAAAAAAAGATGAATACTATTTATTTTTTTTTCATGTTTTCAAGATGAACTGTTACTTTTATAATGGAGAAGAGTAATGTAAAGGCATAATTAAGAGCATGTTTTTAAAAATTCCAGAAGACTTTTATTTCAATATTCAGCAGCCATGGTTGGGGAGAAAATTATGGAGAATCTTAATGGCAGAAGTCAGAGCATCCTCAACAGCAAAAGTTCCCATTGCTCAGAAAATCTGGTAGCTTTTTTATGTACCAAAATAGAGCTTTGGATATTTAGAACCATAATAAACTCACACTTCCTTTTAAATTAAATTCTCTTCCCATGCACATACTCAAAGTGCTACTTGGCATAAACACTGTTTCCAAGAAAAAAACCCAAACCTCTGTCTTGAGACTGATTTCAGATTTAGCCCTGACAAATTGGTCAGTCAGTCCCAGCACCTTGTAGTGTTGGCAGAAACAGAGGCATCAGTCTGCAGTGGTTTGGTGTGGTGTGTGTCCCCTGCAGCTTCACAGCTGGAGTATCAAAGGCTCTGTCCATTCCTTTGCTTGTCCTTCCTAGATTGAAGCAGTTGAGCACAGCACACTTGCAAAATCTGTTTTCTGCTGTGCTGGGATGTTGAGAGATGTGAGGATGAAAGAAGTTGTAATGCAGGTCAGTGGATGCAGAAATACTTCCATGGCATGTCAGAAGCCTTTTCTAACTTTGAATTATTCAAATCTTGATCTGTTCAATTTGAGCAACTAGCTCAATCTAGCTGTTGGGTTGTTGGAGCCTAGCAAAACACTCTCTTACAACAAGCTGTTGTCCACAAAGGCCTTGTGCCAGGCAGTAGTGCTGTCAGATATTTAGTTACTTGGAATCCTAAGATGATATTTTTGGGAGACTTTGAGGTCTTCTGGTTAAGGCTGTTCACCATCATTGTTGAGCTCAACTTCACAGTATTCATTAAGGTAGTGTATATTATTTTGTATAAATTCTGATGTTAGAGAAAAACCCAGCTTGATGAGCAAGTGTTTGTGCTTCTGGATAAAGATAACTATGGGGAAGGAAAGAAAGGGGAGCTTTCCTGGATGACAGCAAATGATTGTGACAGGCATGGTTAGGGAATGAAACCTGATCAGTCTCTACCTATGTGCTTAGGTGTGTCTAAAGTGTGGTCCCTACTTGTAGTTCTTTGTCTTGCTGTGGTCTCTCTTGATGTGGCAGGTGGGGTTAGGCCTTGAAGTCCCCCTGTTAACCCTTCACCACTCGGTGGGCAGTGGCAGTGTCATTGTGTGACCAGCGACGTGGCTCAGGTGTTGTGGCAATCCTGCTCAGATGCCACTGAAAAGCTTGACCTAAAAGCACTTGAGAGAAAGAGGCACATGCAGGCAAAAGAAGAGCATGAAATCAGTCCAAATAGAGAAGCTGGTTTAGCTATAGGCACAGAGAAAAGGACTACACAGAATGGGCCTGAAGCTGGTGAAGTGTGCTCTGATGGTTGCCTTTCACATCAGTGTTTGCTCAGCCTGCCCCAGCCAGGATGACCTCCTATTGCCAAGTGGCACTGTCTCCTGCTGCTGCTGGCTGAGGCAATGAGTGGGTTTTTCAGTGGTCAGTGATTACATGAACAAACCAGCAACTATAAACATGGCCTTAGGCTTAAAAAAATAAATGCCTCCCTACCCTGCCATTGCCTGGAAAGCTTGAGTCAAGGAAATCTGTGCAAGGCTCAGAGCTCTGGAGCAGCATGGCTTTGCTGGGGATTTCCTGATGATGTTGGCATGGCAAAGAGCGAGGAGGAGAACTCTCAGGAGGGAACAGCATGTGAAGGCAGAAAGCCATTAGTATGTAGAACTGAGGACTGTAACTCTGAGGCTGAGCAGAGGGACTTCTTTTAAAGGCAATGGTGAACCAGTTTGACATGGCTTAACTGGACTGCGGGAGAGGAGAGCAGTTATAATTTAAAAGTCAACATTTATTACTCTTTTATAAATTCTGAGAGTGATTTTCTGTTGCTTTCTGTAGAGGCCATATCTACCAGTTGCTGTCTTCCAGGTTCAAAATGGTTTTCTCACTTAAAACTGGTACCAGATTCTAGTCCCTTTGCCTTCAGTTTTTCAAGAATGCTCTGCTGGAGAAACTGCAGAGATGTTGTAGTGGATTTTAGCATAAGAGGAAATACAGTAGAGTAAATAGAAAGATAAAAACATAGAAAATTTTCCTCTCTATTTTATCAAATTAAAAAAAAAGCACAGCAATGAGATCTTGGCTTGAGGGATAGCATTGTGGGGTTAAGGTTGAAGGGAGGGATAATTGACATGTCTCAGCTTAGCTGAAGTCAACAGCAGTTGACTACATAATACAGCCAGTTCTGGGGAGGAGCAGGTAGTTAGTGTGCTACATGATGGGTTCAGAGATCCAATACTGACTGTCCTCACATAGAGATACTTCATTAAGTGCACTCTCTGCCTGAATCAGCTGGTGTTTTCTGTGTGTTTTATCTTTTTTCATGCCATGGAGTTGTGTGATTTTTTGGCAGTATGTCTTTGGATATGCTCTTTACCATCCCATGAGCAGGGGGCATAACTAGTAAGGACATACCTTTGTGATGATGAAAGGGGAATGTTTGGGACTTGGAAGCCATCTGTTCTGCTTTTCTTGTTTGGTTTGGGTTGTTTTTTTCATGTACTAATCTGCTCTATAGTGTGTGTGTCTGTATAACTTGGGTTAGTGCAGTGGTGTTTTGCAAGCAGGGGGCCACAGGGGTGGCTCCTGTAAGAAGCTGCTGGAAGCTCCCCTGGTTCCAATCCTGGCCCTGCCTCTGCCCAAGCCAGAGCAGATGTGGGAAGCTGGATGTGCCTCTGAGTGACATATTCAAAGGAAAAGAAACTGCAAAAATATAAAAGAGACCTGCAGAGGAGAGGAGGAGTTGAGAGAGCAATGGCAGAGAAAAGACACAGTAAGTGAAGGGGAAAAGGTGCCCAAGCAGAGATTTCCCCTCAGCCCATGGTGAGAGGGCAGATGTCCCCCTGCAACCTATGGAGGAGCACGGTGGAGCAGTCCCTGAAGAACCATGGTGGGGAAAATGTGGATTTGTAGCCCCTGAAGTGTCACAGGTGGTCGGTCATGAAGCAGCAGCCTGTGCAGGATCACAGAGAGGGGCAGATGTGGATTTACAGCCAGGGAGGACCCCGTGTCAGAGGAGGTGACTGTTCCCAAAGCAGCCACGACTCTGTGTGCAGCCCAGGCTGGAGCAGTTTATTCCCAAGAGACTTCACCTTGTGGGAGGGACTCATGTCAGAGGGAGGACTCTCTCCCATGAGAGGGATCCCACATTGGAAAAATGTGGGAAAAATGTGAGGTGTCTTCCCCAGAGGAGGAAAGAGCAGCAGAAACAGCGTGTAGGGAACTGACCCTAAACCCCCCCCTGCCCTTCCCCTGTGCTGCTGAGGGGAAGGCAGCAGTGAGGGATTTTGGGGCCAGGAAGAAGGAAAGAGTGGGGGGTGGGAAGGCATTAAGATCTGGCCATGTTTTCTTTCTCCTTGTAGATTAAATTAGGATTTTTTCCTTCCCAAATTGAGTCTTGTCTGGGTTTTTGTCAGTTACTGTAATTGGGGAATGCAAACCTCTCTATCCTTGTCACAATTAATGAGCCTTAAGATTAATTATTCCTAGCCTGGTGGGCCCATGATACTTCTGGTCATCAAGGAAGAGATGGAACATACAGATGGGCCTGGGGCAGAGGGGTGGACTTAACAGTGGATGTTATCACCCAAGTTCTTCTGGTCCAGGTCCTGTTGTGAAATGGGAGAGGATTGCTAGAGAGCCGTAGAAACTCAGTGACTATTCAGTGGTCTATACTGCTGCTTAAATATGGGAAGCAGTAATTCATCTGCATCAAGGAAACTGAGCTTCAGTACTTTGCTCCATTAAATGTGGCTTTTGGGGGGCACATGTAACCCACAGAGCTGGGGAGGCAATGTGGGTCTCCCACTGAGTGGGGATTCTTTCATGGTTGGTGAAGGGCTGCACTGAATTCTGCACAGCACCATTCCCCCCTGCCTTGCCTGAATGCCATGCTGCAAGTGATTTTGAGAAGAAATAATATGTAGTCTTGCTCCAACATGATATAAAAATGTCTTTATATTAGAAAGTCTCTATTTTATTGAGGTTTGCTTCATAGTAGTGTCATAGAAGACCTGGATTTCAATATAACAATATGAAAGTGCACATGTAATTTCTCTTCTGATCACAGTAATGCTAAACCAGTGTACATGGTAGTAATGTTAAACTAATGTGACAGAATAATGCAAGTATAAAGTGATGCAAACCCATTAATATTATAGAAAGTTATTCATTTTATACAAAGGATTCTAAGGAGTGATTTAAGTAAAATTCCTTGTCTCTGATCTAGCTGAGCTCCTTTGATCAAAAGATGATACGTCTGATCAACAAACTTAATATTAGCCAATTTCCATACAATGACTTCTTCTTACTCCTGTTCCTGACATAGTTCATACTTGAGTTCTCTGCTGCCAGGAGCTTGGCTCTCTACCACATCTCATCTTGAGGTACAGAGAGAAGTGCTGCAAGACCAGAGAAGCAATTTATAGTGTTGGTAACCTGGTCCATTTTGACCTGCATGTTTTCCATAGTCAAGTTTAAAGGGTATGTAAAACTTCAGCAAATCAGGCCATAAATGGTTAATTGTATGAGTTGCTCCTTAAATGAAATACTGGAGCAAGTTGCAACCCCTAGCAAAAATGACCGTGTACTGAGTGTAAAAGTAATTTTTTACAGCAGATTTTGGTTTCACTCAGAGAGCTGCCTAGCATTTATTTTAACTCCCTGCACACTTTAGGTCTTGATTAAACAAAGTTGCAGCTGGGTGGTATCAAGATATGCATTTCCTCCATTTAATCAGATCACTGAAGACAGCCAACAAGAATATATAGTGTATGAAAAGCCAGATATCCAGTGGAATTAAATGAGAAATCATAAGGCTGTGTTTTTAGGAATGGCCTTTCTTTTGTGGCTTCTGCTTTAGTGTATTATTTGTCAGATTTTTATAAGAACATTATTGCTTTAAGAAAAAAATTTAAACCCTGAGAAATTACTCTCAGTCTAACGAGTTCTTTTCCACTGACTACAGACATCATTAGGGGATGGCTATAGCCTGAGGCTGTGCATGAACTTTTTCTTCTAACTGTACACTTTATGTATAATTTAGCTTTCTTGCCTAAATTATTCAAGCAAATAGTGAGTGAAAATAATGGAGTTCACTGAAACCTTCCACAGTATTAAAATAAAACAGTTTTTTACGTTGATTTGAATTTTTAAGCTTTTTAATCATGGATTTCAAATGGAATACGCGTGTCTTCAGCTCTTCTTTGCTTGTCCCCCTGTGCCTTTTTTCAGTAAAAGAAAAGAAGAAAGGAAACGAACTTCAGCAAATATCCCATTAATGAATAAATGCTACTTATGACCATTTGAGATAGAAGTAATGGTAGTTAAGCAAAACCTATAGACATAGAAAATACATTCAGCAAGTATTATACTACAGGCTGTGCTATGTCTTTCAACCCAAATAAGGCCAGTAGCATAGCATATTTAAATTTTGTTGAGTTGCTTTAAGCTCAAAAATACTGATAGGGAATTCTGTGCAATAAGGAAACTAAAATCTAATACAACGACTATAATTTTTGTAGATAATGTGTTTCTAGTTTAATATTAGTCTTAAAAAAATTCTTGCTTTTTAAAATCTTGGAGCTTGATCCCATGGTAGGAAATGGGTACAGCTTCAGGAAACCCTGCAGATTTCTTCCAGGTGAAGAATCAGCTCTTACATATTTACTATTGTAGCCAGTCCTCTGCAATTGTGTGCTGCAAATTCTCTTTCTATGTTACTGCTGATGCTAGTATCAATGTGATTAGTACTGTATCTAAATCTGGATAGCTTAATGAAGTGTGCACTGTTGTGAAAAAATATCTTGTGGAAATTGAGGAATCTTAGCAATATCTGCAAGCAGGTACCTCTACAGTTCCTTAGTTCAGTTGGATACATTGTGCTTTAATTCCATGTCTGTTAAAAGTAGTATAATAGAAGTATAACAGTGATTTATATATATGTGTGTGTGTATATATATATATATATATACATATATATATATATATATATATATAATGGGAAAAAAGCCATGTCTAGGCACTTGGTATGATCCCAGATGGAATGCAAATCTGCAACCCGTTGCAGGCGAGCTGGTAGTGAGGGATCTCTCTGTGGGATTCAGAGCAGGCTTTCTTTTTGAGAAGCATGACATGAGGCAGGGATAAGTATAGCTTTAGCTGATTTCACCACCACTTACACCCTAACTAATGTCTGTAGTTCGTCAGTGGGCTTTGGATTAATCCACAGAAGTGAAATATGTCTGATGTCTCTGGGTGCCTGGCATAGCTACTGTCACCCAGCTCTGTTCTTACACAGTGTGGCACCTCCTGTATCCACAGCACTGAGCTACTCAGGCTGCAGAAGTACTGGGTGGCTTTCTCCCAGTCTGAGTTTGTAAGCAGGGTATACTTCCAGGTCTGGGAACCAGGTTGAATCTGTTGCTTGTTTGTTGTTGGGTTTTTTGGTTTTTTGTTTGTTTGTGGGGTTTTTTTGTGTGTTGTTTTGTTGTTTGGTTTGTTGTTTTTTTTCTAAGTGTGCTTCATGAAATTTTATTATTTGAGTTTGACAAAGAAATAGCACAGGAGTGGCCATCTTTCATACTTACTCAAAGCCTTTCACAAAAATCACAAAACAGGCAAGAATAAAGAACAGTTTGAACTCTTTTCGAGTTATTGAAACGGCATGGGATAATTAATGGGTTTAAAAAAGAAAAGTTCTTCACTTTAATTGGTTCTGATACACTACCTCCTGCTCTTTGAGTTTTCAGACTCCAGAAATTAGATACATGCAACTTGATCGTCCTATAATTTGAGTGCTCAGTGGATGTGGATCATTACAAGCCAGCCTACTAGTTTATTGTCACACCTGAGATGTGCATGTCCATCAACCCACTGCCTGCTTCAGTACAGTGACAGTCCTCTGAACCAAGCTGAGGTGGTCCTTAGGTCTAAATGTTGCAACTCTCCTGCTTTTTTGTTGAAATCTGCTGGCACAGCTCAGGTAGAAGCTGGCAAAGATGACCAGAAACCAGCGAGAGTGAGACTGTGAGATTTGCTCTTCTTTAGAAACAACTTTGATAAGATGTTAACTCTAGATTCTTTGTTATTGCTTTTTTTCTTTCATGACTGTTTCTTTAGAAGTGGTGACTGTTTTCTAGCAAGAGCAGATTTTTTATTTGTTTAAAACCTGCTTTCCTGGTCGTAGGTTACTTTGTGTCACTGCTAGGCTCATTGTATGTCTCAACTCTTTGCAGTCAACATTGTACTTATAGGCATCAGGGGCAGTTGCAGGAATTAACTAAAAAAATTAACATTTAGATCTGTGCAATTCATAGTATGAACAATCTGTGGTTTTGCTGAAGAACTTTCTGAAGTAAAGCATGGTGATTTTTGCAATGATGGCCGTTGACTTTTACTTAGAAAAGGAGCAGGAAACAGTAGATCTGCTAGATGACCCTCTCTCTCTTGTTTCCAGTTTGGTCTTATAACTATTCAGTGTTTGGTGCTGCACAAGAAACTAATATTCACTTATTATCATGCACAGTGCATCAGTCTTTTCCCCTCTGGTTTGCACAAGAAAGGATACACAGTCTTGAGGTAGCAATTCAGTGGGAAGTACCTTTTTACTTGTCTACATTTATTTGGTTGCTCTTGAGTCTTCAGTACTGGGGGCAGGGCAGGCAAAATATTCAGCTAAAACAAGGTAGAATTACAGAACTGGGAAGGATAATATTCAAGTGAAAGCATACAAAACCGAGCTGCTCAGTTAATTACCCAGTAAAGTCTAGACTGTGAAATCCTTTGACAGTATGACATCCTTTTCCCACTAAACTCATGTTCACCAAAGCCCAGCTCAGCATCACATGAGAAAATTATTCTTCCAGGGATGTTGGACATATTGTACATCCACAAGATCAGCATAGAACTACTCAACTCCCTGTTTGTGTCAGGAGATTAAAATGCTTGGTGAAGCCAAAATGATTTCTCATTACATCTTGCAGAATAGCTGTTTCCTTTCCTTTTTCTCCTTATGCATTACAGTTTTCCTATCTTTTTAAAAAAAAATTTTTTTTTTACTAGCAATATATCTCAGGTGTTTTGTGGTTGTCTGTCATTTGACTGCCTTCATGAGGTGATCTGTCAGCTCCAAATTCAAGTGCCTTGAACATTCCCAACTTGTGCTTGCCATTGCAAGGTAGAGGAATCAGTGTTTTTCTCATCTGCATTTTTTTTGAAATAGAATTTAAACCCTTTTAGCTGACTAGTAGGTTTTGTGACGCTTGTGCCCATGGAGAAGACCTCTGGCCCTTTATAGGCTGCAGTATTGCTCTGTGCTTGCTCTTCTATCTGTCAGCTTGCCTAAAACTTAGTCTGCTGCCTTCCCATAGATACTTTTTGTCCATGCATTTTTAAGGAAATTTCCAGACTTTAGGTTGAATGTTTCATCAGGAGAGGAAAAAGCAGCTTTGCCTGATCATCCTGCAGACATGATGAAGTACACTTACCAGTACATCCAGCAAATGGAATTTTTATGTCGCAC
The DNA here is from genome assembly GCF_036169615.1 of Heliangelus exortis. Lineage (NCBI taxonomy): Eukaryota > Metazoa > Chordata > Aves > Apodiformes > Trochilidae > Heliangelus > Heliangelus exortis. The sequence goes on from NC_092424.1 coordinate 36,257,905, forward strand.
TCAGCCCTTGTCACTTCTGCCCAGGGATGGATTAATGGCAGAGCTGATGGGGCCGTGGCCCTATTCCCCCAAACACTATGGGACCCTGGCTTCTCCTGTCATCACAGAAACCTCTACTGTGGCTTGCAGCCAAAGAGCTTCATGAAGATACATTACTTGGGGAGAGCTCAAAGATTTCCCCACGGGTCATGGAGGGGGCTCATTAAGCACACCATCTTCAGAGATGGTGCAACCACTCCTATGCATCTCCCTTGCTGGATCTCCAAGCCCATGTCCTGGGGAAGTCTTGACTTTTCTTGTAAATGTTTGTCAACTTTTGCTGCTTTATAGATCGAGGTATCTAATAGGAGAAAAATCTGTTTTGCTTCTGCTTTTACTACATGAGACTAAGGAGAGCACACTTGGAAACACTGACAGGTCCATCGATTACTCTGATGTTCAGAGTCTGGTTTTGCTGCATGTTCCCTGGCCTTGCAGTGGTTCCATGCAGAGTCTTGCCCTGCTCCCTCTGACTTCTCCATCCAATTCGAGCCAGCTTGCTGCAGAGCTCTCCATTTCATTGTCTTGCCTCTCTGATTTGTATTCACCAAAAACTTAACTCTTCCTACTTTTGATTGTTTGGTTTGGGGTTTTTTTAGGTCCTTTGTACTCCTTCTGTTTGACCTGGGCTAGTAAGCATGTCTTGAGTAGCTTGTCCTAATATTCCAGCTGAATTTCTCTGTATTACCAAATAGACTTAACTGAATTGCTTTAAAACATTGAGGGCTAATCAGTGACATTTTGGTTGCTCTGAAAATAATTAAGAATTTAATCCCAGACTGGCTGGGAAACAAAATTGAGGCTGGATATTTTTCAGAAAATTGCCAGAAAATGAAGGCTGCTTACAGCACTTGCATTAGACTTGTTGAAGGGAACTGAGAACACATAAATGACCTCACCCATAAACATGTCTCTTCCTTTCTTCATGAATGTTTAATTATAGGTGACAAAGGGACATCCCCAGCAAAAGAAATTTATGGCGATCCTGTCTAAAGCTTGGTGGGCTAAGACATTTTTGCAAGGATGGGGAGACGCTGGGATGAAAATCCTGCTGTAGCAGTCATAGTATGGTTTGAAAGTGTGGTTTGGTCCTGGTTAAGTGGTGTAAATCCCCAGGCTGTTTGATTTTGAGAGAGAGGGTAACATTGATCCATTCTTTGGAAATACCCTGCTTTGCTTTTTTTTTTTTTTTTTTTTTTTTTAAGAAATAAAATTTTAAAACTATTCCCCAGATATATGTAAATGCTCCATGATGCTGTTTGGTGTCTTGCAGGAGACAGGCAAGGAAGGTCTCTGAGATCTTGGTGAACTCTTCAAACCAGGGCTCTTCAGGCGTGGGTTTGGAGACCATAGAAAGCATGCTATTCACCATGAAGATGTTTTAAGCATATTTTTAAAAGCTATGCATGTGTATTCATGCACATCCAACTCTACAGAATAATGGCAAATGGAAAAAAACTGAGGGGGAGAAAAATTTACTTTTACTTGGTTTTATATGAAAGGTTACTGGGACCTTGGATCACAGAAAGGTTAAGCATTATCACTCTGCTCATTGAACTACAGAATAAAACAGCAGCAGTGGTGTGAAAAATTGAACCCTCTAGGTCATTTGTTTTTTCTTACAAGTGTCTATAACAAAATGTTTTGTTTCAGGTCTAATGGAACATTTCATTTTCAAGCTAAATAAATTTGTGTATATTTGGTTTGGTTTTGCGAGAAATAAACACATCTAGGTCAGTTTGATAAAGAATTTTTTCCACTTCTTTCTCCCACATATTTTTATTTTCAAGGGTTTACTGTTGAGTCTCTCATGCTCTTAAAACTTAGTCCTCTAACCTTCTTTGCCCTTAAACATCTACTTAGTTCTCATTGTAAAGCATTTTGTGATATTACTTTTGAAAGCTGCAATATCAAAACATTTTTTGTTGTGATGCATTAAATTCAGGATAGCATGTTCCGTGTTCTTCCCTTACTTATGCTCCTCTGCAGGTGTCTGTAAGTACTCAGGAAATGTAAAAACTCAAACCAGTCTGTTCAGTTTAGAGTTGTAAAAAATAAGAGTTTTGACTTGGTTATATTTCAGTTGCATAATTTATTTTATTGTGCAGAATTCTAAGAAGGATAAAGTGACAGCTGGATGAAGGTGACAGAGAAAAGAGAGGGAGCTTGGCCTTGTTTGAACCCACCGTTCCAAGATAAACACAGAAATGAGAGTTCGTGGCCCAAAATATTTTCAGGTGCTTTTAAAATAGAGGCTATCTTAACCATTTCACTTTTTAAAATGTGAGCTGCATTTTGCAGATGCCATGAACCTGAGGGAGCAGGACGCTCTGTTTTTCCGCACAGCCCCTGCACAGTGTCCTAACATCTAGGACCTTTTTTCTTTCTAAGTGTGGTCAACCTAAATTTGAGAGGTGGTTTCAGGACAGTGAAAGCAGCTCCTTTTGGAAGTCCAACACAGTCATTGCCCCTTGCTCTGACTACCCAGGGTTATTGATAAGTGTCAGCCATAAGAGCACTACAGGTGTCTGGGACATGACTCAAGCTTTGTCCAAACAGGTCAGCATGTAGTCAGCAAGCAGTATCAATACCTGCCTAATCAGTGAGAAGAGGTGTGTGTAAGCAAACCCCAAACCAAACAATGTGCTAAGTCACTCTAGCAGGGCACAGTGCTCACCTTCATGTCTTGAAACCTTTTAAGAGGTTAATAACATTTACGATCCATTATGATTAATGCTCTTCAAGGTCTGCTCTGACAGAGTATTTTCTTGGGACAGGACAGTGAGAGAAGTGGAGGGAATCCTACAGATGCCTCTGCCACAGTGCTGGCATTCTGTTGTCTTGGACCTGGTGTTCTTTGAGACCATTTCTCCACCTCTAGGTGTTCTTCCAGAGTAGCAACATTCCTCAGTAGCCGTAATTTTTTTTCCAAGTAAGATCACAACAGATGGTTACACTGGTAAGATGTATGTGTTTTCTCACAAAAGAAAAAAAAGGAAAAAAAAAAAGGCCAACCTTGCAACTCTGTTTTGCATGAAGTGCAGAGGTGAAAAATGTTGCCAAATTTGAGAGCATATTTATTTATCTTTTGCTTGGCTTTGTATGATTTCAAATTACCAGGCAAGGTGCAAAGAGTGAAGAATTAGGCCCAGACTCACCGAAGAAAGGGAAACTGGCTGAAATGCCACTTGGATTGAAGTTCTTTCCAGAATGAGAAAATTTTCCTGCTGTGCTCCTCTTGTTCCCCTCTTTCTCCTTCGACACTTCTCTTTCTTTTAGAGAGCTCTTTTCAGCTACTTTTCCAATCTGGCTTCTGAACCACTTCTTCATCCAGCTATTGTTTTTCCATCCCATCCAGGGAACTAGCTAGCTGCTTCTTTTTTGCCTGATACAGATTGTTTGGCAGGGATACTGCTAGCCCCTTCTTTGTTGCCCTGTAAGAAATCTCATAGTTTGTTCTGCTTGCTATTTTTATGACTCCTGTTTATTTTTGCTGGTACCTTGGGCATCGTGACCCCAATGCACTTTGTACATTCTGAAGCAATGACAAAAAGAGGATTCCTGCCCCAAATATCTTCTATTCAGCCAGCCCGTTTTCCGACCTGTATTAGCTGAGGCGAAAACAGGACAAAAGAAAACTCCACTGCAGGGACTTTGGGGTTTTCACATGTTGACATTTTTTGGGCTGGCAGCCGGCCTCGCTTCACCATGCGGCTCTTCAAGAGGTGGCATTTCAATGCCGTGTGTCCCAGAAGCATGGGGAAGGCGGGCAGCAGAACTGATGGCCCACCCTGGGCCAAGTCCTCAGCCAGGAGAACCTCTGGAGACACAGGCACAGCTATTGCCGATTATTTCTTTTATGCTTTCCCTCCCGCTTTGTTATTATGCTTCAGCTTTGAAACCGAGCTTTGTTTCAGCCTGGTAGCCCGTGGCAGTGGACTGGAGAGAGGAGACTTTTACTGAGCTACCGAAGGCATTGTGTGAAGGGGAAGAAAATGTGTGAAGAATTGAAATGATATGGTTATACTGGGAGTTTGTTGTGGTGGTAACACTGGCTCACATCTTCTGGTAGCTAACGGAGCATGGTGGGATGATCTGAAGATGAAATGAGTCTGATATGCTAGGACATGACATTTAAAAAGAATGGTGAAATCATATTTCTTATTTTCCTTTGTGCAGAGAGAATAGATCTTGGCTCTTGATACAAAGTGTGTGATTGTAAGCTACTTCCATTCTGGATCTTGCCTTCAAAATAGGAGCCAAGCTCCTCCCTCTTTCCCTTTTGTTTTACAGCTGAAGACTGTGCACAAAACATTTTGTAGAGTTTGAGGGACGGATCCTGAGCTCAACCAGGCCAGTGCTTGCAGGCAGCACTGCCAGGTGCCCTCCCCATTTGCAAGCCACCACCCAGCTGCTGGCTCTGATGTTGATGGAGATGAATGGCAGCAGGGTATAGAAAGGTGGACAAGGGATACTTCAGAGGTCTTGCTTCCAGCAAGAGGAAAAATTGATTCAGGCAAACTCTGGTGATACTGGCATTAAACAGAAATTGTTTGATTGAGGGAAGCGGTTTGGGACAGGTGAAAGTTGGAACGTGAGTGCAGAAATATCTGTTTTCAACATATTTGTAATCCCAGCAAGGGCAAAGGGGATCATTTATCCCCTTGAAGTGATTGCAAGCAGGTTGGTATGTGGTTTTTTTCCTAGCCAAGCTAGTTGGTTAAAGTTGTTTAAATGTCATCAGCCAAATAAGCTGCACAGTATCATTTTTTTCTGCTCCCTAATTGGCTGTCAGGTAAGTGCTTCTAATGGGAACATGTGCAAGCTGATATGCAACATGAGTAATATCACCTTAAAACTCTCTTTTGATGCAGATGCGTGCCAGTGAAACCACATCCTAGGTAAATGTGCACTGATAGGAAGCACAAAAGGAGTGTTAGCATTACTGGGACAAGGGATAAAAAGAAAAACAACATGAGAGTGGATATTCCTAGGAATCTTTTTCAGTAATCACTTATTCCTAATAATCAATGTGATTTTTATGGCAGTCATTTTGAGCTCTAACTCCTTCAACTGAACACGGAAGTAATTATGTGTGTAGATATCCTTAATTTGCCTTTGTGTAAATTAAAGCTAGATGCCAGCTTAACTTATGCACTGTCTTTTCTTGAGTGCTTTTATAGATTTTTTTTTTTCTTTTGAAGATCAGAAATGAAAGCACCCATCAAATATGATAAGAAAAAGGATGTTGCTGGTTTTGCCTGATTGCACTTTTTTTTTGGTGTATAATGAAGAGCTTGCTACTTGTGATCAGGGAGAGGATTTAATGAATCACAAAAGTACATAATTTATTGTAGAATGTATTCCACACATATTTCAGAACAAATTCTATGGAAAATGTATGTGAGTCGTGTTTCTATGAATCAGACTCTAGGAATATTTCCTTACAAACAGCTTGTCTTACATTTTTATAAAGGAGCTGCAGCATTTATAGCACACCATTGAATTAACATTTGTGGTTAAAAATGCAGCCCGAGAAATTAAAATGATATTTGAAACATAAATCCTGCGTGCTAACAACTATCCTTATAGAAGCCAGCCAGAATCAACAGACATAGCCTGTTTTCTTCAAGGCTCTTTCTGGCGACCGGTTCTCAAAAAACATCTGTGCAAATGCAAGGGGGAGAAAGAGGGGGGGAGGGGGGGAAGCCCCAACAGGAATAGAAGCCATCAGTGGTTAGGTGTGTTATAAATACATTATTACTTCATTGTAATGGTATACAGGCTTTGGCGAGACTGGGGTGAGCTCACTGCCTGTCAGACCTTGAGTTATTCCTGGGGAAGAAGCGCGCGCGGTGGGATGCCTGCGCGGCACCGCTGCGGTAGCACACCCAGATAACAGAGAGGGACCCGAGGGAAGTGGTTCTCCCCTTCAGCTCCACCCTGCTGAGACCCCATCTGGAGCACTGTGTCCATCTATGGAGCCCCCAACACAGGAAGGATGTGGAGCTGTTGGAGAGAATCCAGAGGAGGGCCGCGAAAATTATCAGAGGGCTGGAGCGTATCTTGAATGAAGACAGACTGAGAGTTGGGGTTGTTCAGCCTGGAGAGAAGGCTTCAGGGACACCTTATTGTAGCCTTTCAGTACTTCAAAGGGGCTTATAAGAAATATAGGGAAAAACTTCTTAGCAGGACCTAATGTGTGAAGAATTGAAACGAGGTGGTGATATGTTCTGTCCTGGTGACAGGACAAGGAGTAGTGGTTGTAAACTGAAAGAGGATAGATTTACATTTAGACTTAAATATTAGGAGGAAATTTCTTAAAATGTGGCTGATGAAGCACTGGAACAAGTTGCCCAGAGAGGTTATAGAAGCCCCATGCCTGGAAACATTAGGTCAGGTTAGGAAACCAAGGTCAGGGTTGGAGGTGCTCTGAGCATCAGTTGATGTCCCTGCTTACTGGAGGAAGGGTTGGACTAGGTGACCTTTAGAGGCCTTTTCCAACCCAAACCATTCTATGATTCTCTCACTCCATAATTTCTGTACAAGTAGGAGTTGTTGGGTTGGATTCATATCAGACCTGCTAATGAGGGGATTTAAGAGCTCTTATTATGCTGGTTCCAAAGTAAGTGTGCAGAAATACTTGGATTATTTACTGAGAGGTTCTCACTGATGCCTCTACCACCTCAGTCTCAACTTGACTAAATGCTTTTTTGAGTTTATCTTTGGAAAAAAAAAAAATCCTGTTCTCACCCCTGAATATTGGCTAATGATTGCAGATACTTAGCTTCAGGCAAAACTTTTTCCTAAAATGCCAAGGCATCAGTCCCCTTTAAAACCAGCACATAAATAATCTTGGAGTCCCTAAATCATTAGCTGCAGAAAAATTGCTGGCCAATTATTTGTGGAGTTTTTTGACTTATGTGAAAAGGCTCAGTCTCCTACAAGAATTTTGAGCAGAAGAGAGAATATTTTGCAACAGAACAAACTGCAATAGGAGATAGCTTTATAGAGATATAGACTGAATTTATTGTCTAGTGTATTACTGCATAGCGGGCACCTATAGACTAATTTGTGTTATCTGAAGCTCTGTGCAAGTATAGACTTGTAGACCACCTCCAGTTTTCCATCAAATCTGTTTCAATATGTCAAGACCATGGCTGCAAGAATGACGTTAATTGTAATAATTGAAAATTTTTTTAATGCTTCAGTGATGCTCTTCAGACTTCTCCTCTAGGGTTATGAGAGCTCAACAGGGAGGAAGGTGATGTTGCAAGAAGAGATGGGGTGTTTGAGTCTGTAAGGTGCAAGATAGTTGGAGCTATCAAGCTTCTTGATAGGGGAGCAACTACAGTGAGGGGCCTGACGAAGTTCCTGTCCTTCTTCATCACTTCTGCAGCTATTCCTGATGGCTAGCAGCCCCAGCTTGGCTTTTTCAAGGCCAGGCAAGTAATCTGAAGGGTGAATGCACCAAAACCTAAAGGAAATGAATGACCAAATGTAGCTAGGGTAGGTACTTTGATTGTCTTGCCTTCTTCTGTGGTCATCCCAGATGGGTCCCTGTGGCTGCCACATCCCACATCTGTGTTGCTCAGAAATGCTCCATGCTAGCTGTGCACCATTTCCACTGAAAACAATTTAAAAAGCAAAAAAAAAAAAAAAAAAAGAGATGTTTCAGAAGGCTCTGGAATATTTTCTGATTAAAAACAATTGTCTTCTTTAAGGCATCTCCTATCTTAGCCCCCAGATATGTAGGGCCAGGGTGTCTAAATCCAAACTGCATACAGCATCCTCTGGGGCATGAGGGCAGCCAAATTCAGGCACTTTGTACCTCTGCAGCCACTTGAGGCCAAGAAAATGTACCTCTCCTGACTTCCTGCTTGGTATTACTTGTGTTGCTGAGACCTTTGACAGGGAGCCTGTTTTATCCAGAGGTATTTTAAGAACAGACTATTATTATTAGAATCAGAAGATAAGCAGCCAAAAATAATTAGAAAACTTCAGATATTTCTTTTTAATCAGAAGTAAAATGTCTTCTTAGACAAAGCACAAAGCTGATGATGTGACTGGTGCTGATCTGAGTTTCAATCTACGCTTTTCCAGAGGGGACCAGGACCTTCCACTCATATCATCATCTTGTTTGTGGAAGCAGTGGAGAGGGCGAAAAAGTCCCCTGTACACCTTTCTTCTTTAACTGTGGGGGGAAAGAATCAAAGCTGCTGCTTCTCTCTCACTGTTACACAGACCACAGGATGGGATGCATGCACAGGGGGGTTTGGTGACCATGGCAGGACAGCAGGATTGTGGTCAGTGCAGCCTGGTCCGTGGGCTGTGATGCTGAGCAAGCCTTTTAACAGCACAGATCCAGCTCAGGATTGTGGCTCCAACCCTGCCAACACTTTACATCACACTAAGCACACTGTAGGAGCATTTGTTTGCCAGTTCAGAGGCTGTAACAGTATGTCTTTATTCCAGACATGTTTTTTTTCACAGCTTAGTAAAGCTATTACAGTTGAATATGGAGAAAAAAGGAACCGCAAGGCATTTTCAAGATTTTATTGCCTTTTTTTTTTATGTGTCCCCCCTGTTAAGTAGGTATTGGTATCAGTGGAGTCAATCTAATTTTGCTATTGGATAACCACATCATGGCCAAATAAAAAAATGGCATTTTATATTAGCCGTTTTTGGAGAGGATTATGCTGTCGTAAACAGGCTCAGCAGGAGTTTCAGCCGGGCTTGATGTGTGCAGTAATATGCTTGAAATGTCTACTTCTGCTTTCTTCACATGGGACAATGGTCCCAGCTTTTGTGGCTCTCACAGATCAGCTGAAAGCAACTACATATTCAATGCTTTATATTCTGTTTTTTATCTCGCTCATCACTAACTTTACTTAGAAAACAGCAAGTCCAAGAGTACTACTCAGACATGGCAAGTAACATCTGTGAGCTATCGTATGCAGATTGAAAAAAACCCTAATTTTTGCTGCTAAAACATCTGCTGGTTTACATGGAGCTCAATTAATTTTATTGTTGACCAAATTTGAGAGATGTTGTGCAAAAAACTGTATTTTAAGAGAACAAACGAGCACCCCTCCCTTTTTATTAACATCTCAAGTCATTAACATTGGAAAAGGGAGAATTGTTTTGGGTTTACACTGACCACCTCTCCTACCTATCTGCTTTGCCTCCTCCTGGAAAAAGGAGAACTAGTAATCCAGCTTTGCCTGTACAACCATACAGACTCGTGCTGCTCACCACTAAAGGCTTTGGGACCATCTGCAGAGATCTGGCAGATGAACCTGGTCTGTCTGCCTCGTCTTATCTTTCACTAGACATTTTTGGATCCATTTTTCAAAGCACCCTGTAAAAGATATGCATGCTCAAAAGGGGAATAGCATTTCCAAAGGAGAGGATGCTTACCTCTCTTGCTTCCTGATGAAGTGGATGGGAATAAAACTGGCAGCAGTATTGGCTGGGAGAGGGTTAAGCTGAAGTCCCAAAGTCCTTTTAAAACTTCCCTCTTGAGTTCACTCCCATTGCTGTTACAGTTTGGGATGGAATAGTCCTCTGGATGTCTGCAGGAGCTTTGCTTTTAACATCAGTTAAAGCCTAAGAGCTGGGATTTTTTCCAAGACATTTCACACTTTCTTTTGAGGTTGGGGCCAAAGTTTAGATGTTTCAATACCCAGTGTACAGGCCCCCAAACCCTTGCCTGGAGCAAGCCTGCAGACCACTAATTCAATAGGAGACATGGCCTAAGTAATCCATGTTAATGATGTGCCTATTTAAGCTGTGTTGCCTGATAGGAGATGTCTGGTATCTATTAACCCGTATACCAGTTACCCTCTGAAGATGGGGATAAGACTACTTTTCAACAACACAGGCTATAAAAGATGCACAGGAAGAAAAAAAAAAAAAAAGTGTAATTTTTTTTTTTTTTTTTTTTGTCTCTGTTTCCAAAGGGGGAAAACTGGAATGCTACTTGGCAAATCTTAGGCACCAGACATTAAAGAGTGGCTACTGTAAACAAGGTAATAGAAGCTATGTCATCTCTCCCCATTGCCTCCATGTGCAGCCTGTTATTTATGTTTCCTTGGAAAAGAAGTCTCTCGCTCTTGGCATGGATAAAAGTGCAAGATCCCGGGAAGGTGGAGTAGTCGTGTAGACCTCACTAGACTGATGTCAACTAAGCCCAGCAGAAGCAGTGCTCAGAAATCTACAACAAGGAGCTAAAGGGTAGAAAAAGCAAAACCAGGGGATGTTACTGCTGTTTACTTGATTTTGTTTACTCCGAAAGCTGAGTATTCCTTTTCTAGCTAAACTAATCAGTCTTGGAGAGGTGGCTTTGAGCACACATGCAAAACTCCTGTATCCAGCAGTAAGCTGCCATCAGCTGAAGGTTGTGTAGTTTTGTGGTCAGGGATCCAAATATTCCCTTTGCTCAGATGCAGCTTCCTGGCTTCCTCTGAGGGAAATGTTTGCTCCTGTCCTCCACCTGCTCTCTCCTGGCATGGCTGAGGTGAAGCACTTGATGGCTTTCCTAGAAGATACTGAGGGGCCTGCCCTGCTGGAGAGCATGAGGTTGGGGGGTCTTTTTTTTTTTTTTAATATTTTTTCTCTTAAAGGAGAGGAAATTTGGAAATGCCACAAGTACTATTTTAAGTTTGTCTATATTTAAACTCTCAGATTCTTATCAAATTGTAACCTGTTGTATGTTAGCACATTACCAGGGACTTCAGAGTGGTGATGTTGACATAGATCTTCTGAGGACCTGGGCTTTATGTTGTTAAAAATTCCCATTTTTGCATGACTCCAGCCATAACCTTCTGCAGTCAGTGTTAATTCACTTGGTATAACAAAACTTCAGGTATGCTAAAGTAAGGCTGGATCCTGCAGTAATAAAATATTGATTTGGGTTGCTGGGAAGGAGAAAGAGGCTGGTGGTTGGTGGAAGTAAGAGAGATTTTTCAAGTAAGAATTGTGTCAATGGCAATGAAAAGCACTGAATTGAACTCCCCCTTCCTTTTTCTTTTTTTTTTTTTCTTCTCCATCAGTAGGGGCATATTTCATGAAGTCCCCATTGAGGTTAGATACGCTGAGCCTATTTGCATACTTAGAAAAGGTCCCCATATAGAGGAGTTCAGTGAATACCTCTGGCATTTCATATTTAAGTTCTAAATATAAATGCAGTCTAGAAGGAGTTTTTTCTGTGAAACTATCCTAACTGCTTGCTTTCTCTCTAACTAGACTTCTTAATGGCGTGATTTTCTATGCTAGGGAAGTTCTGATTATAATATAGGCGTAAATGTGCATGTTGTGCACCCTTGTTAATTGAAAGGCTGAATATTTAATGCGCCGAGGGCGCGCATCTATTTACTGAGTGTACAAGGAAGGCTGCGAACCCCGAGCACAAATAGCCCATAGATCTGCGGGCCAAGACTTGCATTTACACTGCTTTGGGTAAAGACAAGAACTTCTGGACCACTAGGACAATTTGGCATATCGGCCTGGCACACAGCGACGTGTGATTAAAAAACAATTCCACAGTGTGGATCCATTTGAATACCAAGTTATTTTATAAAGCCTGCACTGTGTGTTTTGAATGCACATTTGCTCTTATGAATAACAGGAATTGTTTGGCTTGGCCTGCCTTTGTGCTGGTGCCAGCTGGCACGGAGCGGAGCTGTGACACATGACACTACAGCTGTGTCCACATGTTTCTGCCTTGCAGTATCCACTTATATAATTTACTTTTTTGATCCACAGTTGAACTATTCGAGTGAGCGTAATTTGCTTTTTTGATCCAGAGTCGAACTATTTAAGTGAGCTCATCAAATTACACATGCCAGCCACTTCTGTGAAAATACTTATTTTGCCACTGTCAAAAAAACCAAAAGTGTGTTCATTATTAGACACTTGTGACAATGGAGCAACTTTATCAGACTCATTGCAGTAAAAGATACGTCCCTAATTGAACTTGATTATTTACTCCACTTGATATACATAATTGCAAGACAACAGCTCATTATTTAATCAAATGAGCCATTAAAAGAGTAACTAATGATGACCTTACTGTAACTGATAGACCAGACCATGAGGCTGCTCCCGTTTTCCTGTGCATTGTTGGGATGTTCTTATTTGCCATTGAGGTTGGGTTTGCAGTTGGGCAGCAGTAACCAGCTAACTCCAAATTAGTATGGCTTTTCTTCAGTCTGTCACAGAAACCTCTTTTGATGCAATATTGTGTTTAACATTGGTAAACGTGCAAAAAATATAAGCGAAATTGAACTTAACCTAAACTGGATGTGGTACTCTAAAACTCTTGTTAAAGAAAACACACCAGCTCGATTCCAGATATCCAAGACTAAGACAGGAAATACAAAGAAAATATACAACGTTTTTCAGCTTGCTGGTAAAGCAGAAATAACATGGCACTAATGCAGACAGCATTTTCACGTAAGCCTATTTCGTTTTATTTACCTCTTCAATCAGAATGAAATAGGAGAGGGCACGGGTTTAGCTTTTTCCTCCAAATTTGGGAAATGCTACCCAAGCGTTTTATTCCCAGCTCGCATAGAGCTCTGCTGCAATATGCACTGTCTTGTGTTAATTCAGTGCAGCTTTTCCAATGTCAGGTCTTGTACAGACCAAAGTAGCTGCGTATTATCCGCCGTATGGTCCTGGTAGAGCAACACGCCGCGTTACAGAGCTGGGGTCACAAGTTCATGGCAGAAATGATTCATGTAGCCTGAAGGAGGGAGCCTAAATTCAATATGTGAGACCCAAGAGGAGAGCGAGGGGCTGATGCTGGTGGGTGCCCCTCTGGCTCTTGGAGAAGGGGCAGAGAAGGTACAGAGAGGGGCAGTGTTGTTTCTGATGGCCTGTGTGCATGTGGTGACCTGAGCTGTGAGAGTTTCTTAATTTTTTTTATTTTTTTTTTTCCATATATCCATACACAGACACACACACACGTATATATATACATGCAAGGGAAAAGCTGACCTGGGTTTGAACACAGTTCACAGAGAGCTGCGGTGAGAGCTGAGACATGCATGACAACCGAATATTAAATTCTGTTAGCACTTGGAGTTATTGGGCAGCAAAGAGCTTTAAAGAAACCAAAGCAATGGAGGTTTAACAACAAAAAGAAAGAGGAAGTGGAACTTTAAAAATCTGAGTGTTTTCTCAAGGCACTCAGTAAGTATTATGTTCTTGGTCAATAACATCACCTTTATGATCATATTGACAATGTGTGCAGAAATGTATGTGGCATGGCAAATTGCAATTTAATGTCAAATGACAATAAAACAGTCGGAGATTATTCAGCTGAAACAAAATATCACTTTAATTAAGCATTCCACAGGATAGCTGTAACAAATACATTATTAACACATAAAGCACTGCGTTTCAGGTAAGGCCCATGCTATCAGAAAGCAAAATCAGACCCAGGGCTGACAGTCCATATTTCACTCGTCCCATTGTGCCGAGGTACAGCAGCACATATAATCAGATCCAGTTGCCCTTGAAGCCAAAAGGGAGCCTTTCCATTTTAATGACCCATGAGTTACCACACGGACTGAATTTGAGGCAAGACTTGGAAAAACTTACACTTAGGCTTTGCAATGAAATTGCATGTTTGGTTTGGTGAACCTCAAAAAATTTAGCAGTTTAATTTCTGGGGCTTCTCCTAACTCACTGAACTTGGAGTGCCCCCAGCTCAAGCCTGGAAATCTTCCCATGTGGATTTTGGTGCTTCCTGTGCACAGTGAGACTGGGGAGCAAACCCCAAGATCTCACTCGCCTGTGAATTAGACACCATCGGGGTATGTGTTGTATGGGCACCTTCAGGAGAGAAGTTAAAGCCAAGCAGCATGGATCTGTGTAAATACAGGTGTTAAATGATTTTTTTGTTTTCCAAGCTGCTGAAAGGTTTCTCTGAGTTTTATGGTGGGGTGGCTCTTGCTTTATTTGCTTGTTTCCTTCTTGTTTTCCTAAATACAGTGGTATAATCGAGCTGAAATTCAGTAAAATAAATACTTGCTATTGTTAATGTTATCAAATCTCTCGGTAGCATTTTCATCAGGCAAACTTCAATCAGTGTTTGGTTTCTTTTAGGATGCATATTTGTAGGAAACTTCATATTTAAAAAACATGTTTTACTGGGGTGTGGGAGAAGTGACTAGTATCGCGGTTCACTGAGAGCCTGAGGAATAATCTGCACTCTGTATCTTGTTTGGCAAGTTTTAAGTTAGGGAGGAACAAGTAGGCTGCATGTATAGACTGTGAGAAAAAACCTGAAAGCAATTAAGTTGCATTTTTCGGTAGCAGACAACTCCCTTGTATTCATTAATATGCAAGGAAAAATTGCAAGGTGGCTTGATATCTCCACAAAGACCTTGAAACTCCTTAAGTGTCCATCTCAGCAGAATGTCTCTTTCCTTCCTGACTTTTGAGTTTAGCATTTCAAAAAATGAAGATGAGAGTTACATTGCATGAAGTATATAAAAACACATGTACATGTGTGCTGTTTTCAAAGGGCTTGATCCCAACCCAGTTAAATAAATAAATGCTTGTGTGTTGAATCAAACCCTCAATACATTTGGTCATTCCTGTCTTGAGCTGTGCTGAGCTTTATATCTGAAAGTTGTCTCTTAAAATAGTTGTGAGTGTCAGATTTGCCTATGGAAACAGAGTTGATGCATCTAATAAACAATATCATGTCATGTAGAACTGTTGCATCTTCTCTGATGAATTGCATCAAAGAAAGTGAGAATTACTGTTTTCAATACCCATCGTGTGACCATACAGAGATTTTCAAGTCACAAAAGCACTGACTGGTTTTACTGCAGCACTTTTAGTTTCAGAGGAAAAAAATGTCATTTGCCTGCATGTGTATGGAATATCGTTGAAAGGTTTTGTAATCTCTTGCCAGTTTAGGAAGCCCTTCCGAAGTGGAAGAGTTCTTCATCACCATCTCCCTAGGTCTTGGTCCTGGCAGACCATGGATACTCTGTCATAGCATGAATCATTTCATATCAACTGTGAGAGTTTTAAAGGAGTTTGTGGGCATATACTCTGTGGTATGAAACAGAGGCAAACTGTGGAAGAGCGATAGTTAGCAGAGGGATATTGCCTCTTTTTTGTCCTGGGGAATAGAATATTGTATTAGTTTAACGTAAGGGTCTTTTCCATAGTTTTTGCTTTTATACTAGAACTTGGTAAAAAAGTCTTGGGCATTTTTACGTCTTGTGCAACCATTTTTTCCAATTCTTAATTTATGAATTATCTTCACTCTTGGTGGAAACTCCTTTATCTGCTGACAGCATCTGATATTTTTATTTGATTGTTTTTCCAGTAAGAAATTATGGATGATAATTTTTTTTCTCCCTTCCTCCCACCTTAACCAGAAATTTAATTTTTGAACTGAGCATCCCTAACTAATTTGCTGCCAAAAATTGTAATGCTTTTTCCTTTTTAATCAAAGTCATCTTTTGATACTGCAGATTTAGATTCTTCTTTCACTGTACTTACTATAAAGTGGCAGGCAAATGAGTTAGAGTGATTTGTTTAACCTTGTAATACTTAGAAAACCATAATTTGTGGTCGTCTGACTGCACGTATGCCAGATACAACCTATTACTTTGGAAGGCCAGATTGGTTAATTGTCAGTTCTTGTTGACAGAGTTTGCATTTTGAATCAAAATATGACTTGTGAGGAGAAAAAAGAGCTTGCTAAGTTTTTGGTTGTCCATTAACTGTTAATGTGTCTGTGACATTTGGTTGTTTTGTCTTTCTCCTCCTCTGCCCAAGTGTCATGCCAAGAGCTTTTACAACCATGTAATATGCATGTGAGCCTGAGTTTCTGGGGTGATGGTGATAAGATCCATAATGATGGACTCTGAGTCATACAACTTTGCCAGGGGTGACCAGACTTTATGTCAAATGTAAGTTATCTCTAATGTAGTTGAAGTTTGGAAGGTGCTCTGCAACTGCTTCAGGAGAGATGAAGTGGTCTGACCATAAAAATTAGTAGAAATTATTCTTTTAAAGTCTAGACATAGGGGTGAAAAGAGAAGAATTAGTCACTGATGTTTAGTGTTTCCTACTATGACCAAGGTGCTGGACTTGAATTTAAAGTAGCCTTGTGGGGCAGTGTCTTGATCTCTAAAATGAGCTGAGTGAATTTAGTCAAATACCAGACAGTGAAGAAATGGGATGTTTTACCTTTGCTGTCTGAGAATCATGATAATAAAACAGCAGCCTAAATGCTTTGGGACAAGACATGTCAGCTATTTGCAAAACGATTAATCTTTACAAAATTAACATAAAGAAAACCAAGGCTTTTTCCTGGCTATATATGTCTATCTGCCTTTTAAAATCAGAAATATTTAATAAAAAGGTCTAGCATTTAAATAAATAAACAAAGAAACAAATTTGGAATATTTGCCATCTAAACAGTTTTTGAGAGAAGCGTTTCAATCAGCTCTACAGAAAATTTTCAGAAATATTTGGTAACTCTTTGAGCAATTTCTCTGGGCAGATTTGTTTGAAGTCACTGTGGTTGATAGTTTAGGTGAGTGCTAAATACCTGTGGCTTTCCATTTTTCTAAATAAACAAGATACAATGAGTTGTCCAATTAATTTTCTAGTTGCAGTGGTTACCATTTTAGAAGTAACATCTGCCAAATATTACCATGCTGTGGTATCTGAGGTACCACACTTATTTCCTGCTCTGAGGGCAGAGTAGACTATCTCCTACAGAACTTGGAGGCAAATGTTGATTAATGTTGACTTTTTAATACTAACCACTGTGATTTCTTTTTTATTCCTTTAATTCATGGCATTATACATAATAATACATAATAATAATATGAATATCACTGGATTATTTATACACTTACGTTGGTAAATAATGGTGAGGTAATAACAATTAATTATTTCTACATTTACGCCAATAAATAATGACAAGGAAGAGCAATCACTTGGAATATGCTCAGTCTCTTGCTAACCTACACTGATTAAAAGATGTTTGCAAATCCATTTTTATGCCAAAAGATGGAGCTGCCTTGGGGAATTTTGAGACTCAAAAAAGTGTTCAGAGGTTATAGCATTCAAGCAGAGCCCCAGCATGATGATGTAGCAGTAATTGCTGCCACCATCCTTGGATGTATGAATGAAAGTGAAAGACACAAGGTGTGTTTACTGATACTTTGCATAGCTGAGAGTCACCACAGGGTGTGCAGTTCGGATTTCCACTTTTGAGAAAGATGTTCAGATGTGAGAGTCCATTAAGTATCTGTAGGAAACCCCTGAAGGTGATAGAGATGAAGATTCCTCTCTGCTTGGTTTTGTGGGAAGATGGAGAGGTGGCTTGATTTGGAGAAGCTCTCAGGGAAAGGAAGTACCAGGCAATACAAAATTGTTTATTTTGGTGGACAAATGATGCAAACCAAAACTGCTATCAGGAAGCTGAAGTGAGACAAATGTAAACTGGAAATGTGAGCACTCCTGGTATAAATAACTGCTCAAACAAACTGCCAATATGAGAGGTAGTTTCTTGCTTCTTCAATTGCAAAACAGAAGTGTGTTTTCTGAAAAATGAGCTTTGAGTGGTGGGTAAATAAAAAGACATTAAACTCACCTGCTTAGAGTTTTCCGCATAAAGAAGGGTCAGCTACATGTGCCTAAATTAGGAGTGGGTAAACTCTGCTTTGAGCTGTAGCCATGCACGTGATTTTGGCTGAACACAATTAGCAGAGTTTACTAGAAGGGTAACTTCATCTGTGGCATTCCGTAGCCTGTGATAAACAGTTCAGCCTGGATAAAGTCATGTTTCCTCCAAATTTAAATTGCATGGAGCTGTTGCGTGCAAACAGTGTGTGTTGCGGGAAGTGTGGAGCGTGGGACAGAGACAAGGAAGGTCTGGGATCCATTTCCAGCCCTGCCACCAACTGGCTGTCTTCAGGCTATTCTTCAGCTGTCGAGTCCCTGCTTTCCCACTTATAAAATTGGCATAATGACATTTGCCTCATTTAGGAAGCATGTCATGATTTTCAGCTAAAAATTTCAAGGGCTATTACTATTTATTGTTGTTTTGTATTCTTGACCGAGTTTGCTCAGAGTCGTTTCTTGGCACTTCTGCAAATGCTCCTGGCTTCTGTTCTGAAGGATTTCACAAGTTTGTGGACAGGAGCTGATTTTCTTATTCTCTAGTTCAAAAGAGGAGAGGACCTCCTTCTGGATTTGAGCAGAAGGTGAAAAATGTGACTTTTTTTCATGGTCAGGTCCTGCTGTGAAACTCTTGGATATGTGGGAAGACAGTCGATGTTGTGCAATGGGCACCTCCTGGAAAGGAGAAGCATTGAGGAATTGCCTCTTTTGCCTTTATAACTCCGTTCTCAGGGAAATTTCCTCCTTTAAAGCTGCTGAAGTACTTAAAATAAGAATGAGGTTACTTCCAGCAATGGTGAGAGATGCATTAGATAGGAATGTTTGCCAGGGTAGGACAGGAGCTGGTCAGAAGAAAGCGGTGATTGTTTGACTGCCCACCTGCCTCAAGGTGCTCAGCTGAAGCATACCTTCCCTCCATGGGTGGCCTTCTTCCAAAGGCATTTTTGTGTCTCAGAAGCACAAGCCTCACAGACTTCCAGTCTTATGGAAAATGCTGCTGCAGACCTGGGTCCACATCCTCCTTCTCCAGTTACCTAAGGTAGG
Source organism: Heliangelus exortis (assembly GCF_036169615.1). Lineage (NCBI taxonomy): Eukaryota > Metazoa > Chordata > Aves > Apodiformes > Trochilidae > Heliangelus > Heliangelus exortis. The sequence goes on from NC_092424.1 coordinate 36,276,658, forward strand.
AAGGTTCAACCAACCGGGAATGCAGGAGAAACAAGGTCAGGATGGACATCACCTGAGCTGCTTGTCCCAGCAACTCAACTTAAAACACTGTGATGAAGAGCAACTGGTGCATGAACAGCTACCATGCCTGAAAATCCAGGTGAAACTGCCATTTAAACATTGCCAGCTGTGCTTCAAACTCAGTCATTGGAGCGAGGCTATTTTTGAAGAAAGAAAAATGAAATTAAAAAGCCAAAACAGACTCAGTCCTTTTTTGGAGCAACACTGGAGAAGCCAGGCTCCAGCTTTGAAATTTTTTCCCCACCACGACTATCATTAGCCAAGTTGTAATCCGTGTGAAAACAGAGACAATTTAAATGGTAGCAGAGCTGATGAGCACGGCAAGAGCAAGGTCTTTGGAGAAGGAATAGCAAATCCCCGTGGGACTTTGTACCTGCAGAGCTCACAGCCTTTTATCTTTCATTAGCAAATATTGTGGGTTATTGGACAGTGCCTTGTGCAGTTACTTACAGGAACATTTAATCAAATAATCTACTCCTCTCCCAGGCGGGTTAGACCACTGCAGTTTTATAGTTACCTACTTCAGCTGGAACAGTTCCTTTCAGCTGTAAAAGCAAATATGCAACATGGAAAAAGTCTCGTTTTATCAAAACAGGCAGAACTATTCCAGCTGCTGATATTAAGGTAAAAATAGCAAGGTTAAATGTTAAACAACCTCTGAGTGGACATTTATAACTACAAAGAAAGCCAGACCAATTGCTCTGAAAGCATTTTCTTAAAAAAATAAAAAATAAATGAAAAATTCTTGCCTTGCTTCTCAAAAGAAAATTTATTTTCCCCTATTGCTCATGATTAAATACAGTGGAAACTCATTCCCTTGATAACAAATACATCAGGACTGTGTGGTGCTTCCTGCCCCAGCATCTTGTAGCTCACAGAAGTTTCCATGGCCAGATTTGAATGCTCAAAGTGCTAATAATGTCTGCTAGTCAGCCTTCCTACTGTTCAGAAAATTTCACTCCTGTGGCTTTTTGGCTTGTTTTGAGAAATCACTGTAGAGGTTAGTGAACTTTTCAATGTGTTGGTATTTAAACTGTGATCAGACAGAGAAGGAAAAAAAACAAAAAAAACCAAAAAGCAACAAGAAAAGAAAAAAAGCAAAGAAACAAAGAGGAAGAAAGAGAAGCAAAAGTTCATTAAAATATATTCTTGATTAGTAAGTGTTTATATGACCATTTGCATGGGAATTGAACTGATGGTGAAACCTTCACACTAAAATGGAACTCTTCTGACTCTTAACATATCTTGAAAAATACAATGTATTAAATGAAAAGATGCTTAAAACAATGCTGGGGTTTTGTTCCAGAGAAACATTTGGGCACTTTCACTGGGAAAGGAGGTTAAAAGGTTGTCAATGCTTTCTCCAGGGGCTCTGTCTGACAGTGAACATGTGTTTCCTCCCTTTAATCGGCTCGCCAGTAGCCAGAAAGCTGCTTGTTTTCTGCAGAGGTTGTCAAAAATGATTTCAGTCTGGAGACGATGAATGATAAAAGAGGTTTTCAAACACAGTTTTGCACTGTAGCATTTGCAGTCCCAGAGAGGATGGATTGTATTACAATCTCAGTGCAAAGGGCCATGTTCCTGTAGCAAGAAAACAGTGCCTCGTTCAACCTGTTTGATGCTCCCACTTACCTTTCAAAGTTGAAAAGGAGAAGCTAGACCTCAGCTAAAGAAAAAAAAAATTAAATAAAAAAATCATCTACAGAGCACGTTCCTTCTCTCTGATAAATTAAGTGGGTTTTATACTTAGTAAAATTTCGATTTTCCTCATGCCATTCCTGGGGCTTGCATTTGCCTCAAGAGTTTATAGAGTGCTCATTCTTCTCCTGGAGATTTTATACAGGCCACAGAGCTGTTACTTCTGAAGTTAGCAATAAAACTTTATCCAAGAAGACCAGGCCTATATCCAAAAGACCTGACACCATAAAATACCAACCTACCTCAGCTCTAGCTGAAATCCCCCTTTCAACATACACATCCTCCTGAGATAAGTACCTGTGTCAATGCAGAAATGCAATTCTTTATTTTTGAGCAATACTTTTAAAACTAGGTAAGTAACACCAGCAAAACAGATTTTTGCCTGCACAGGTTTATGCCAAATCCAGACTCCAGCAGGGGATTTATGAAGCCTATTGAACCTCCATACATTTTCCACTGATGGTATTGCTAACCCTCGAGGCTCAGAAATTCCATACATGAGATATTTAAAAAACAAAACAAACAAAAAAATCAAACCAACAGAAAAAAAACAACAGCAAAAAAACAAAACAAAAAAGCCAAAAAAACCCCCCAGAAGTGTTATAACATCAGCAGCTGTTATATGATAAAAGGTTTTATTCCTGAACCCCTACTGCCCATACCCAGCGCCTGAGTGATGAGTAGTTGCCTGGTTCCCTATCACATTGATTAACGTGGATTTTATTCTAGATGTCTTACAGTTGTATAAGCTGCTGGGTTTTTTTGCCTAGAAATTAGTTCTTTCTTCCCAAATTCCAAATCAGTTCAGTCTTTCATCCCACATCACCACCAGTTTGTGGTCACTCCTAGCTTTCTCTAATCTCTGTGCTTGTCACCTTTCACTTCAAGTGAATTCTCCCACCAAATCCTACTTTTGTTCAGTTCTCCCATCAACAACATCCATCTTTTCCTTTTTCACTCATCATTTTATCTGTTATTTCTTCACTTCCTTACAATTGTCAGTCAAGAGAAGATGCAGAGGGAAGCACCTGCAAGCACTCTTCATCCCCTGACTTGCCATCCCTGAATTTCTAGGTGGGAGGAACTTAGGATCCCACTGACCCATGCCAGCTTCACCCCATGAGGCTGGCAGGCAGCAGAGGAGCATTCCTTCTCCAGGCTGGTGTTGCCTGATCCTGGACTCATCCATCCCAGCTGGAGTTGCTCCCTGTTTGCCAAAACTTGAGTGGAAAAAGAGCTGATGGTGCAGTAGGAGCAGGAACCACTTGGGGGATGACTGAGCTCAGCAAGTGCCTTTGAGTAAGCGCCATGAAATGCGGGTCCAATGCATGGAAGGAAAACAAAGCTTAGACATACAGAATATACTTTTTTGCTCAATGATGCTTTCCCCATTTTCCTTATTATTTTTCTTTTATTTTCCTTTTTAACTGGAAAAAAAAAAAAAAAAAAAAAAAAGAGCATGACAGTTTCTATCAATAGTTTCAGCAGTTCTCCCTTCAGTTACTTTGTGCTTCTGCTAACGGGAGCTTCCTGTTTAGTTGCTACAGTAAAAGGATGTATATATAAAAAAGAGTCCCTGAAATTACTAAATACTATGCACAGAAGGTTTTTATTATCATCTTTTAAGCCTTGTATGTGGGGGAAGCTTCATTCCTTCTTTTTCTTTTCTTTTCCCTTTTTTTTTTTTTTTTTTCTTTTCTGGGCACAACTAAATTCCAAAATATTTCTGGAGCGGTAACTTGTATTCCACTCTTTTATTATTTCTGACAATATTTTAAATAGTTGGAGTTGAATTTTCTGCCGAGGAAGACAGGCTGAAAGGCAGCAGCTGTATTGTGTAGCACCAAAAACTGAATATACACTCAAAGCATTCTTGGGAAACTTGAATGCAGAACTGAACAACATCTATTTTTCATCTGAATGTGATTGCCACTGAAACAGCCTAATGTCATCACTGTGAGGTTTTGCTGCATGTATAGTCAGCTTGGCAATCTTCTCCATTAGAGCCAAAAAAAGCATATATAACAGGTGCATAAAGAACTTTCTAACATGCTTTAAAGAACCTCTGCAAAACAAATGATAGTGCATGTGTCTTGAAAGTCCCCATTGCTCCCTACAGCATCTATGTCATGTTGTTCCTGACTAATTCTTGGGCAACATAGTGAGTATTTAAAACACTGCCTCAGCACAAAGTGTCATCGTGACCTTGGCTTTCTCCAGACTCTCCCCATCTAAACAGAAGTGCCAGAGAAAGATGGGGTGAAGGTAGCACATCCCGCCAGGAGGAGGTTCAACTTCTCCTCTTCCTCACGCTGAAATATTTGGCTAATGTCATAGAGATTTGGCTAAGGGGATTCAATCAACTGTTTTCACTCTATTATAGTTCATAATCCCTATTCAAGATGAAGTGCACTGCAGCCTAATGAATGTGGTAATGGAATCCTTGTGTATGTTTTTCCACAGCGGGGTGCAGATTAGCATAAGTGTCATATTCTGTTGGCATGCCTGCTATTATATCTGAGGCGTTGCACACACTGGGAATTTTTCAACTGGATAATAATAAGATGAATATGGTATGCACATGCACATCGAACACATGAGTTTTAGAAAGTGATCTATAATAAATCTCACCTGGAGGGGCATTAGGATAGATTAACTTTGCATTTTGGCTTAAAAATGCACCGTTTAAGCCAAGCGTCTGGTAACACAAGTACAAAAGAAGGAGATTAAATTTCATGCACAGTGTTAAAGAATGGTGTCATTTAGGGCAGTGGAGTGCTGAAGAGTACTCTGTAGGTCTTAAGGTTTCATATATTCATATATTTCGTATAACCACACTCAGAAGTCCATCTCAGATGCCCCCCTTGCTCAAAGCTGATTGTTGCAGCTCTGCGAGGTGGCACACAGGTAGGGAAAGGTGGATCATAGAAGACCACCATACATGTACATCCTCAGACAGTCCCATGTTGGCCTATGGAAGAGGAAGAAGAAAACCCTAAATAACTTTTTTTCAATAGCACTTTGGTTTTACCTTCTGAGCATGTAAAAGCTGATTCAACTAGAACTGAGCAGAACTTTATGTTCAAACAAAAATCTGTCCCAGAACACAGTCAAGTGCTCACTATGAAGTCCTGTATGTGTTCAGTTTATGTTGTGACCCCTGAAGTGAATTTTCCTTCGAGTTGTAGGGTGCATTTTTAATTACTTAAGGTGTTTTAGTTTTCCTCTGGATAAATCAACTTCTGATGAATCTCCTTGTGCATCACCTGGGAGAGACAGCGCTGCGTATGATTAGTCCCAAAATTTATTACTTGATTATGGAAAGTGCAGGCCTGAGAAATTCGTACCACTTAAGCAATGGTTTAGTGTGACTAATCAAAGAGGTTTTCCTGGCACACAGGAGGTATCAATATATATAGACTAGCATAGAAAAGCATATCTTTATGCTTTTAAGCATGGTAACAGCTTAAGCATATTAATAAGTCCAAGGTAAAGTGCAGCTTCTGTATCATATTTTAATCTGTTTCTTTCTTCAGTGTTACAGAAATTATAAACGTGTCTGTAATAACATTTAAAAAATAAGTTGTTTGCCAATGAGACAATAAGACCAGTTATTCAGACCCAAAAATTAACTACAAATTTCATTTACCCTTCTTTATCAGTACATTTCTGCACAAGCATCACAAGTCAAGCTATTTGAACTTTACCCACAAGATAGGAAGCCATCACAGGGTTTTCATGTTTGTTCATTTTGTATTTAGTCTGAAAGAGCTTTGCTTTTAATAAATATCTTTTACTGTGGGTCAGTATCTGATATATTTTTCTCTTGAGAAGGAAACTTGGACTTCAGAGGGTTAGGCTAGTATCTGCAATACAGTTGTTTTGTTTTATTCTCTGTTGCTTTCCAGAACTTAAACAACCTTTTCAAAATTCAAAGAAACCTGTGTCTGATTTCTGTGCATGTTACCAAGAATTTTTTTTGTATCAACTCCACAAATCTCATTTAAAAAAAAAAAAAAACAACAAAAAACAACCTAAAAAAATCTTACTGCGGGATAAAAAAAAGTAAATAGGTGTTTCCAGTGAAGTTCAAGCATCCTTTGCAATCACATCATCCCTCTTTTTGAACATGGTATAAGGAGTCTGGGTGGCAAATGTATTTAAGACTCTGAGGAAAAGGGCTGTTAAGTCGACCTTGGTAACTTAGCTGAAACAGTATACGTGTAAATCCATCACAAATCCCTGGCCTTTTACAACTCCTGTCCCAATGGAAATCAGATCACAGAACTGTTTACAAGAGACTACGAGTCATTTGGATAAAGAGCCATGACAGCAGGCCCCATATTACTTGAAATTTTAGTAACCAAAGCCTAAATAAATATTCTAAAAGCAAAATAATAAGGATTAGGTAATTATTATGAGGTGATTATACTTATAATATTTTCTATTGAGAAGAGAAGAATGATTTCCCTCCAAATGTCAATCCTTTGCCTTTTTGCAATCACTTGTAATCTTCGGTGTTTGAAGACAACATTCTTGTTTCCAAAAAAAAAAAAAAAAAATCCATGCATATATCTTTTTTTCCTGGACCTTTAGATGTCTTTAAAACCGCTAGAAGTAGTGCCATAAAAATATTTTACAACACTATTTAATGTATGAGCTAATCCCCAGCTAATGGTCAATTTTTGCCATTTTTTCTAAGCAGGGAGCAGATGGAAGGGTGAGGGGAGGGCGGGGACCCTGCTTCCCTTCAGCCCAATGCCCCATCAGCATGGGAACAAAGGGGAATCATTTCAAGTTTTAGTGGTCTGAGTAACCTTCTTGGCACCACAAACAACTACTGCCTTTTCATCACTGCTTCAGTTAATCTTCCCCAAATAATTTTTTATGACCATATGCTTTGGAAATAGTTGTACGAAACTCATGTAGAACAGGGTGGTGGGTTTTTTCCTTCCTCCTCCTCAAAGTCACTTCAAAATATTTACTGCAAACAGATGTGAGCATACTGAAGAATTAAAGTTCTTTGGGAAATCATTATTTTACAATTAATAATTGTAGAAAGGGAGGAGGCCTGCCTGTATGCCTGGTGTTATAGGAAGCTCTGAGTGAAATTTGACTTTGATGCTGCTTGTTATATTCGGGGCTGCCTTGTCCTCACCCAGCTACCAGCTCTCTCCCCAGTCCCCATCCTACTTGTCACCTACCAGCCACAGCACTGCTACTGGCAGCTCTACCATGAGCCATTTCCATGGAGTCAAAAGAAGGAAATAAGTGAAACCTCCACCCTGTATTTCTCTTTGAGGTGAAATTATTGCTCAGCATGGTCAGTTCTGGAAACAGGCAACTCATGTGTGATGGTTTTGCGTCTCCCCTGTTGGTGTGAGCACCCTACAGACTGTCTGTCTGGTGGCTGGTTGAGCTTGTGACATGAAGCCCTTATTTTGCACCAGGCTGCTTATAGGGATGATAGTCATGACTGATTTGGCTGCCTGGAGGTTCAAGTTCTTTTTTTTCAGCCCTTTCGTACGTGTCTGGTGTCTTTCCTGGGCACAGGAGATTACTGAGGTGCTTTGTCCTTGAAAATAAAGTAGAAGTAACACTCTTACCTGGCAGTGCCCAGAGCCTTAAGTTGTTATGTTGGTAATGTCCTTAGAGATCCTTGCAGGGAAAATGCTGTGTAACTGGGTTTCTGATTCAGAAAAGAGAAAATAAGGGTACTGATGAGATTGTACCTCTCAGGCAGGAGTGTGGAGAGGAAGGGCATTTACTGCCATCTATGGTGGTGAAATGATAGTGTGGACACCTTCACCCCAAGCCCATACCTGACATGCACCACAAAGACCACAAAGCTGTAATATTTACCTTATTTTAGTGGATGTGTTTTGTTATGTATTTTCCATGCAGCGAGACAGTCAAAAGTACAGTGGACATACAAGGAAAAGTTTTTTTTCCTCGTGTAGAAAGGGTTTTTACATGCACTGGGGTTTTTATAAGTGGCTATCTTTTAGTGTGTTGCACTTGGAGGTCAAAAGCAAACAGGGTGTGGAGAAATTGCTGTCCTCTGATGCTGTCTCACAGAGCTGATAGCCACTGTGATTTTTGAGAGGGAGAACAGAGCTCTCTGTCTCACAGCATCTTAATAAACTGAGCACTTGTACACTGGTGAAAGTGTGTCCGTATAAATATATAGCTCTTTAACAGCAGAGCCAGTACTGTGTGAGCTGACATCAGCAATGTGGAGATGTGTACATGCAGGGGAGAAGCTGTTTTCTGAAGAAAACTCCTCCAAACACTGTTAATCCTCCCACTGTTGCTAACTGCAGTCTGCAGAACTGTAATTTTGATGAAAAGCCTCCGAGGTTCATCCATCTGTGGAGAGCAGCTGCTGCTTCTCTCCTTCCTCACGCCTGTCTCCCACAGCTTGATCAAAAGTAGCCCAAGACATCACTGCTACCAAGATTTTGCCAAAGTATTGTGTCAGGGAAATCACTCCGTTGCTTTTCTGTGTATTCTCCTTCCATTAATCTCCTGGCTTGGAGCACTGAAATTATTACACCTTCAATTAGTGGGCAATAGATGCCCCCTTGCTGAAAGCAGAGAAGTGGGTGGCAATCCTAATTAGATCCTGATTCTCAGGACCTAATCCTTCTTTCATTTCCAGTCCCTTGCAAGGGAGGTGGTGAAACACTGGAACCAGTTCTCCCAGAGAGGTGCTAGAAGCCCCATCCCTGGAAACATTCATGGACAGGTTAGACTGGGCTCTGAGCCTGATCTTGTTGAGTAAGTCCCTGCCCACTGCAGGGAGGTTTGGCCATATTACCTTTAAAGATCCCTTCCAACCCAAACCATTCTATGGTTCTATTAAAGCTCCCTGGATTAAGTGCAATTGGATCTGATTTGCATTGTGAGGCAACTTGAGATCAAGTCTGTGGTATCTTTGTAAGAGAAACACTTGCTGTCTTGTTTGACAGTAGCAAGGCCAGTGTATTCTCTACCCTATGGGAGCAATCTGTAAGAGCTCAAATAGATATTTTTACTTCTTGTTTTTTGGGCACACCACCACAGTAATGCTGCCCTGGGAATACCCTTTGCCTGTGTCCTTACCCAGCTTCTTGTCCCCAGCCCAATGGGGAACTTAATGCTGTTCTTTGGGGGGAACTAAGGAAAGAACTGATGCCTGCAGGTATGAGATGCTGCACAGAATTTGTCTAATAAATATAAGCTGTCAAATTCCTAAATGGCTAAGCTTTGCTACAGTTTACTTCAGCACATATGGCAGCAAAATCAGAGTGGATGTGTAGAGCAAAACAGTTAATTGTGAGGATCTGCCACCTTCCCTTCACCGTGGAAGGCTTTGCTGTGGATTAGCTTTTATCTGGTACCCACAAACTGAGTGCCTGGTGTAGTTCCTGGAGTGCATTAAATATATATCTTCCAGCTTTCATTTCATCTGAACTGGACTCTGCTTTGTACACTGCAAAAACAGCTTAGAGTTTGAACTATGTCTATAGTCATACACAGTCCTAAATGTGAAGCTAAAATAATGGGATAGATGCATCCTTTCACCTGTCCAATCCTGGGTGGATGGCATCAGGCAGATCCTTCCTACCTGCAAGAACCTGCACACTCCCTCCCGCCCCCTCCCCATCAGTTCAGGGAAGCTCAGGCAAAGCCAAAGGGTCCATCATTCCTCTTTTCCCACAATAATTTGCACATGGATTGCTAGCAGTTACAATTTAGCATTTTCTCCTAGCATCAGCTAAATAATAGTAATGCTCTCTTTACTGTCATTGGGCTTTGCTAATTTTAGCTCAGATATAGTTCTCATTTCTTCAGGAGAGTCATAAAACCTTCTTCCAGCTTCACATTTAATTCGTCTTTGAAGCCCAAACAAATTAGCCAAGTTGAGAACTTTATTTTTGGAGTTCATTAAGCCCTTAACAGTAAATCCTTTTCTCACATTCCAGATGTTGTGGTTTTCTTGACCTCAGTTTATATTTTCCCTGTGATGTGAACAAGCCAACATCTCAGTCCGGCCTGACCAGTTTCTTAAGAGCGCTGAGCAAAGGAGGACACAAGTGCTGCTGCTTGGTGCCCTGACCCTCTGCAGAGCTATTTTTGCATATTGAATGCATTTTTACAGATATATTTTTCGTTCCCTTCCTTTTCATTTGAAAAGTATTACATCTCGGAAATAGCACTCACCTGCACGTGGGTATGTCTAAAGCATGGCCCTTGAATAAATGAGGCCTCATGTTTTGGCAACACACTGAAATCTGCACAAATCGTTCTTTTCCACTTTGATTCTGCAGTGTTTTGAACGTGATGAAATTTTGCAGTTTGGGCAGTTCCCTGGATTTGAGCGATGTCATTTATGCATTACATGCATTTATTAAACCCCCAAACATACCTATTCTCTTCCAGCCACTGGTGAATCATTTTAGATTTAGTCTGCATCTTTTTATCCTCTTCAAATTTTAGATTTTTGAAGACAAGCACCTGCAAGCCTTTTAGGAGGTGTTACTCCTGCTGTTACTGACATTTTAATAAATGCAAAAATAAATGCTCCCCACCAAATTGTCTAATGTCAACACTTACCTCATCGAAAGAAGTGAGTCAGTTTGAGCAGAATTTACAACATGTGCCGTACCTATAGCCGCCTCACGTGAGGCGCATCCAGTTTTGTATCCAGTTTGCCTGTTTTCTTTGAAACCATAGTAACTATCAGGCTGCGTTCATAAATATTACAATGAATATTTGTCTTTGTGCACTTGCACAGGGAAACATATGAAAAATGGATCAAAGATACCAATTCATAAAGGGGAAAAAAAAAAAACCCCAAAACAACAACCGTTCTGCATGGTGTGTCAGTCTGCCTTCCATACAAGTGTAATTCTCATTCTGGCCAGCATATATTTTATGGTGGGGTAAGGCAAATACTGTATCAAAGAGTAATACTGTGAACCAAGGAAGTGCTGATATTTGGTGACTTACTGCTGAGAGCTCCTCATCACCAACTGTGTCTGGTTTTGGTCTTTACAGATAGGTGTTTCTGGGAAGAGAGAGGCTGGCCCCAGTGTTTGGGCTGCTGCTGAGGATTTGTGCATCTGGCACCTGAAATAATTGGGGGAAACATGGAGGGAGGAAGAAGGAAATGTTTAAATGCAGCTGAACCCAACCTATGATGTTGCAAAGCTTCCTGTGGGTCATACAGGGCACAGTCCATGCTTAAGTATTGTTGGGAGGGTTTGGGCATCATGGATGTGACCTTGGGGCTGGCTGGCTGGCTGCCCCAGCAATATTCCTCCTGCAGAGACCACAGGAAAGCTTGGAGGTATTTACACATCTAAACTGCTGCATTTGCAGGGGTACCAGGGGAGATGGTCAACATTATTGTATAATTTTTGGCTTTTATATGTAGAAAATCATGTATTTTTATGGTTTTTGTAGACAGAGAATTCTGTATTCTTATGGGTTGTATAGACAACTATTTGTAGAGTATTTATTTATGTACCAGTGTAACATTTTGGATAGCCTTTGTAGTGTTAATTTATTGAAGCAATTTTGTGTAAAGAAAACACCCAGACTAGATGGTTGTGAAAACAGGTTGTGAATCCATTTTAGTTCGGTGGAATTGGGTAACTGACTAAAGAGAACTGAAGAAAAGAAGAAACCATGTTACCTAGAAATTAGTGACATTTCAGAGCTTTCAGTTTTGTCTGGATGATAACAAATAGTTGAATCCTATATCTGGGATATCCAGGTTTAATAAGAAACCAAAAACTGGCCAAAAAGATCTAGAAATCAGCTTGCATTTCTGTTGCTTCTGGCTGATAGACAAACCAAAAGGGGATTTCTTTTTTGTTGTTTGTTTGGTTTGGGGTTTTTTTGTTTTTGTTTTTTGTTTCCATTTTTTAGGAGATGGGGTCATGTCACTTCCTCTTTTCTCTGAGTATGAGGATGAAAATGACAGAAAACTTCACTGAACTTTGGGGGCTTTAGGGATTTTTGCCAGTTATAAGTCAGGGCTGTGTCACCTTCTGATTTTTACCAGCAGAAAGACAGAATACTTTTGTATTTTCTTTACTTAACAGACATGAGTCTGGTCTTCTCTACGCCAAGTCAGGCAGAAAGCCATAGCTGCTGACACAGTCCCAGGATAAAGTGTATGTAAAGCATATTAGGAGTCAAGGTCTAAAATAAGGAACCACAGTCCCCAACATCAGTGTAGTAAAAACGTTGGATTTGTTTTATTTGCCTTCCCATTTCTGACTCTCTGGGTTAAGCTTTCAGGCTTGTATCCAAAGCCAAGAGGGACTGAAACTTCTTGGTGATGAGGGTGGAATAAAATCAAGCCTGAAATTTTAATGAAAATACTGAATATCTCAAGGTTTGCAATACAGCATCAGGAGTGGGAGTGCAGCCAGGATACAGGTTACAGGTCTCCAAGCTCCCTTTGCTCTTCAGAGTGGCCTCACCAGACTGCTGGTAAAACCCAAATTGAACTCAACACCATCATTACATGCTTGGGAGTGCAGCCTGGCCATGGCATTAATTTTCAGCCTGGAGCAGGCTAGGTGGCTGGAGCTTGGGAGAGCAAATGCTCTCTGATTACTTGAAAGCAGCTACTGAAGAGCTCTAAATAGTCCTGTTTATTGCAAAGATGCCATGAGGATATCAGCTACCAATATTTAACCAAAAATAATGGTTAAAGAATGAAGAAAGTAAGCTAATGGGTCTGGAAAACCCACTTCACTCAGTGGTGCCTTTCCACTTACCCTTCTGCAGACACCTGTTTTGTGAGAAATATAGGTTTTACTGAAAAGCCCCGAGGTGCACCTGTGTATCGGGGTGAGGTAATGGTAGATGGGAATGGGTTTCAGCTGAAACAAGGAGTGGCAAAGAAATATGTGTGTGTTTTCAGGACCCAGCCAGAAATGCTGAGGGGTTAAGGTTAAGAATGGGATGGTAAATTGGAGTGAAGGATGGGGGGGGAGGGGTGGGGCTTTGCATGGTGGGAGATGGGAGAATTGGTGTGAGAGCCTCCATCCTCCCAGGAATGCCTCAGTGATTCAGCCTGGAGCTAAGAAAAAAATGGCTCTGACTGGTGCATATAGATTTCCCTTCCATTAGACATTGTGCCAGATGATCAGTCTATTCAGATAGAAGAGAGAAAGTGTTGTAGAGCCAGAGATAAAACTGACAGTTAAATTTTGGTGAAGGTTTTTTGGAGGTTTTGGTTTGGTTCTTTTTGTTTGTTTTGGGGTTTGTTTGTGTGGCTTTGTTTGTTTGTTTGGGGTTTTTTCCAATAGATGTGTTTCATTTTTTGGAGTTTTTGTTATTAAATGAGATTGGGGAAGCTTTTGTTCCTTCTTAGAGATTAAAAAAGAAAAAGTAAAAAAAAAAACAAAAACAAAACAAAACCAAACCTCAAATGTTTGCCTTAGAATATGTTGGTTGTTCTTTCTGATTTTTTTTATTATTTTTAATTAATACATTTCACTGAATGAAAAATGCAGACAATCTGTATTTCCACAGTCTTGACAGCTCCAAGCCTCTGGTGCTGCTAATTATCAGTGGCCAGTGCCAATCCAGCTACCAAAACTGGACTCCTTGGTGATTGACAAAATGTAGTTTAAGGGAAGAAAGTTTAAGAGTTTATCCCTACATCCTGAAAAAATAGTCATCTAGGGTCAGGATGCTTCCTCCCTGCTGTGCAGTAATGTAGGGTTGGCCAAGGGGCTGGCTCTTTGTCTCAAATGAAATTTCATAGAATCATAGAATTGGCTGGGCTGGAAGGGACCTCAGAGATCATCAAGTCCAACCCTTGATCCACTACCGCTGCAGTTACCAGACCATGGCACTGAGTGCCACATCCAGGCTCTTTTTAAATATCTCCAGGGATGGAGAATCCACCACTTCCCTGGGCAGCCCATTCCAATGCTTGATCAACCTCTCGGTAAAGAAATTCTTTCTAATGTCCAACCTAAATTTGTGTCTTTGCTGAGGCTGGGCTTGACCAGGAGCTGGTGGGAGAGCCAAACTTGCTGTGGTGAGTGCATGTGGTGACTGGGGGTGCCTGTACTGATGTCTCTGGGTCACCCTGGTCTGCAGGTGAAGAGAGGGCCCAAAAGAACAACTGGGCTTCTTTTGACCCTGAGCTATTTGAGGAGCAGCCGTTCCCTTTGGCTCTTCTTGGCAGCAAGTATGGGTAATTCACAGGGTTAGGAGGTTTGGCTTCTCTTCCAGTTGTGCTTTCTGCACTTTCCCTGGTCCACAACCATCTTTCTACAAGCTTTTTGATGAGCTGTGAAGGGCTGCATTGTATTTGTGTTGTGGGGCATCATCTTTGAGAACATGCAGTTGGGCGAGGACATAAGCAAGGAGAACTGGTGACATTTAGGGGCAGACTTAACCTTGCCATCTCCCAATACAGGAAAAAATGTAGGAAGAAAGGAAGGAGATTTAAAACCATGGAATCTGGGCTCCCCAGTGCATTGACAGGGAGTGCAATGTGTGCAACATGTGTGTGAGAGTTGCAGGTAGGTGGCAGTGAATGGGGGTGTATTCTGGGAGAGTGCATGTAATATAGGAGTTTTCCATACCTCTAGAGCTCCAGTGTGGGAAAGGGACTGAGCCTGAGGTGGTTTAACAAGTGAGCAGAGTGACAGCCAGGAAAGAATGGAGAGAGCAACAGTGTGAGAGGCAGGTGGTTATGTGGCAGGGAAGTTTTCCTTCTCTGGTCTCTGACACAATTCCCACTTTTCTTGGAAAAGTGCGTAAGACACAGTTGAAAGGAAGAAAGGTATAAACCAGAGGAGATCTTTTAAAGGACTAATCTTGGCATCAGGAGGGGAGAGTAAAAATTAAAAGGCCTTCTTTTGTTAATTAAAATATTTCTAGTTGGCTGAAATGTTTTGCAAAGGAGGATCCTGCACTCTCCTTTCTTGTCCCCATTTAGCGAGACAGCACAAGCCTGCAAATAAATTCTGTTCTTCCTTTGATTTCCCTGCATCCTTTTATTTTTTTCGTGCCCTTCCCCCATTGTACTTGGAGTCAGCTGCAGCACTCGCCTGTAGCTTCACTGACCCTGTTTGAGCCTAAAGAGTTTCCCACCCACTCACTCCAGGCAATAAAGCCTTTCTTTAGGTGTGGGGCTTACATCTCACCACTAACACCGCTGGATAAATAGCATCTGGAGCCCTGGAATATTTTAAAGGAGTTATCCAAATGTTCATCACGAAAGAAAACTCCTCAAAGTTGCTTTTGGCTCTTTCTGTTCAAAGGGAGGAGGCGTTATCAGGATATAAGGCATAGTTTTGCTCATAGGCTAAGGGAGATAAAATGCCCTTATTGTGAATCAGGGTCCACTTCATGGGGCTTGTAGCACCCAGTGACATGCCTGAGAACAAGTTTTGTGGCCGCAACTGAAGGAAGCAGTCAATGTTCATGGAGTGTCAGATAATCCACTGTGACATATGATCCAAAACCATAAGGCTGACGAATATTCCTGGCTCTGTGTGCCGGTGCTGAGAGCAGATTATGCATTTTTAAATGTTTGATGTTCTTTCAGCAGTTAAAAGCCATTTTGGGCAACAGATAGCTCTGAAGATATTTTAAATAATAATTTTTTTACCACTGGGGCTTATCAGTGCTTCATTTTAAGCAGCAGCATCACAGAAGGCAGATGACTCTCTAAGGAACCAGTTCTGATCTCACTTACACCTATTCATATCTGGAGCAGCTCGGCTGAAGCAAATGGAGTTTACTCCTGCATTAAGCAAGTGTAACCGAGAGCAGAATTTAACAGTCTGCTCTGCTTTGGCACTTCCCTTACATCTCTTTCACGAACTATTTTCACAGCTCAGTCTGTTTCTGTGGCAAAGGGAAGCTGGAACATTTGGGTTTTAGATCATGGGTGGGCACAACCCCTGTTCAAGACCTGGAAGCTGGGTCAAGGAGGAGCTCTCAGCCTGTATAAAGGCATGGACCTGCAGACTCTCATACAGGACTGCTTGCTCAAGCAAAAAGTCCCATCAAACTTTGTGGGAAACAAGGATTAGATTATCTGTGTAACAGTTTGCAGAACCAGAATTTGTATGTGTGAATTAAATAATAATGATATTAGTAGTAGCTGTTATTTGTATAGGTATACCAGTAAACATCCGCCATGCACTGTGGTAGGAAACACTAAGAACCCATAGACAGCCAAGCCTGGCTGTGTATTTACCCTCTTTCAAGTCCTGCTTACATATTACAAGCACTTGTGCCTCTGCAGAGCTCTCTTGACGGGAGCGTTTTTCCCTCTCAGGCAATTGCATTTCCTACTAAAGGCTTCACTCTGCTTTTTTCCTGCCCTGCTGGCAGTGCAAATGTGCCAATCTCATTCTCGAGGCATGGTTCCTGTTGTGGGATCAAATGTTAGGATTTTAAAAGCTGAAGTTTGATGTGGATGAACAACTGCCTATAAAACGCATTAAGCTCTTACCCTGTAATGTATTTAATTTCACACTGACTGATGGTATTGCCCCTGAATGGATTACGGCAGGGGGCTGCCATTGTCCTACTAAACCACACTGGTTAAATAATACTTTGGAGTCTAAAGCTGCTCTGGGAGCATTTCATATTGGCTAACATGTGAAATGAATACCTAGCTTTTCTGCAAGTGCTCTGGGTTGTTTTTTTTAAAAAAAAAAGAAATAAAAAAGTAACTACATGTTGTGTTGGTTTACAGCGCAGGAAGGTTTTGCATAGCTGTAGGATGGTGTCTCTACCTCTGTGAAACATGGACCAGCAGCTATAAAAGGCCCTGATTCATGGAGATGCAGGTGCTTCCTTTGGTTCAGGGGGCTATAAAGGCTCCAGGAACAGAGCAGGTGCACAGCATTTATTGGGAGAGATCTCCCCAGTCTCATTCCTCATTGGTGTTTGGTGCTTGCAGTATATTTATTTAATCAGTATCTTCTTGACGTTAGTGCCCAAAGGGTCAGAATCTTGAATCAGGTCCCTTACTGGGGTTTTGGTTTTTAAATTAAATGCTTTTAGCTTCAAGAATCTTTCTGTGCTAAATAATTACTGCTTGGTCTTCTTTCTCCTTGCCCCTTGTGCTGAAGTAAATTATGAGTTGCTTCAATGAAGTTACACTTTCTGTATGAAAAATCAGGCTCATGGGCTCTACTGATCATTAATATACATTCCACCCTGCATCGTGTTACTCTGAGAAACCTATGGTTAGCTGTGACGAAATGAATTGTGCACTTCCCCTGCCTTCCACTCCGCTCCATTACGTGAGACAAACCCGAATCAAAGAGAATTTCTCAATCCCGTGAAATTGCAAGCAAATTCCACTCCTTGTTAAGTAATTTTTAAAGTACGTTCTTTATCTGTATGAATATATAAATATATATAAAGTTATATGTAGGTATATATACATGTATATCTATATTTTTATTGATCTATAAATATACATCTATAGAGAGATCAGCAAGTAGCATCAGCAAGTGTGTGGCTAGGAAAGCAATCATCTGCAGTCTGCTGACTCACGAGCCCTTAGCAACCTTGCTTATTCCATTAAGAAAAATTAAAAGATCTTTTCTTTCTTTAAAATAGAAAGAACCGCAATAAGAAAAGGTTAAGGAGGTATTAAAGCCCCGCTAGTCTTTTTTTTTGTTTTGCTCTTCCCCCTCCCCCCCCCCCCCTCGCCTTCCCCGAACTTCAGCAGAGCCAGAAAGAATGCTGGAAGTCATCAGAGGCACGGTTGGGATGGAGAGTGTTAATTCTTCCATATCTAAGCCTCTTTGTCGAAATTCCCTTTGTCTCTTGCCCCAAGTCATTAAACACTAATCCCATCACTCTTCCTAATCCGCTGCAGTGGAGCCAGAGTTCAGTTTCCGAAACTGTCTTTGTTGCTTTCCTAATAGACAGCTCGCTCTGGATTTCGGTTGCTTCGGTCACATTTAGGGCTTTCCAGCGCAGTTCTTTAATGAAGTGCTATTAATGAAACTTTTCCTCCTTCATGCAGTGTGCACGGGCATCAATTGGTTTAGTGTTAAGTCAAGTAAGGTGCCTAGTCATCTCAGCAGCCTTTGCAAAATATGACTGTCAGAGGCAAAACCTAGGAAACAAGACCATTGAAGAACATAACCAGTGAAGTACTCATTTAATTACTAAGGATTTACAAAAGAAAATCTGTTCTTTGTGGCTTACAAAAGACAACAAGCTCAGAAGAGATAGTAAAGGGTTGGGGACCTATTCCCTTTTCTCCCTCCCCCTCTGCCCAACAAATCCTGGAAGAGGAAATACGGCTGAGCAAAGGCATCAAAGCCTATTGAAAACTCTTTCCAACCTGCTGCAGGAACACTAACTTTCCAAGTGGGAGGTGTTTCACTTGCTGGCTAAAATAAACTTGGAGTCATCTCCTGCCAGGAGATGTGGCCATATTATCCAGATTAATTCTTTGGTGGCAGAAAGTTGAGAATTGGTCCATTCCTTTGGAAAGCTTCATAATGAAAGTGTTACTGATAACAGCTTGCAGAGTTTCATTTCATTGCATAAGTTTCCTCTAATGTGGCTGATGTCTTGAGGAAAGTACTTTGCAGACTAGAAATAAATGGCAAAACCTTTGTATTCTTTCTTATGACCTGATGCTGAAAACTGTCCATGGACAATTCATTTGTTACACATGTAAGAAAACAAACCAAATGCTACTTAGGTAGAAGGTCCTAAGAAAGTCCTTGTGTCTGGAGCAGACTCAAGACAACTATTACCTTAAAGTGGTACCAGAATGATAGATTTTTTTCTGACAAACAGAACTTCCTGAGATTTTTCTTCTAAAACTTGAAATTTGAATTGAATCTTCAAATTCCATGTTCTCAGTGGGACACAAAATAAAACAAATAAAGACTGTGAGTGCAGGAAAACTACTGAAGCTGGCAAATCTGCTGGCTGTATATATTATACGTGCTAGGCGTTAACATTTTTTCCTGTGATATGAACCATCTAATTACCAGCAAACTTGTGATATGAAATAAACCACATCTTATTGTACAGCACACTTTCCACACGCTCTTTTTTACTATGTTCATGTGCCGTATAAATGAGATCCAGGTTTGATTATTAAACAATTTAATTGCTCTGGCAAAGTTGATATCATAGTGCCCTGGAACAGAGTGCTCCGAAGGAGGATACTCTTTTAAAAACTCTTTTAACAATTGGAGAGTCTGTGTTTGGTTTGTCTAGATCCTAGTTTTCTCTCTTTTTTTGAGAAAGAGCAGTTTGCTTGGGGGTTGTTTATTTTTTGTTTAGGTTCCTATGTTCTTGAACTTTTTTTTTTTGCCACCCAAACTTCATCTTCCTCAAATATTTCAGTGCAACTAAGTTGCCTCTCGTTTTAAGCTGTCTCAGTAACTTGCTTCACTTTAAAAAAAGGAAAAACCTCTCAAATCCCCTGGGAAAATATATCAGATCCATTTACAAACTGAATAAATCACAACAAAGTGATTCATCTGCAAATGAAACCACAGTGTTCTCTGTAGATAAAGAAAAACAACTGCATTTTGCCACTTCATCAGGGTTTCTTTCTTCCACACCCCTCCCCCCCCCCAAATTCCAGTGTGCATCTACTGTTGGCAATAAAAGTTAAGTTTGCATGTTGTTAAAATTTGCTCATGTGCTTCAGCACTTTTACTTTACTTGTAATTGACTTGCCAAGTCTATTACTTCAGGGAATAGGAACATGTGATGAGGAAAAATTTCCTGTGCAAGTCACTTTAAAAAAAAAAAAAACAAACCAACAAACAAACAAACAATAAAACCCAAAAAAACCCCAAAAAAACCCAAAAAAAAAATCAAAAAGCAGAAAAAAAAAATCCAGAATGCATCCTGGTGTCATTTATAGGCTACACTGGAGGAGCACACACCAGCAGCATCACCAGCTGAGTACCAGCTGTCTGCTCGACTCCAACCCTTTAAACTCAGTCCTCCCTCAAGTTGATCTGCCCATGGTGAATTAGCTCCCCATGGCTACATCCTGGCAGAGCTTTTCATTTAATCCTTCCCTTCCTTGACATTTCCCAACTACTGACTTTTTTTCCACTCATCGTCTCTTTCTCTGCTTTTGCCAGCTACAGTTCAGATGTAAGAGTGGTGCCTGCACGGGTCCATGCAATTTCTGGGGAATGTCTTCTGCAGGGCATGGCCCATAATGATTTAATAATGGTTTAAAAAAAGCACCTTGGGGACTGACATCAAAACAGAGAGTACTGGCTAACAGTGACGTAGCTTTGTCTAAACTGGATGTGATGCTACGCATAATAAACAGGTCTTCAACTATTTACAGATGTCTTAAGTCAAGGCTGAATGTCAGTCCTCAGCACGGGCTGGTAGGGCGCACGCCTGGCTTACTCGTGTGGCTGCTGTTTTGGGACAAGCTTTCGTGCCAATTTGCACTAGTGGCAGAATCCCTTTGGATTTCAGCACAGCTAAGCCATGGAAAATGCAGTCAGGCAATCAGCTCTAAGGGGGGTAACGAATGGATCTCATTATTGATTAATATTGATTTGTTGATACAGCCATGAATGAAACATCTGTTTGTTTCCTTGGCTGGGGCTGATTTTCCCTCCCTACCATCTATAGGAGCCCATGCAGGGCTCCATGCATGTGGAATTTTCTCATGAAGCCCTTGCTGTAGCTTCAACAAAAGGACATGAAGAATTTCCTTTCCTTTGCTAGCGGTGGCATTCAGACAGAAAGAGAACCCCTGGAAAATGTAAAAGCTTTTGTAAAAACATGAGAAAAGCATTTAAAGCCTTTTCAAAGAAAGAAAACATCAATGTAAAGCCTCCTATAGTTGTCTGCCAGCGCGGTTTCTCTTGATTTGAAGAGGTTTTGTTAACCTTGGGGGGGAGGGAAGCAGAATTAAAGTTACTGGGTTTTATTGTTCTGCAGGTTTGTTTTGAATTCTGTGATATCTTCTTTTTCATCAATACATGCATGTATACTTGAACATTTATTTACCCCTCCAGAAGCATCACTTTTCAAGCATGAAAATAACTGGGTGTGTTGCTTTGGCCAATATGTTGCCTTGATGCTTGATCAGAGTTTTCACTTTGATGCTAAGCAGGGATCTTCAGTGAAAGATTTAAGTGATGAGTTTGTAGAAGGTCAGCTTGTCATGGCAGGACCCAACCCAATACACTCTGGATGGACTGCAAAGCTGTGTAGATCAGCTCCTCTTTTCTCCTCTCCCTCTGATTCCCAGGCAGTGTTATCAATGGTTAAAACCAATGCATCTCTTGAAGGAGGTGCAAAACTGATGGTCTGCTTCAAACAAGCAGAACAATTGAGTGGGGAGAGGAGGAAGATGGGGAACAGAGTGATGAAGGAAGGGGACTGGAAGAGACTTCTCTCACTAGAGGCTGGGAAACTGTTGAGAGAAGTGGGAAGGTACAGCACCCCTAGGAAAGAGAGACAGCTTTCCTCCATTTGTAGGTTTATGCTTTGGTACCCTGCCTCTCTGATGGCACCATTCCCTGCCTCACAAGAACTTCCAACAGCCATGGTAGCCTTGGAAAATAAACACCCTCAAAAAAGGGTTTCAATAAAAGAAAACCACCTCTTGAAGACCAGCGTCTCCTTAAGCAACAGCACTACAGCTGTGGGTGTCCCTAGGGTGTTAGCTTGGGTGACTGAACAGAAAAGGCATGAGAAATGTAGTTTTATTGTAAAGAAGTGGGAAAAATATTAAAATCCAAAGATACTGGAACATTCAAATACTTCCAGGGTCTCCTGTTTCCTTCTCTCAATCTGTCTTTTTACAGAGTAAACGTTTTGGTGTGAGTTTTCATGGGAAGTGGAAACAAGTCTTCAGTAGTCCTTGTTCAGTAGAAAGGGGAAGTACAGATCCTTAATAAATTTATCAAAGGGATGTGTCAGCTTTACCCAGGCTTCATCCTCCTTCATCCTTGTCATCTTTCCTCTGTAGCCAAATCCTCCCTGCCTCCAACCAAAACCAGAAAATATATGCAAGTGCCCATCAAGCATGACTGAGCACTAGGTCTGAGGAGTTTCTGATTGTTGGAAGGTCCCAGAGGGATCTGCTCAAGTCTAGCTTGGAGAAGTAAGGACTGGGGACTTTGTCCAGGAGGATGGTACAAAGTGAAGTGGGGAGGGATGGACACAGTTTTCAGAGCACCCTTCTATTGGTGTCAGAATGCAGCAGTTCAGGAAGGTGGGTTGCCCGGTGAAAGTCTTGCCTGTCCTCCCAAGCGTATCGTTTTCCTTCCCTATGGAAACTCCCTCTTGTGATCAAGCTTCCCTCTGCAAAAATGTTTAGAGAGGTATGTAGGTGAAATTCATTGGCCCCTGCTTCAGAAGTCATATTCCATGACCTAATGGCCTTGGATGTCTGTGAATGATTCCAGATTTAAAATTGCCCCTGTGAAAAGAAGTGCCAAAGTCTAAAATTATCCTACAAGAAAGGGGATTTCTCTTTCAACGGGGTTTGCACATCAAGTGTCTGCTGCTCAAAAGACTCACGGTGCAGTGTGTCGGCTTTGATGATGGAAATAGTACCCTCTTGCCTGGATTTTATTTTATGTTTGTTTTCCCTTCTCCCTCTAGCAGCCTCCAGCACCACTCTTGAAAAATGCTAATTACCCGTGTATATCCTCGCCTCCCTCCCCGACGGAGACGCGGCAGCGATACCGCAGCTCTGCTGCCAGCAGGGCAGGGATGAGGGCTGAGGGCTGACTGCACCCGTGTGAGTGGGGCTTTCCAAGAGAAACACTTGGACAACACAGCTCTTGAGTGCCTTAGCCATAAATCTTCTTTGGGAGCCCTGCCTGTGCTAGGGACTTGGCCATTTTCTCTCAGACAATTCAGAGCCTGCCCTGTTGCCTCTGGCAGAGACAGAAAGAGCATGGTTTGCTCTGGGGAGAAGAGGATTTAAGTTTTCCATAATATTGGGATGAAATGACTGGAAAAGTTGACAGGATACAATTCTTTTAACCTAAAAAGTGGTGATGGTCTTCCTCTATCTGCAAAGTTATTAGAAAGTAGAGGGTGGTGAGATTTTCGTACATGTTTGTTGAAGAAAGGAGTAGAAATAATCAGCTTAATACACAGCAGAAGAGATTTGAATGAGATACTAGAGAACTTCCTAGTAAGAGAAAATGTTAAGAATCAGACAAATTACTCAGTAACTGCATGGAATCAGCAGGGCAGAAGACACATCTGTAAAGGTTAGGTCTAAGTAAGCACAATCCTGTGCCTGACAGATGATGTAGATAACTCCTCAGTGACAACACTCATCTCCATTTCATATGGTTGACTGAAGAGTGCACTCCCACTGTAGGGAAGCTGATACCTGGGTCCTAGATTCAAAAAGAATATTAAAAAAAAGCCATGCTGGTTCAAAATTAAAGACCTAACCCAGTCCCTCATCTTCCATGGGGACCCAGAGCACCTGGAAGGATTATGAGACCAAACAGGTCACATAGGGATACTTCCCCCAGATTATCTCCCACCCTGCAAATCTTGAAATTTAGGAACTTAACAAACTGAAAGAGGGTGTACTTACATTAGATGGAAGATGGAAGGTGAGGGTGAGTGTGAGTGATGAGACACTGGCACAGGTTGCCCAGAGAAGTTGTGCCCCTTCCCTGGAAGTGTTCAAGGCCAGGCTGGATGGGGCTTTGAGCAGCCTGATCTGTTAGGAGGCTTCCCTGCCCATGGCAGGGGCATTGGAACCAGATGATCTTTGAAGGTGCCTTCCAACCCACACCATTCAATGACTTGACTTCTCTGACCAGAAATGTTTTCTTTCTAAAGTCAGTCTAAGCTGCTCACTTGGTTGGCTTGTTTCTGATAGATTTTCACCTTACTTCTTGACTTACAAAAATAAGTTAATCACGGGCAGGTGGAAAAGGCAAGATGACAATAGGAGGAAAAAAAAAAAAAAAACAAACCAAAATTGGGTGAAAAAAGAAATAGCAGAGTAGAAGGAAAGACAAAGGAAGAAAGGGAGATGAGAGAACAAGGAATGAATGAGCAGAGGAAAGAATGTGGATGCCTTACCAAGAAGGAAAGCAGATGGTAGCATTAGCTATGATGTCTATGACTAAATCCAAAAACCAAACCAAATCCAAACCAAATCTGTGGCTTTCTGTTGAATCTGCTGGCTGTGATACTGTAGCTCTCCACAGCCTAGATGCCACACTTGGGAGCTGAATCAAAGGATGGCCACACAGCAGTAACACACTTGTCTGGCACAGAGTGACACATCTGGATAGCAAAGACTCCTTTCCTTGCTAATTCTCTGCTTGCCAGAAGGACCCAGTACTTTCCCTGGGGGCCAGTGGAGCTGAGAGCAGGCTGCTCTGCTGGAGTTGTTGGGGATGTGATGGATCTCAGCACCGCTGCCAAAAGAGTCCATACTGATGGAAATATGTATTTCCATACTGATGGAAATAGAACCTGGAAAACCCAGTGTGGGTGTGGGGAAGTGGGGGAGGTCTACCACAGCCAGGCTTTTATGGAAAAACTAAAGTACTGATATCTTGTGAACTTCTCGGTCCGTGGCTGGTTTAGATGTAGAGGAAGCGATGCCCTGGGAGAAGAGGCATCTGAAGGCAAATTGCTGTAAGGGGGTTCTTTGATTTGTACTATTTTTGGTCTGAAGAGGTTGATTTGTTAATTTTGAGTGCAGGTGGAGTGTTGGGAGACAGTTTTAATAGGCCTGGGTCTTTATTTGTTATTCACAAATTATGCCTGTTTTTCCTGATTTTACCCTGTCCTGACAGAAGCGTATTTAAACCTGAAAGATTTCTCTTGGGTGAAAAACTCTTTTTTTCATGATCAGTGATTTGCTATGAGGAACACAGCAGAGGGACCTAGGTCCTGAACCATCCTTGTTTTCTATATCCTCCTGTTCTTGCCCACTTCTGGCAAGCTCCAGTACTCTTAAACCTTATCTCTGACTTTGCACTGATTCTTTTGGGGAGTTTTATGGATGTTTAATTATCTGAAGTAAGTTACTGCCTGTGACCATAATCCTGGAGACTTCTGTTGCACCATCAAGCATAGCCAATGTCACACTGAAAATGCTTGCAGCTTTACAAGTTCAGTTGAACTTTGTTGTTGTCATCTTTGCTTAATGTCCAGATTTTTCCACCTCAGCTTGAGAGAGGGAGGGAGAAGCTTTCTGATTTCCTTCAGTCATGATGAGGCAGAATTCCTCATTTTTCAAACTGGTAGACATCACCAGTGACAATCTTCATCAAGAGGAAATCTGTAACTAAGCTGTGACTTTGATGGAAAAAATAAAAAAAAAAAAAAGAAAGAAAAAGGGATTCCTCTGCATCAGGAGAGGATGGGGAAGCTAGGAAAGTCACACAGTGGTTGTATGTAATATCCAGAAATTACACTAATGGAGTACTTCCACTGCCCCATGTTTTTCTGATTTTGTGAACGTCACATGTAGAACAGCATCATGTGGTTACTAATTATGACTACCAAAGTGCAATTTGTAATAAGGTTAGCAGATGTTTGCAGCACTAAATATAAAACAAGTCAGATCAAAACCAGCTCTTTTTGCTCAGGACATACCCACTCCAGACCACGTAGACGTGTGTTTTGTTTTTAAAATAAGTTATTCACCGCAGAGTATCTCTTGCTCACCTTTTAAGGTCTATATTTGTAATGAGGTCAGGTGGCAAAAAATTGCAAGATTCCAGTTGCTCATACCTGGGTTCTCATTTCACTTTCAATCAGACAATAAGGAGTTTTGCCATTGATTGCAGTGGGACAGGAGAAGCCCCTCTGTTTTGCTTTCATAAGGATTTTAAAGACCATGTGAAAATAAGAAAAGTTTGTGTTGACCAAAATGCCTGTGATGAGCTAAAAGGCAGTCATTTGCACTCATGTGAGAAGAGCTCTGTTAAGAGCTATCAATCCTGCCTCTGACAGCTTATTGACACTTGCTGGTCTTTAGGATTCATTTCTTAAAATGCTAATGCAGACAAGTTCCTGTCTGTTGTGGGAAAATATGGTGGAACTTTGTTAGATGAGACACTCAAGTGCAAATAAATGTTTCCTGTAAGAAAGCATTTGGCTCGAATCTTTCCTCTTTCTTTTTTTTATCTCCTAAATTGTTTCCCCATGTCCTTAGTGACACCCTTAGGAAAAAAAAAAAAAAGAATAATCATCAAAAATAAAACTCAACTGCTCACATGCCAGAGATAATTGGAGATTTATAGTATGCCCTATCTAACTTGTGAGCATTGAAATAATATACGTGAGTGATGGGCTGAAACTTCATGGCATGAAGGATGCCTTTCTGGATAATTTACATCTTGGGGGGTAGTATCTTAAAATCAGAGGTCCTGTCTTCACTCTGTGCACATTAAAAACCACATGGTGCTTTTCATAAGAGCCTGGGTCTGCCCCAGTGGTCTCAGCTAAAATTTTTCCCTGCTCTTTAGTCTTGCAGCTTGCACTGTGCTCAGACCATCTGGTCACCATTCTGCACCCTGGCCATGGATGCTTTTAATGGCAAAATGATTTCTGTCTGTATACAGTTGGCAGAGTGTTTTGCATACTGCATATGCTCGAGGTATTACATGTGAAAGGCATTATGTAAGATTACAGGGAAAGAAAAATACTCTCTTAAAAATTGTCAGTAATTGCCCAGAATGCTCTTGTGACACTATTTGATAACGCAGGATCCTTAACCACAGCTCTGAAACAGCCTAGGTTTTAATTTGCATTTTAAATTTTATCCACTGGGAAATTCTTTGATTTTTTTTTTAATCCCTCTTATTGGCATCTCAAGATGTCCCTTCTAGAGGCCAGACCCATGTGTCTGGTCATCTGAAGACATCTCTAAATAAACAAAACGTACAAAAAAAGAGGGGCTTGGGGATATGCCCAGGCTTTCACATCTGAGCATCACTCAGTGTGCAGCAGAGTTCCATGCCCCTGGCCTGGCACAGGTTACAGCAATTCAAGACCTCACAGGTACAGTGAAGTCAGTGGGGGCTGACAAGCTGCGTTTTAACAGAACAAATTAGGCTGCTGAGCTTTAGGCTGTGCTGTTAGCAAATCCATTTCAGTCCTAGTCTTCTCAGGTTGTAGTCAGAGTCCTAAAGTTCAGCTGCTTAATGTTACTGTTAAGTAAGGATAGAGATGACCCAGGGCTTTGGGGATACCTGTATCAACATTACCATTAAACAAGGCCGGAGGTGACCCAAGCTTTCAGAGGTATCCATACCAATATTTAGTGTTAAGTGAGGCTGGAGGTGACTGAAGGTTTTGGGGACATCCATACAATGGTTATATGGCACTGGACCCATGGGCACTGGGGAGTCCTTGGGGAGTGAGCAGTGGAGGTCCAACCAGGGCATCGCTGATGTCGCTGACTGGACTCCAGTTGGCTCCTCCATTTTTAATACCTACCAACCAGTCCCCATGCAACACAAATGGTGCTCCCAATAGGACCTATCTGTAGTTATCCTTGAAAAGCTTTCCTCTGTTATGGCTCCTGTTAAAAAACAAGGTGTTTCTGGAACCTGAGCTTCAGTTTGTACCACAAGATCACCAGGATCGTTTCTCAGGACAAATGGCCAGCTGTCTTGTTGAAGGCTTTTCTTTCTTCTTATGGTGTAAACATTCAGTAAGAGCATTGCACAATCACCCCTGCATCCACACAACGCCAGTCCAAGCACAACTGTAGCAATGCAGCAGGAGTCCGGGGCTGGAAAATTCAGCCAAAACACAGGGAAAAATTGTAGCTGTTTTGGTGACAATTCAGCTTAAAAATACCAGGCTGTAGGAGTGGGGTGTGGAGCACCAGGGAGCCAGGGAGGGCTCGTTGAGCTCCTTCAAGCTCTGCTAAAAGGAAGGACGTTAGCACATCCTTGGAGCCAAGGCCAAGTGTTTTGCTGAAGTGGGGCCCTGTTTAGTTAAATCTTGATTTAACATTATTCCCTTGCAGGTTTTTGAGGCGAGGTTTTTTTAGCAGGGTCTGCCTGCCCTCACACACGCGCCTTTGGGCTGAAACGAGGAATGTTCCACCAGCTTTGCAAGGTTTCAAAGTCACGCATCATTTCAATCTAAAAATAAATTCCAAACGTGGTATTCTATTATTGAAGACAGGTCGAACTGTGCTTTCCACGCAGCCCCTAGAAAAGAAATGATGCTGCATTGTATTTTCAGCTCAGGCACGAAGCCAGCACTAACTGCTTGCTAATATAATTATGACCAAAAACACCGTGGGCTGGTCTGCAGGAGGTTCTGGGTTCTTTGGTGGAGCTGGGCAAGCTCCACCATCTAAAATCTAGGCACGTGAAGAGCTCTGGGGATATGCACATTTAAGCCTGCTTACTCAGAATCAGGTTTTTAACATTGCTACTGTAACTTTTAAATCTTTCTGATTACCGAAAGGGAAGAAAAGTGCTTAAAATTAATAAAACCACAAGGTGACTATGGGTTGTAAAGGAGGGTTTTCAACAGCTCCTACTGAAACAGAGGACCCATACTTGACCATGTCTTCTTAAGTCCTTGCAGACAACAGTAAGTAGTCCTGCCTGAAAAAAAAAAAAAAAAAAAAAAAATCAATGGCACAATTTCACCCTGAATCATTTGTTCTGTTGGTGAAAGTCACAGAGAAAAGTCCTAAAATTATACAATTATAATAATAAATCAATTCAGCATGTCATTTCTGCTTTTCTACATTAATAAATTAACCATGTAACATTGTTCAAAATTATGTCAGTTACGCATATAATAATCTTTTAAATTAATGAAGTGATGAAGCAGTTTGATGACACCCATGATTTACAGGGCTGCTTTTAGCTAATGTTAAAAGCCTTTCATTTAATAAATTGCCCCCTTGAGAAATTACCAAAAATGAATATTTTCTATGCTAAATGTTCCAAGGTTTACACTTTTTCAATATATTAACAAATGGCAAGGGAGAAGCATTTTTCAAAATATATCTTCTTTTACATATATTTAATTGAAATTAATTAGTATATTACTTTAGAAGGAAATGATCACAGAGAAAGGTGCAGGATCATTTATGAGAGTTTCTTATGGCAATAAAACAGAATTTAAACAATGGAATTAATCATGTCCTTAAAATTTTTTATGATAGATTAGGAATCATTCCAAGCTTTTTTGATTAAATAGAAAGATTTTCCATGCAGACTGGAGGGGGAAAAAAAAAAACCCCAGCTATTCCACTGCAATTAATATTTCGCTGGTTTCATTCTGTCAGAATATTTGCATGTTGAATATTTACTGAGCTTAAAGCAAGAGTCCAAGCGAGGTTTACAAGATATATTTTTCTTCACTCTTCCTTGCGCCTGGCACCCCGATGTAATGTATGCACGATGTTATGAATGCTTAATATTTCCCATTTTATGCACATCTTAGAAGAAGCGAGCTTTAAAGACACTTCCTCATAGAGGTGGTTGGGATTCAAGGAACATAACGTGAAAGGGTATAGCATGTCCTATAAAAGAGGTTAAAATGGAGGTTATAATTATGAAAGCTTGATAGATTTGAAAGCCAACACAGTGCCCTCTCGCATGTGATACTATCTCTAGAAAGGGAAAGAGATATATAGGACTATAAAGGGAAGCCTGTAATTGATGCTCTCTGTACTTATTAGGATTTGTTTTAGTAACATCAGGGACTCGTTTTTGTACTACCTCTGAATAAATAATGTGCACAGTAGGTTGGGTCAATTCCTTTTCACTTAGAAATATTTTCAGCGGTTGCACTAAACCCAAGAATAATTCATTGGCTTTTTGTAAGGCAGCTGGGTGTATTATGAAAAATAGGTGTGTTAGCTGAGTTACTGGGGGGGGGGGGGAGTCTGTAACAGGGGCCAGCCTGAAAAAGAAGGGACTCTTGGCCTTTGGGGTGGTGGGAAAGCATTCCAGCTCAATCAGGAGCATTTCTCAAAAAATAAACAGGATCACAGAAAAAGACCTTGTTCCAGTGTTTGTATTTTAATGCTCCACAGTCTGCCACAGAGCGGAGGCTTCTACAGGAGACCCACGGACTGATCTTTGCCTCCTGTAAGTAAACCACCATAATGAGCACAGCTCCTCAAATACATATTTATTTTAAAAAACAAGTGAAACAGAACCATCCCAAAAAGGCCTGCAAATTGATTCCAGTGCAGGCTTTGTTTGGCTCCTGCTCCTGGCACCAATTGCAGAGTTTAATATCTCCAGCTAGTTGCTGCCTTATCCCGGGTGCCAAGTTCCAGATCTCTCAAACTGTTCCAGCCCTGCCAGTTACCTTCTGTAGGAGAGGCGTGTTGGTGCTTAACTAACATTTGGGAAGCCCTTTGATATATCCTTGGGTGGAAAGGGCTGCAGAAGGACAAATTAATTAGTAGTAGCAATGATTAATGGATTAGTTGTGACTCATACTAAAATATTGCTACAGGTGTCCTTTCATGCAGCATTTGAAACTTGTAAGGTTTCTTTGCTGGGGGGGGTTGAGTTGGGCAGGTTTTGGTGGAAATGATCATTGGGGAGGTTGGGCTGTAGAGAGCTGCATCTCCTAGTGTTCCCACCTCTGGGAAAAGATCATCAAGGAAATCCTGTCTGTCTGTCCATCACCTTCCTCTCGCACTGGATAATGTAGAACAGGTTTTTCCCCAAGAATTCCCCCAGTGTGAAAGTGTCCCCCTGAAATTTAGTCTTCAGAGCAGGACTGGTTTGGTTTTAAGAAACTACATCAGTTTTAGCAAAGTGGGGGGAATTCTTGGGATGGTGAAAAATGATACTGCATGTGCTGCTGCGTACAACATTTGTGCATCCAGGGATGGAGGACCTGATTTTGCACTCTGTAAAAGCAGCAGGAGTTTGCCTTGAAATCTGAGGAAGCTCAGGGTAAACTAGTGATTTGTACTGAGCAGGGATGAAGACAGTATTTTCTGCAACATGTGAAGTGTTTGAAGGATCAGATTGTTGTCTTTTACTGTGCAAATAGTTTTGGAGACCATCTTGAAAGTGCTACCAACTTTTGGCTATTTTCAAAAGCATCTGTTTATGTGAAGAGTCACTTCCAAATAATTTAACAAAGCAGAAATGACTGTGTGTAGAAGTGTTACTCCCTGCCCCTGGGCAACCAAGCCATCTGTAAATTCAATCCATGTACAAAAAGCATGGGTTCAAAGTTGAGGATTTGTAGGGAAAGCAGTAGCTCCAAAAGCTGCGGAGTGACCAGCAGACGTTGGTTTGATGAGGGTTCTCAGGACACTTGGCAAATTTTTGATTGTAGTGGAAAAATGATTGTGGGTCTGGTTTTTGCTGTGAACTTCCAGATGATTACAGAGTTCACTGGTTTAGGGGATTTGTAGAAAGAGTATCTAGCAATGATTTCTGAAAAAAAAGTGGATGTCAGCAGCAAGCTGGAATATGAGGAGGACTGATGAGAATAAGAATCAGTGACATTTATTTGCTAAAGAGCAGAAGAAATAGTTACTTCTATTTTTTCTTTATTAATAAAGTCTGTGTTTTGCTCTGAGAGAATAACAAGTAATAACAAGAAGCATTTAGAGTTAGTTGCCTTGTTATAGAAAAGCATGTCTGGCCATCAGAAAAAACCAAGGATTACCTTAAAACATGCTTCTGTTGAGATATACAGGGATTGCATCATCCAGTGTAACAGAATGTATCCAAATGCAAAGATAGGGCCAGAAAAACCATACATTTCTGCCAAGAGAGTTTCTGCTTGAATATCTTTTTGGCAAGGAAGAAATTCATCTCACTCCTAAAGTCCTGGAACAAATTGAGGGGTTGGTCTCTAACAGTAATTTTTCAGACGGGGAAATGACCTCAAGCTGCCTTGAGAGACTTGGCATAGAAGGTTCGAAAGGATGCAGGCAAAAAGAAAGAGTCCTTGAGCAAGAGGGTCCCATCCCCATTGCTGGTTTAGGATGAAAGCTGTGGGGGTGAAGGGGTCAGTTTCAGTGTGAAAAGCCCTTGCTGATTTTGCAGCATCTACTACTGCAGGGTCTTGTGTATCTGCTTCTGTGTCCCACCACACCCTAGCAGAGTCTTGTATATCTCTAAGCTTTAAACAGAAGCTTCTGATCCATGTGAGTCTCTTTTTGTACCTCCAGCTTGGCTCAGGCTCAGTTTGTGATCTGTGAAGAGCATGATCCAAGACTTGTCCCACAGACAAGTGGTTGCTGTGGGACTGTGCTGTTGGGTCTCAGTGTGTGTAGGAGGCTTCAGTACAAAGATAAGCATGAAATGGGCCTGATTTCTAATGCATAAACCAGCAGATGAGCCTGCGTCTGTCCTTACCGTATCCTTACTGGCCATAGCAAGGTAGCATGAAGAGGAAGAGGAATCATAGAATGGCTTGAGTTGGAAGAGATCTTCAGGAGTCATCTAATTCCAACCCCCCTGCAGGGGCAGGGACACCTCCTGCTAGACCAGGTTGCTCAAAGCCCCATCCCACCTGTCCTTGAACACTTCCAGGGAATGGGCAATGTCTCTGGGCAACATTTGACACTGTCTCACCACCCTCACACTAAACAGTTTCTTCCAAATATCTAATGTAGATCTACCCTCTTTCAGTTTGAAGCCATTACCCCTTGTCCTATCATTACATGTCCTGGAAAAAAGTCCCCAGCTTTCCTGTAGTCCTGGAAGCCAGGTACTGGGAGGCCACAATAAGGTGGCCTTCTCTTCTCCAGGCTGAACAACCTCAACTCTCTCAGCCTGTCTTCACAGGAGAAGTGACCCAGCCCTCTGATGATCTTTGTGGCCCTCCTCTGGACTCTCTCCAACAGCTCTATATCTTTCTCGTGTGAGGGACCCCAGAACTGGACACAGTAATCCAGGTGGGGTCTCGAGAGCAGAGTGGAGGGTATGAATCACTGCTGGTTATGCTTCTCTATTGTTTCTCTTGCTTATTTACCAGTAATACTCTCTACATGCTGCCTGCTTCTGAAGTTGAAGTCACTCTTCATCCTATGTACCAACCAGACTAATTTTATCAATACTTTTTTTTTTTTTTTTTTTTTTTTTTTTTTTTTTTTTTTTTTTTCTGGTGCAAAGACAGCATCTTTCATTTAAAGTTGTCAGCCTTGAGAGTCTGGGAGGCTGATGGACAAGGCTTGGGGTCTTACAGCTCCATCTTGCAGAGGAGTGAGGTGAGGCATGCAAACAGCTGATGACCAGGGGTTGGATATTGATTTAAAGCACAGCTGGATTAGCAAAGTGTGGTATGGTGTGCCAAGTCAAGCACCCAAGCTGAAATTTAGACTGGTCTTGAGGGTCATCACCTCTCTGCTCCTCAATCATTTGCCCACTACACTTTAATTACTTGACAGGGAAGGATGTGTGCGTTGGCATGTGCAAGATCCAGTGGTAGCGTACAGGTATAGATGTGCTAGGGGATGCAGGGCCTTTAGGTCTTTCCTAAGCAAATTCAGTCTGTCCATGGGTATGGACATATGGATGCACAGCCTGGGGATGCTTGAGGCACTGGATTTGTCCCCATACCAGGGTACTGGCAGTCCACTGGCCCTGTCAGGTCATGGTGCCCCTGTCCTGGGGACGGGGGACCTCATGGAACATCAGCCCTCTGCACAGGGTAGTTTGGCACACTGAAAAAGTTTGCTTGCCAGTATAATTGACTAAATCAAATAAATCTGTTAAAAGAACTGCTAGTCTCACTGCTGGTATACCCAGCAGACACTATTTGAATTAGCTAAGAACATAAGTGATGAAAAATTAAACTAAACAACCCATTTGTTAAAGAAGAACGAGGCAGGCAATATTTGAGTGAAAGCAGAGGGAGAGAAAAGCGTGCTAAAAACCATCAGCTAGATGCTGCTTAGGTTTGTTCCTGGTACTACTTTGCATTTTGGTGCCTCTCTATGCCAAAACCCAGCTCCATGGAGGAAGAGGAGGAGGAAGGTGAGGAGACACATAGGTGTGATTCTGTGGTCACTGGAAGGAGAAGGAGCAATCAGGCACAGGGCAGGGGTCTCCCAGGTTGTGCCATCCTGCCTCCTCACAAGGTCACCTGTATGTCCACACTTTGCAATTCCTGGCACACACATGGGGAAACTCCAGTTGTCTTCAATATAAATGATGGGTAAAAGGACTGATTCTGTCACTCTTGATCTTGAGGCAGGATTTTTCCCTCCAGAGGGGAGATATTAATCAGCAATTTGTGTGACCATGCCACCAACTCCTTTGAGGAGAAATACAGAATTTTCTACAGCTGGAGTTTTGGGTTGATTTTTAATTTGAGGGGAGGATTCTCTTTTCTGCCCCATGGGTCAGATTTTGTTGCTCATTTCCAGAAAACGTTATGTAATGTTGACTGAGGCTTTGCTTATTGTAAGTACCTCCTGAATTACCTTTTCATGGGCTTGGGAGAAGGTAGTCTGTGTGTGCTGCAGTGGTCTGTGGATGAAGACAAGTTGTGAGAAAGAAGAGAGTAGGAAGGGCTCCAAGGTACACAGCTCCTTCTTCGGTCTCTTCAGGATGCATCATACCTGAGATGAGATGAGGGGCAGGTACTGAAGGCATCTCAAGACCTGCAGGAACACAGATTGAACACATGAACATGCAAAATGAGGAAGAAACAAAGGTACCAGAGGGGAAAAGCACCAGCTGTAAAAGCAGGTAAAAAAAAAAAACAACAGAGAAACAACCTGAAATCTGGCAGTTCATTGGCTGAGGGTAGAGCCCAAGGTGATACCAGGCCCAGTTCTCAGCTGCCGATGGGTATAGAGCAAAGGTTGGGGTATGGTCAGGATCAGACTGGGCTTGCATAGAGGAGAAGAATTCATGGAGCCTGACTCACCCCCTGCTTCCCACTTTGTGCTGTGGGTTCAGCCTTCGCAAAGGAGTGGCAAGAGGTTCCAGTCCATGTGTTTCTGCAATGTGCTAGAGGAGGCTGAGTTCATCCCAGCTGCTGCCTGCAGTGGCCATGAAGGTTTGTCTGGTATGAAGGATGGACATGATAGAAAAATTCTGCCCCAGGGGAGGAAAAAAAGAAGTCAAAATGGTAGCGGAGGGGTCACTGCTGATGCACTGTATGACATGCGCAAGGGTGAGCAGAGAGGGATGTATTTGGGAGCAGTCATTTTGCCCTGCAGAAGCATCTCCCATCCTTCAAAAGTACTGGTAGGAGCAAGTGAGTGCACCTTAATTAGAAAGGCTATTAAGTATTAATTCTCAGTGGCTTTTTGCCCAAAAAGCATAAAATTATTTGCATTTTGGATAGATACCCCTTACCGGGAAACTGATATTTTTCATACCCACAGCTAATGCTGCTGATTTGGAAGCTGACAGAAAAAAAAATGTTATCATTCATTGCAGATGCTGTTTGAGGGTCATTCATGCAACTTTAGGTGGCTGTGGAGGGTGAAAAATAGTGTGGCTGAGCTACCAGCTCAGATGCCAAGCTGCTGTCCCCTGCAGTGAGAAGTATGAAGATACATTGTGTCTTCTACAGCTTTTAATGCCTGGAAATATCAGTAGACCCTGTCAGACCAAGCCACCATGAAGAGGTCAGCAAGACATAATGAAACATCCATGAAGGAAGAGGCATCCTCACATTATACAGACATTCAGGCAGGTTTGCAGGGCAGCCAAACACTCCGTATCTCACATTAGGTTAACTGTTTCTAAATTATTCCCTAAATTTTATCACATGTGCATATTCGTTTTTAATGCTTTAATACACATTAAGAATAATTTTCGCTAAAGGATGATCCCTAATTCCATCAGGAGAGAAGCTAAGGAAATGATACATGCAAATTTGAGCAGGGGTTGGTACCATTAATCCCCTGGCTCATCTTCCTGGAGGGAACTCACCAGCCCCAGGTTTGTTGGAGCTTGCAGCCTGGCTTGGAGCCGAAAAGCCTTGGATGAAACCTTACCTGTGTGCCAAAGGTCCTTAACTCTCTAAACTTGCTGCTCCCACACCCAAAGGAAAGTGCTCGCACTATCCTGCTTTCCCACAAAGCCTAAATCTTTCAATTGCCTCCCACACAAGCCAAGGGAAAGGATAGAGAAAAATGCATTTTAATGAGCATTTGAATAATCATCGGGAAGAGCACTTTTCACTGACATAGCACCTTTTGTTCGAGCAATTTATAAACATCCATTAAGCCTGACAACACCCCTGAAGGGTAATTTTTTAATTTTTTTTTTTTTTTTTTTCTTTCCATACTCGGGAAGCAGGGAGCTGGGATTTGCTTGAGGATAGGGCAGGAAACCCGTGGTGGGGCTGGAAATGGGAACCCCGCGTGTGGGATTTCCTCTCCCCCCTCCGTAGGGTTTCCTCTCGCCTGGCTAATCACCAAGCAAGATCTTGATGACCAGATGCTCATAGATAACACAGCTCAAATATTGCTTCCGTTCTGCAAATTGCATGCTGGCTTGGTTCAAAGGCCAAATCCTATTCTGCCACCGGCCGGTGGCAGGGATCCCGTCGAACATCAGTGGCAGGAGGACCCAAGCTGCAAGAGTTTGAAAACCAAAGCTCAATGCTGAAAAGCTTTCATAGCCAGGCACGTTTGCAGAGAGCCGTGAGGTCTAAAGCCTTTTCTCTCACTTGAAAAAAACTGTGAGGCTTTAAATGAGCCTGTTTCTAATGGGCACATCCAGGCGCTTTATCCAAAACCACTGGCAGGGCATTTCCCTACCAGGCACGTTCCGGGGGGCAGTGACAATATTTCTTCTCTGACATCACCAGTTAAAAGGATTTATTTCCAGTAAAATAGAGTACTTCGGTTGCGTGATGGGCAAAAAAAAGGTACTATATAATTAAAAGTGGGATTAGACAGAAAAATGAGATGTAAGGCAGATAATTAGGAAACTATTATAATTAGAATGTGCTTTTAAATCCCTTAGTAGCTTCTATTATGAAAGGGATGTCCTCTGATTAACTAATATTTCCTTTAAGTGGATATTTTTCCTCTTCCTTTTGGACAGGAAATCTTGAGTTGAATGACTTCACCTTAAAAAAACCCACAGTTTACTGGGGCCTGAGTTCTCCCCATAGCAAGCCATTTTTGCTCAGGAGAAAAAAGACCTATATTTGGGGTTGAAAGTGGCAGGCAAGTTTTCACCAGTAGGCTTGTTAAATCACTTCTCTTGTCTGTTAAATACAGTCTTATTTATAGATGGTATTTAGTATTCTTTGTATTCAGCCTTTAAGAGAAATTATTGCTGTTAGAGCAGTGCTAACCTTAGATTAAATTTTTATTCGTTCAGGTTTAATACAAATGAAGCTGTTGCAGATTTCTATGCAGTGTAGAAAACCATGTTGGTTTTGAAAGGATGTGGAGCTTCATCAAGAGCCATGGGAGGGCTGCCTTTAATGAACATGGACCAAAAAGGCTCTCAGAAGCAGCTTGTCTCTCCCTAGCTCTCCGGCAGGGAAAGGACAGACAGCAGTCCCACCACTTACAGCCCATAAATCAGAGCAGCTCTGCTGAAGTCAGTGCAATTTTAAGTAAATTAAAATCAGGGAAAGCAAGAGAAGACCTTGTCCTGTTCCCCTCACCTGAGCTTTCGCAGGTGCTGGGTCACAGGGAGCTGCTGCAAGAAAGTATCATGGTCAGATAGGGAAAAGTGGAAAAGGGAAACAACTTGGTGAAAATACGGCCTCCCTTCCTTATTTTAGTTTTTATTAAGCCTAAAATTTTAGGAATTGAGAGAGAAGTGAGTACAAAAGGTCAATTTGAATGCAATGGACAAATGTTGCCTCTTATTTGTGAAAGCAGAGGGAGAGGGCAGCAGAGGAGATAGCCAGACATCCAGGCCACAGAAATCACTGGTGCATATTTGCATACTTCTGTCATTAGACAAACAAGGCTCCTGTTTTTTCACCTAAAAAACCCAAAAAGCAGATGAGTAATTGTTTTATACAGAGTTGAGAACCTTGGCATCTATCTGCAGACATAAAAGATGACTTAGTTAAGAAAGCATTTGTGGTACATCTGATTCCATCTTATTGGACATATTGTTGAGTGAAATGCTTAGAAAAATGCTTCCAAATAGCTGAGTGGCCAGAGAGGGGGTGAAAATAAACCCAAATAGTATATATATGCCCCAGAGAAAGGAGCATAGGGAAGATGCAGCCTGCTTGAGGTTGGAGACCCCCAAGCCTAATAGGGGCATTGCTGCAAGAGCAGTGGGAAAGGCTGGAATAAGTGTTTCCACTGTGGTGAGTGATTCTAGGAGAAAGGGTATCTCAAACTACTACTTCTTTATGGGGAGGGGGTAAGCATCTCTTAGAGATCCCTTTGGGAACTATGGATATGAAGATCATCTCAGGTGGCTTCAGAAGCCCCAGAGATCACTGGTGCACCAAAGCTGCAGTAGAAAGCTCTCAGCATTGTGCTGCCACATCTTCTTGGACCATCTGCTCAGTAACTGGGGAAAACAAGAAAACTGGGGATGCCAAGAAATAGCGGTGATGGGAGAAGCAGACAAAATGTCACCACTGCCAGAGAGACTGACAGAGACCCATGGGCAAAGGTCTCATCCAGAGATGGGAACCCCTTGGAGGCAGAGCCAGCCTGGCTTGGTGTGTACCTGGGGAGGAGCAGCAGCTCGGGCAGCCTGGCAGGGCACCAAGTCAGCCTTTCACTGGCACATTTCAAAACACAGTTTGTCTGTCAGGACTAACCCACCCCTGACACCAGCACACTGTGACCTGCCACTAAGAAAAATTCCCCAGACCTGAGAATCCTCATGCATCTATTTTTCTCTTTAATGGATGAATCAGCTGGCTCTTTTCCTTTTTATTTATTTATATTTTTATTGGCCCTTCCCCATGGATCTGACAGAGTCTGGTGGGCACCAGCAGGCAAAAGGACCAGACATTAGAGTGGATCCAACAGCAAAGCCTCCCAACTTACAGCGTTCTTGCTGGAGGAGATGGAGACGTCAGTGAAACCATCCAGGACCATATTGCTGAGTCATAATGATGACTGTGCAGCTTCTGGAAGGAGAAATACTGAGCTGAGCTCCAGAGATGCTGATGCCAACATGTACCAGGGTTATCCAGTGTCTTGTGGCTTCCCAGGCTGGACCCTAATATCAAAGTCAGGACAGAAACATCTAGACCAAAGGGAGTGAAGAAAATCTGGTGATTCAAAGCTGTGGCCTCCTGCCCTATATTTAGAGGATGGGGGGCCCAGAGGAACACGAACTGATTTTCCTTAATTCATTGAAAAATCTGGGTTTCTAATTCCCACAGAAAAGAGCCATTTGGCCTAATGATACTTTCCAGCTCTGCGGTGCCACTCAGCCAAGATGCTGAAGCACTTTAGATGTCTTAATTCATCCTCTCAGCAAATAGCTGAGCCTCTGCACAGCAAAGTGGTCATGGTAACAGTACAACACAATGGGGAAAATACAGTATAGAAAAATATGATGGTTTTATGTCTTTTATGTCTTACACTGCAAACACATAAAACCAATTAGGGTTTGGAGAATATTTTTTAAAAGCAACGAGAATGATTGGCAACACAGAGAAAATAAATATTATCCCCTGGGAGGGTTATGGACATACTATTTTCCAGTTTCACAGAAGAGGAATGCCAGATCAGAATTACTTTCCCGAGATCACACAAGGTGATCCTGCCACCCTTTCTATTGAGTAGTTCTTACTCAAGGGTTTGTCTGTCTTTGTGCCTAAGGACCTCCATGTTTTAGAGACTTTAGAGCCCACTATCCAATGGTGTAAATTTATGGTATATTAGCTACTCTCTATTTATTCCCCACATAAATATCTTTTCAAAGTAAGCTACCTCACCCAAAGGCACTTTCAGAAGTGTTAAGGGCAGCGGTAAAGCTGCTAAAAGAATTAACACTGTCCACATAATTAGCAACAATTAGTACTGGTCAGGACAGGAGTTAATGCACACTGGTGGACGTAAATTCTGCTTTTGTCTCCCTGTGCCAACATAAAACCAGCCTGGGAATAAGATCCCACTGGCTGCAAAAGTGAAGGGACTGGCTTGGTTACCTGATGCCTCCTGATGCCCGAGCTCAAGTTCTCCCTCTTCCAGACCTTTCGTCCTGTCATGAAACTCTGCACCCTCTTTTTGGCAGGGTAACAGTTCTGCCAGTAATCCCAGAGATATCTAATAACCAATCATTTCTGTGCATCCTAGGGGGAAAAAACACCTGAGCATCAAAACCAGGGGCTGCAGTGGTGCAACCAAATAACCCTGGGGAGTGTTTTGTAGCTTCCCACTATGGGGTTAACCATCTGTGGCAGCAGAACTGAATTACAGGCACAGCAGCAAAGAAGAAAACCAATCAAAAGAAGAAAATATCAAAGGGATTTTCAGGCTGTCCCCCTCCTGGGGGGTCAGAAGCCAGTGGGGCAATGGGTGGGGAGGAGGATGTGTGCCAGGGCACAGCTGGCACATGTGTGTGAGTGCCAGCACACATCTGGCATATGCATGGATTCAGGACACTAGAGCAAACTGTTTGGGAAATGGGTGGGAAGCAGAGAGCTGAGCACATAGAGAAGGTAATGCCCTAATGCTTCAAAGATTTTGTTTCAAATGGTGTTTTCTTCAACTTGTCCAAGGTCAGACCTGTCCTCCTTGGGGTCAGGCTTGGGGTTTTAAAGAAAAGATGTATCAGACAAAATTGCCCTACTGCAAACACCCTCTTTCCTTTGGAGAGGATTTGCTGAAATGTAGTCCTTAATAGTTACAAATACTTGAAAGGGGGAAACTTAGTAAAGTGGATGGTAATCTTTTG
The DNA here is from genome assembly GCF_036169615.1 of Heliangelus exortis. Classification (NCBI taxonomy): domain Eukaryota; kingdom Metazoa; phylum Chordata; class Aves; order Apodiformes; family Trochilidae; genus Heliangelus; species Heliangelus exortis. The sequence goes on from NC_092424.1 coordinate 36,317,199, forward strand.
GACTGAAACCAGGTATTTTCAGTCCTAGGTGATTACTGTGCTTGTTTTGCTCAGGAAAACAACTTAGCAAACACAGGCACAGCCTCACAATCCAATAACAAAGAAAAATGTACTTTTCTAACACAGAGACTGCCTGCTTCAGCTCATTGGAACAGCAATTGAAACGCAGGTTTTATCAGGGTTTGAAGGATATGCAGACTGAATCACCATGGGTGCTGGGATTGATTCTTATTTCCAGCATCACTGAGATCAAGCTGGTTCTGCCATATTCACCCAGACCTGCTGAAGCTGAACACCATTTTTATTTGGGACCCATCTGGTCTCTAGAGACAAGCCTTTTCCAAGCAAGAAAGTGATCTGAAGTGTGATTTCAGATTAACTTTTTAAAATAAGGAAGTATGACTCTGTATGAACACTGATTTTAGACAATCTTACATTGATTTTGCTTAGTTGATGATGAGAAATTCATCTGAGCTAAACAGGAACTTTTTAAATACTGAAATTAAATGTTTTTTTCTTCTGGCCTTTGCCTAATCTTAACTAGATTAAGGACTCACCCAAAGTTAAAGCTGGGGTATTTTTGTGTTGGCTATTTTTGGCTAGAAACTGGACCTGTTTGTGCCAGCTCGTCAGGCGCTTGTAAATGGATTTCATTTTGATCAAAGCAAGTGGAGACGATGTGACTCTCAGCCCACTGGAGGGGGACCCCCAAGGTGACGTCAGCCAAGGGAAGAGTCACGGAGTGCAGCCAATGTGTCGTAGAAGAACTTCAAAGCAGAATCTGTAGGCAGCTTTGGCTAGGAGCAGGGAACAGATCCAAGGGAAAACATGAGGCAGGCAGGCTTGGCTTCCTAAACAAAATCTATATTAAGAGGCAGGCAGGTAAGAGAAGCTTTAGAAAAAGCACTGGAAAGAGGGAATGGAATAAACTTCGTGCCCAGACCAACAAGTGGTCCCACGGTGGAGTTTTCTTTGGAGGTCTTCTAATCAGAACACTATGGTTTTCAATGTATGAAGTAAAGTTCCTCCGAGAGTTAGTTGCTCTTTCCAATGGTCTCATCATGTGTTTGGAGGGACACGTAAACCCACTGGGCAGTGAAGAAGCAATCAAAGGAGGTGGAGACAAAGCCCAGCTACAGGACAGCACAGGAAGACTAAGCAAGGGGGGAGCGTCAAGTCAGATTTTCTATCACTGATGCCCACACTGTTGTTTTTTTAATAATGGCTTTGGGAGGAGCCACCTAAGTCAGGAAGGCAAGAGATCCTTTCAGGTTGTCCCTAATGGAGGAGTCTGGCCCAACATCCCACTGACCAGAAGAAGAAACAAGGGAGTTATCTGCTTCTCAGCCCAACAGGGTCAATGAAGGTACTATAAGGACATCTAATGAAGAGTGCTACTGGGATCTCAGCAGCAGGATCTCAGCCCGTGTGAAGCCAAGTGACATCTCAGTAAGGAAATATTTGAGATAGCTGCAGCTCTTCTGGAAAACTGCAAAGAGAAGAGCAAACACATGCAGCTGTCAATACAACTTCCAGTCCGGATACGCTCAGAAAGAGAACACATATTGCTCCCCCCAGTAGGGACAGGGGGAGGGGGATGTGGCATTCCCAGGTACAGAAAGCCACCGGCCACTTGAGTTCAGCGAGGCAGAGATTTTTAAAGCAGAATTTGAGCTGTGTAGGGAAGTCAGACAGTGAAGATTTTCCCTAGCACAGACCCAACATGTGCTTCTAATACAGAAACTGCAGCAGAAGCTAGAGTTACTGCAAGGCTGAGGGTACTAATGAATCAAATTGTCTCTACACAACTTCAAAGGCTTCGGAAAGAAGCAAGAATAACTAGCAATGTAAAACTAATGGCAAGGACAACAGGGCTGGCACTGGGGAAACCCAGTGAGGGGTCTCTTCATCAGCAGAGAGGTGTAGTGTGTGTGGAAAAGGCTGGGGGGAAAAAATCAATCTGCGGTGGTGTACAGCAAAGGAGAAGGAGCAGCAGCAGCCTGAAGTGGGGTGAGAATAAAAGCAAGAGTGGGTTTGGTGGAAAAATGGGGTGAGCAGTACAGTCATAAAATTTGAAAAGAGGACCGAAGAAGCATTTCAAAAACCAGCAAGAACAGGAGAATAATAGAAAGGGTTACAAATGATCAGCAATGCAGACGACCATAATAAACTATAATAAACTTCAACTTGGGAACATAAAAGGAGAAATATGATCTAGCATGATATGGGGAAAATAATTTAAAGGAAGATATTCAGGGGGGGAGAGATCTGGGCAAGGTCCAAAGCTGCTATTTATGAGTTAATGAAGAGCAGGGTGGGAATAGATTGTCTTCATGCAGAGGCCCAAGAGGCAGAGTATCTCACCTCTGTTCCTCATGCCACCATGTGGTCTCTTGGTCTAGTCCCTTTGAAACCTTCTGTACTTCAAGTGCAACAGCCAGGCTGGTGCATCTGTATGGTTCACTTTTATGTGATGTGGGGGTACGTGCATCTTGGAAAACTTGACTTAGTTCTGCTCCTTTTTGAAGGCATAGAAGTAATGTTTTGAGAGAAGAAGAGGGATGGGGCAAAGAAATCATTGTTCCTCAGATTCCCTGAGAATCCCTTGGGTGGGTAGAACCTGCTGACATGTTGGCTTCGCGATGAAGAGGGTCAAAGCTATTTCAGTTGTGTCTACGTGCACTATGGTGCATATCCACCTTCAGAAAGGTGCAGCCCTTTTCAAAAGGTGGCTTAGGCATTTAATCCTGTTGACTTTCAACAGGACTTGGGCTGATAGGGAACCCCTGAAGCGTAGCTTACTGCCTGTGTTTGTTTCTCTCTCTGGCAGGAATTAGGACCCAAATTTTGTATAGACTGTGGCCACTGCAGTGTTGAGAGAAGAAGCAAATATCTTTGGAAATTTCAACTGAAAGGTTGAATGGTGGCACAGTTCCCTTCAAAGTATGCTGAGAGCCATCTTATCCAGAATTCAGAGTATGCAATTGATCTAAGTCTACTAAGTGCAAGGAAATAATGTTGCAGCTGAGGAGAGGTGATCTGATTGCTCCACAAGGTGCTTCTTTGGTCCCAATTAAAAAATACTCACTTTGCAGAGTCAGGGGAGTAGGGGTGCCTGTCTGATTCCTTGGCTTGTCCCTTGACTAAGTTGAGGGTAGGAGCAGGAGAGCATTCTCTTTAAAGTGCAATTACAACTTCTCAAGTAAACATCCTTAAAGTAAAAAAAAAGTGCTCTGAGGTAAGCATGAAGACGCTTTCTTGATACATTTCGGTGGGTTGTTCTGACCGGGCTTCCCTTGGACAGCTTCAGATCCCTGCAGATCTTGTAATGCAACCTTGAAACAAGTCACAGAAAATGACCATTAGTGTCACACCATCGCACAGGATGCTCCTAATTCCCCGGCTCTCAGAGTTTCCCATCCGAAACCATCGTGCAGGCCTGGCTGGGTCCCTGCACGCCTCACCAGCCCCACGCTGCAGCCCCGTAAGGCCGGCGGGGAGCAGCCAAGGACCGAGCCGTGATGCGGGGCTGCCCCCACCGTGGCTGCGGGGCTGCGGAGGAGGCGATGCTGCTGCTGCTATGTGGGAGGCCCAGGGCTCGGGAGGCAGCTCCTGGAGCTGGGGCCCCTCCGAGGGGATGCTCGCTCTGCTTGGAGGAAAGTGCAGCTTTCACCGCCTCCCTCCCCGACCCTCCTCCTTCTCTCCTTTGCCTTTTTTTTTTTTTTTTTTTTTTTTTTTTTTTTTTTTGCCCCCACCCCCGCTTCTGCTTCTCACAGCAGCTGCTTTCGGGAGCCGGCCTTGGTGCGGGAGGAGGTCTCCTTCCCCTGCAAGGCTCAAGGGCAAGGGCAGGTTCCTGTGCTCCAGCAGGCGGGTGGGGAGGATGGAGAGGGGATAGCAAAGGCCGCGGGGCAGGCAGGGAATGAGCAATCCTCCTTGGAGGTGAAGCCCAGCCCTGCGGATTGGGACTGATGTGGCTTGCAGGGCACTGCTGTGAGTGGGGAGGCATAGAAAGAGGCCGGCATTTGAGTGGCTCTCCTCCGGGGGAGGCTTAAAAAAATGGTTAACGAGGAGGGTTTTTACCCCTAAGTCATTCTTAACGCAGTCGTTCGTGTGCATACGCATACTCACATAGGCTTTTCTCACAGCCATCATAGCTGGCCAAAAATTATCCAAGGGTTCAGCATGTAGATCCACATACTCGCCTCCAAGATCCGAAAAGTGAGCGACAGGCACCCATTCCTGCTGTCACACGTGGGAATGTAGGTCCCCTCTACTTGCCTTCATTCACTCTCACCAAGCCGGCTCAAAACCTCTTAGAAATGAGCCGCCTGTGCCCTCAGAAACTCTTCTGAAAGATGGAGCGAGAGCAACTTCAAGCTATTTTGCTGCACACCCCCCCCCCCCTTTTTTTTCTTTTAATTTATTTGTTTTCTTTTGTTTTGTTTTTCTTGCCTGGAGAATTGTTTGCGGGTGGGAGAGAGAGATGTTTAAATAGCTATGCGGATCCATTTAGTAAAGTCAATATGCAATTATGCAAAACTCCCTGATAATGCACCCACAGATGCAGATAGCGGCGGATTGTGCTGTGCTGTCCTGGGGGGAGATGGTAACCCTTGGAGCAGGAGGGTTGCGAGGATTCTGGCTCGTTCCCCCGCCTCCCCGGCCCGTTGCACGCCTGGGCACAAGTCGGAGCCCGGTTCCGATGTCGGGAAGTTCTGGCGGGACTTCTGGTCCCGGGAGCGCCCAGCGCCGCCCGCCCTCCCCTGGGGTCACTCCGACTACGCCTCGCACCATCGGGCACGGAACTTTCCTCCGTTTATTTTCTTCCTTTTTCTCTTTCTTCTTCTTCTTTTTTTTTTTTTTTTTTTTTTTTTTTTTTTTTTTTTTTTTTTTTTTTTAAATTTATAAAGCATGGGTGATTTATACTGATTTACCCAGAGGGTACCGTTTGCAGAAACCCATCTCTGCGGCGTGAAGAGCCTATGCATAGAGCCCTCAAGTTTCCTCCCATCCCACCGTGCTTAACAACCCCAGAGCCCCACTCCAAATTAATGCCTATCCTCGGCAATCGGCATCAGAGGCAAGCCGAAATAGTTCTGTAATGGGCTCATTACCCAGGCTGAATACGGGGTTAGGTAATGGGAATGGAGCAATATTGAAAATTAGTTTGGAGGAAAACATCAACTGGAAAGGCTCTGACAAAACTCAGATTTGCTCTAGTGCCGTCGAGGTGCTGTCAGATACCAAATTTCAGTTCCCTGTGGCTTGAAATTAGGATTTTATTTTCTTACTCACTAATTCGCTTCTCGTACTATGTCGCAAGTACTTTCGGACTCGTTTAAAAGGGTATGATACTCCGTTCAAGTTTTCAGACGTTCAACTCTTTATACCAGGGGCACGGGATCATTTAATTTCTACTTTATGTACTTTGTGTAAAGTATCCGTGGTCCTTCGCTGATTAAAAACAAACAAACAAACAAAAAACAAGCAGGTTGATGTTTTCCTTCAAGGCAACAGTTATATCCGTAGAGACGGACTCGGAACTGAACTTAGCCCAGCAGAAGTGAGGAAAATCTCCAGGGAAAAAAACAAACAAACAAACAAACAAAAAAACTAAAAAAAAAAAAAGGGGGGGGGGGAAGAAAAAAGAAAGAAAGGAAAAAAGGGTATCGAATATTTTAGGCTAATGTCACCCTCTGTTGAACTCTGGCAAGTGGCTCTGGGGGCAGAGATCTGTCGGACTTAGTAGGCTACAAATGGCAAAACGGTTTGCTTATACCTTCATTTAACATATTTTTTTAAACCCTGTTGTTCAGCTCTGTGGGTGTCTCTGGCTTTTTTAGGCTACGTACGTGCAAATGTGTGGATTGAGAATAGGCGCTTAGAGATCTTTGTTTTAAAAAACAACTTTGAGCTCACGTAGGCTACTAGATTTTTATCTCTATGTACAGCCGGGTGCTGACTCTGTAAATACGGCGAAGGCTTTGCATTTCATAGCCCCTCTGTGCCTCTCACCTCGTGAAAATCGAGGGTTGTTCTTTTTTTAAAGGTGGTTGCTGATTTAAATATTTTTTTTTTTTTTACAGAAAGAAAAAAAAAAACTTTTTTTTCCCCCCGTCTCTTTTTGAACTTAGTATTTGGAGGAGTGCGGAGAGCCAAGTGGGCATGGAGAGGGGAGAGGGGGATTACCCAGCTTGGCTGCATCTGCCTGGGAGCATCGGTGGCTCGGACACCGGCAAAGGCTCGGGAAATTAAAGCGGCTGTGTGTGTGTGCTTCGTGTAAACCAAGACTAACGCTGTCCTGACTCAGAACCCCCCTCCTGCTGCCCCACCGAGCAGCGGCTGCTGTCGAGGCATCGCACCGATCGCCTCTGCTCCCCTCCGAGAACATCCTCGGGCGGAGAGCGCTGCCTCTGCCCCGCCGCTGCAGCCGGCTGCTGGCGGAGGAGAAGGTTTTAAACCACTCGAAAATATTTGTCCCCCGCTTTTTTTTTTTTTTTAAATCCCCCCCCCTCTTTCCTATATATTTAGCCAATGTCTGACTGCCTCCCAAGGGTCAATTCTAGCCATCTTTACCATAATCCCCGGCAGCCGACTGCTTCGCGCTCTGCAGTCTATAAAATCCCTAGCACTTAAAAGTGGAGTTTTTTTCAATTATACAGGTGTAGCACAAAGAAATCATAATTGCGTCTACGGCTTTTCTGTCCGGGCTCGCTTTTTTTCTTCTTCTAACGAAAGATTTGGCGCCTCTGGCCCCTCCAAAATGCCGAAAAACTGGACTTTTTCTCCCGCAGAAAGTTTGAAGGCGTTTCTGGATGTAGTTTCCCCGTCGCCCAGTAGACGGCACAACAGCTCAATCCTTCAGATGTAAAACAGCAGAGGAGTCTTTTTCTTTTTTTTCTTTTTTTTTCTTTTTTTCTTTTTCTTTTTCTTTTTTCTTTTTTTTTATTTAATTAATGAGACTGAGTCTTACCCAGCATTTTTGTTATTGTTTCATACAACGAGAAGTACAGTAATATCGATAGCGAAAAGAGGAGGCTTGGCGTAGGCAGGGAGTAAAGAAAGCTGCGGCGGGCAGATGGGCTAAATACAGGTATTGCTGCAGATACCGGAGCTGAGCAGCGCTTCCAAATTAATACGAATGACCTTGTGGCGCCTGGATTGTATGGGCACAGAAAACTAAAAAGAAGCCCCAACCCCATCGTGCTGCCGGGCTGCGAGGTGATTATGGGGATCTGAAGCTGAAATTGTTTAATTGCAGTGAGAACGAGGAAGGCAGCGCCGGGCAGGGGCTCAGGTCGGTTCTGCTCTGCCTCTCCCGGGCTACCCCGAGGTGCCACCGCCGGGTAAACCTGGCAGCCGCCGGGACATTTTGTCCCTGAAAAGCTCCTTTTGTGTGAGTGTGCCTTCCCTCCCTCTGCTGGCACCGCTGCCGGAGGAGATGAAGTAACAAAAATCCCAGCCAGTAACTCCTTTCCCGCTTATTTTATTTAATTATTATTTTTTGAAATATATAGCGGTGTTAAGAAAGTTTTAAGACAACGGCAAATTTTAGTAGGAATATCGTGTAGAGCCCTCCATTAAATTAATAAAGTAGCCCCATAACTTATGCAAACGTCAGTGCCAGCGGTGGTGTGGGAGCGGGCATCCTCCCGCAGAGCCCCCGGGCTGCCGGGGCCACCAGGCCAGCATCTCTGGACCAGAATCACCTTCCCTGGCATCTCCCGCCGCCTGCTGCCGACGGCACTCGGGGCCCGGGCGGGTTCGCCGATGGCTGCGGGATGGCAGAGGCTGACCTCAGGCTGACTCCCCGGCCCGACCAGCCGCTCTTTGTGTTGCGAATGGGCAGCTAGTAAACAAACCCCCCAACTCCAGGCGCTGCGCTTCATCTGCTCGCTTAAATCCCTTCCAGTTAACCTCCTTTTATTATCACTTTCCTCCCCTCCCTCCCCTTGGGTCTGCCCTTTAATAGGTCTTTAAACAGTTGGGGTTTTCTTCTTTTCTTTTATTTTTTTTTCTTACCCCCCCCCTCCTCCCTCGCCCCCACCATCCCTCTTTCAACCATTTCATCAGGCTCTGACTTTTCGGGTATCTCCGCACGTATCGCTTCCCCCCCCCCCCCTTATCTGTAGCATTCCTGGATTATCTATCTCTCGGCCGCCTTTCAAACGCTTTCTTCTGCGGTTTCTTGTGTGTTTGTCTCTTCTGCTTGTTCTTATTTCAGTTTTCAGATTTCAATATTAATGCTGAAAGAGCACACTTGGATGCTAATTCCTTCCCTGCTTCCCCCACTCCTCGCCCCCCCCCCTCCCCTCCCTCCTCCAAATCCCTGCTAGGAAGGCGGCAGGGAAGTCAGCTAGAAAACATGGGATTGTTCCTAGGTATGACTAATTCTTTCCTTAAGCTGGGAAATTCAGCCTGATTAAAAGCCTCATTTATTATCCGATAAGCAAATGGACCCAGATTCCACCTCGTGGAGGAGGCTCCTTTGCTCCCCAGACGCCTTTTTTTTGCCTCAACTCGACGGACCCCTCCGCCAAAGGTCCGGGAGAGGAGGGGGGGAGGGAAGGCCCGGGGGACCGCGCAGCAGCGCGCAGAGCACCGCGCTCCGCAGACAGGCCGCTGTGCCCACGCACATATCGAAACCTTTCGCTCTTTGCTTTTATTTTCCCCCATCTCAATTTTTTTTTCTCTTTTCCTTCCCACCCTGCAATGGGAAAGCATCGATAGCTTCCTGCAAAACAGCAAGTTTTAGCAAAAAAAAAAAAAAAAAGCAAATAAGGGGCGAGATGCTGCACGGGTCGCCGGGGCCGCGCAGCCCGTCAGCCCCGTGAGGAATATACCGAGAGAGCGCGGAACTGTCCGTTTACTTTTTCCCTTTTAATAGATGATTAATTGCTGTCGGATTCGGCGCTTTTTTTTTTTTTTTTTTTTTTTTTTTTATGGCCGATATATTGCAAGCGGAGAGGCTCGAAGCGCGATTTCTCGCAGCAAGTCCTAAGCGTAATAACTGTTTGCTAATTGTAAAAACCTTATCCAGAATGAGATTTGGGCAAACAATTTGTACAACTGTAATTACATTGTAAAAGTGTTTTAGGCTGGGTTGCGCGGAATTAATCTTATAAAGGCCTGGTGGAGACGCTTAAAAGGGAGGGTTTATAGGGGTTGAGGGTTTTTTTGTTTTGGGGTTTTTTTAGGTTGTTTGGCGGGGGGGGGTTGGTTTGTTTTTTGTTTTTTTTAAGAAGGGTGAGGGGAAAGGAACGGAGAGAGGAGGAGGTGGCATCTCTGGGAGTTGAGCCTTAGCCTCCCCCTGAGAGGAACCGGTGCGATGGGGAGTCGTTCCCGAGAGCCTTTCCCCCGGTAGACCCATTAGCGAGATGAACCCCGCGCCGGTGGGTCGGCTCCCACCCGGGACGGGAAGGAGTTAGGGTACGAAAATGGCTCTTACCTGAGAGGTCTTTATTTCTCCTGCCGGGATAAAAGGCCGGTCCTAGCGGATAAGGGAGAGGGGGGAAGACAGGGACGGATTTCCCCGAAGTTTGAGACGTGGCGGCGAGAGCTGAGCCGCTGCCCCTGGGGGGTTTACTGCTGTGTGTCCGTCCCCCCCCTCTCCCCCCCTTTCCCAGCCATCCAACCACTACCCCAGCAGCTCACTCGGGGACCGCTGCACTCTTCTACCGAGAGTTCTCCCTTTTCCGCCCGGCAGGGGTAAGGGGGTGAAGGAGATGCGATGCAGGTAGGGGGGAAGAAGGGGGACGGCGGAGTTCTCCGCTCCCAGACCGGCGGGGGCCCCGCGGGGAGGGATGGATGAAGGGATGGATGGATGGATGGATGTGCTTTTGGACGGGAGAGGACCCCCGGTTAGGTGGATAGGGGGGGTGGGGGGGTACCGGTAGGGCGGGAAAGGACAGAAATCGGGGGTAGGGGGGTAGGTGGGGGGGATGGGGCGAAGCAGAGCGCACCGGGGTGCCCATGGGCAGCGGGGGCTGCGCGCCCTGCGGGTGCCCCGGCGCGCTCCCCGCCCCCCCCCCCCCTCCGCCCCTACCGCTTCGCGCTCGCGCTGCCGGCCCGAGCCCCGCTTCCCGCCCGGACCAATGGGGGCGCGGCTCGGGGCGGCGCGGCGGTGATTGGTCGGCGGCGGCGCGGCGGCGGCGGCCGGGGGCCGGGTGAGCTCACTCGGTCGTCGGTCGCGGGGGGAGCCGGAGAGGAGGGAGGGAGAGGAGCGGAGGGGAAGGGGTGTGTGGGGGGGGGAAGACATGATGGAGAGGTGGGGGGCGACGAGAGGCGGGCGGCGCGGCCCCGGGGCGCTGCGCGGGCGCGGAGCCGAGACAAAGGGACCGGGAGAGCCCCCCGCGCCCGGAGTGGTTGAGGGTGGGACGCACAGACACGGAGGGGAAAGAACGGAGGGGGTGAGGGGGGGTGTCGTGCGTCCTCCCCGCGGGGCGGGGGCGCGGCGTGAGGCGGGGGCGGGCGTCGCGTAGAGACACAGAGAGACACGCACACACAGACACACGCACACCCCTCCTCGGCCCCCCCCCGCGCCGGTGTCGGAGTTGCTGCCGCCCAGCGCATTGTGTAAGACGCGACCTGTTATGGCCACCACTACTTCCGGGTTCCCGCAGTCTGCTCCAGCCCGGCGCTGCGCTGCGCTCGCCGCGGCGGCGGTGGCGGCGGCGGCGGCGGCGGACGCCCGGCAGCGCCGCGCCTCCCCCCCCCCCCTTCCCTCCCTTCCTCCTCCTCCCTTCCCTCCCCTTCCCTCCCTTCCTCCTCCTCCTCCTCCCCGCTGCCCTTCCTCCCCGCGCCCGCCCCGCACGGCGCGGCGCTCCGCCCGGCACCCGCGCCCGCGCCCGGCCCGCCTCCGCCTCCGCCAGCCTCGCCCGGCCGCCGCGCAGGGGCAGAGCGAGCCGGCGCCGGCGAGGAATTAGGAGCGATCCGAGGAGGAGCGAAAAAAAAAAAAACCATCATCATCATCATCATCATAATAACCATAATAAAAGGAGAGCCGACGCGTTAGAGAGCCTTTTTAATTTTTAATTTTTCCCCCTCCTCTTCCTCCTTCTCCTCCTCCTCCCTCGATTTTTAATTTTTTATTATTTTTTATAAATTTTTTCTTTTTTTCTTTTTTTTTTTTTCTCTCTCTCTTTCTTTTTTTTTTTCTTTTTTTTTTTTTTTTTTTTTTTTTTTTTTTTTTGTTGGGTGAGCGCGCTCGAAAATTCCCATTTGAGGTGTCCTGCGCGGTGGGAGCACACGCAGCGGATCATCATCAGTCATTCACCACCTTGACAACCTCGCCTGTGATTGACAGCCGGAGTGGCAAAAAGCCATGAGACTTGGTAGTTGGGTTTGAGGGGCACTTTAAAAAAAAAAAAAAAAAAAAAAAAAAAAGAGGAAAGGAAAAAAAAAAAACTGATTTGGGGAAAGGATATTTGCTTTCGCCCCGCTGCTGTCTTGGAAACGAGAGGGAGAGAGTAAGAGAGAGAGACAGACAGGGAGCGAGGAAAGAAAGAAAGAAAAAAGAAGGAAGGAAGGAGGCAGAGTTGATCTTTTTTTTTTTTTTTTTTTGTCTTCAATTTTTTTTTCTCTCCTTTTTTAATGCTGAGTTACCGTATCGCTTCGCTGAGATCCAGCAAGCCGAAGATTTTACTCCATTGCTTTCATTACTGGCGACGCTAAGGGATTTTTGCATTTTTTTGGGGGGCGAGGGGGGGGGAACTTCGCATTTCTTTCTTTTCACACTGGCCTTAAAGAGGATATATTAGAAGTTGAAGTAGGAAGGGAGCAAGCAGGCCGATGGCGCAAAGGGTACGTATTAAAAAAAAAAAATTGGATTTCAAATGTAAAATAATATTGAGACGTGGCTGACAGAGACGCTGCGAAAAAAGTTTTGTGTGGTTTTTTTTTTTTTCCCCCCTCCTTTCTGGAGCAGGGGCACAAAGCAGTATCCTGGAGCGGGAGGATTTATCAGTTGTACTTATAGGTTTAAAACCTGTATATATTGATATTTTCTTGATTCTTTTACTCCCCGTCCCGGATCTCTCACCGAAAAGGCAAGCTTTCTATACATTAATGACATGCAGGCATGTAAGTGAATATGTCCGAGCCTCTGTATTTGTTGGTTTTGTAGCTCTAGTCCTACCAATGTCTTTTTAAAAGTCACCAGTGCTTGAAATATTTGAATGTGTGCATGTCTCTGAGCTTTTTTCTGTGTTAGTGATGATAATACCGCTTCACTTTCGGAAGATAACTTCTAGCTGGCAGTAAACACAACTTCTTTTTTTCTTTTTTTTCTTTCTTTTTTTATTTTTTTTCCCTACCCCGCTATGGGTTTTTTTGTTGTTTTTTTTTGGTTTGGGGTTTTTTTTACATATATATATATATATATGTAGTCACAAAAGGTGCAGTGCAAAGCCGGGGGGCCGGAGGGGGGGAAGTTGTTTTTAAAAGAAAGTCACTTTACTTTGAATTAGAGGTTACCAGCATGCACTGCCATGTGTATTGTTGTTTCTGGTTTGGATGCGATCTCCTTTTTTTCCTTCCAATTACCTCCTAAATAGAAGTTTTGTGGGAAAGAAAAAAAAATAACCGGACGGAGTCGGGCGAGCAGGGATTTAGGGAAGGGGAAAAGCCCTGGAAAGAAGTTTTCTTGTCTAATTTGCCTGCCTCCCCTCCGAGTGCCGGTTGGGAAAGAAAGTTCCTCTGCTGACAACTTGCCTTTTACTCTTTCGGTCTAAGCAAGTGTCAGGGATCTTGAAAAGTGTTTATTCACACCTTCACTTTTAATAGATAAAAAGTGGCCGTTTCCCCCAGTGCCTGGGAACCGCGTTAGCTTTAGCTCCTTAATCTTTAACAAAGAAACCCCCCCCCTTTTTTTTTTCCTAAAAAAAAAAAAAAAAAAAAAAAAAAAAAAGCATTCCCAAAATCCCGAGAGCCCGGGCAAACGTTTCCAGCCTTTCAGCTTTAAAACTGCCTTCGTGTGGAATTGTTGGAAACCCCAAAAATCTCTCTGTTGGTTTTGATTTTTTTTGTTGCTGTTGTTTTTGTTTGGTTTGGGGTTTTTTGTTCTTTTTTTTTTCCACTGATGAAAACTTTTTTGCATCCTCGCTGAGGCTGGTACCTGACTGTTGCTTATCAGCGGGAAAAAGTTTAGCGAAGGGGAGACCTGGGCTTCGTGAACCGGTTCCATTCACCAGGGGTGTGTGGGAGGCTTGGAGATGGGGATTTTTAATTTTATTTTAATTTTTTTAATATAAAAAATAAATTGTTATTATTGTTATTTCTCCACGGACTCCGGGGGGGGGGGGGTTGCGGGCAGCCGGGCCGGAGCTCAGCCCAGCCTTGCTGCTCTCCGGCCCGGGGCACCGTCTCCCTCCCCGGGGCCGGCGGCTGCGAGGCGGGGAGGGGAGGAGGAGACCCGGCACCAGAGCCCGGGGGGAAATCGGCTTCTCCCCATGGGAAGGGGGGGGACGGACACGAAGGCAGCGGGGCTCTGCTCCCCCCTCCCTCTCCCGCCCCCCCCCCTCCCCCCTTTCCTCCTCCCCTGACGCCTCTCTCTGCTCTCTCTGCCCCGCAGTACGACGAGCTGCCCCACTACGGCGGCATGGAGGGGGTGGGCATCCCCACCACCATGTACGGGGACCCCCACGGCGCCCGCCCCATGCAGCCCGTCCACCACCTCAACCACGGGCCGCCGCTCCACTCGCATCAGTACCCGCACGCCGCCCACGCCAACGCCATGCCCCCCGCCATGGGCGCCTCTGTCAACGACGCCCTCAAGAGAGATAAAGATGCCATCTACGGGTAGGTGACCGCGGAAAGCTTGCGCTCAACTTGCGAGGGATGGAGCCGGGGAGGATGGAATGGGGGTGGGGGGTATGTGTCTGTGTGTCTCTGTGTCTCTGTGTGTGTGTGTGTGTTTGTGCGCGGGCTGGAGATGAAGAGTGGGTTGGCTACGAGGCAGAAGGCCGTGTTCTTAATATTTTATTATTATTTTCTAAAAGGGGGGGGGGGGGGGGAAGAGGGGGAGAGAGAGAGAGAGAAAGAAAGAAAGAAAGACAGACAGACAGACAGAGAGGGCTGAGGTCCCCCTGGCACGGGGAGCCGCAGGGGACTCCGGAGAATAGGAGCTGGGGGTTGCTGGAGGGACTGCAGGCATCACCGAGGGGAGGAGGAGGAAAATAATATTCCCAGGGCACAACCTGTGCCGGGTGGTAAATCTCTGCATGGGGTCTGGGAACAGGGGGAGTTTGGAGCGCTTTGCCCAACTTTCCACCTTGTTTGCTTGCTCCTTGTGCTAGGAAGGAGAAAACTCGGAAGCTGCTTCTCTCAGCTTCTTTTTATTTTTTTTAATTTATTAAAAAAAAAAAAAAAAGCAAAATTATCCGACAGCATTGAATGCTTCTCAATGCGGCAACTTGCAGAGCAGTTTCTAGGCCGTTGGGATGTGAGCTGATGGGTTGTGTTGGGAGGCAGATGCTTTTAAAATGAATCTGCCCGGCTTGAGTCTGAAAGGAAGTTTAAGAGCCCTTTAAAATCGCTCTCTAAACATTGAGCAGGAGGGAGAGAGAAGAAAAAAATTCACGTTCGGTTTCTTTATCGGTTTATCAGGAATCTGTAGCACTGGTTAAAACTCAGTGGTTTACAGTACCTAAAAAAAGGAAAAGTATGAAGCCCTGGGGAAAAAAAAAAAAACACCACCGCAAAACAACAAACAAACAAACAAACCTACACAAAAAACAAACCAACAACTCCCTGTTATAAATATACATGTATATGTGTGTGTGTGTGTGTGTGCCCACGCTTATTTATTTATTTAAATTATTAAACGGCCGAGGGAGCCAGATGCACACACAGCCTTTCTCCCGGGGAGGCTCTTAGAGCTGGGAGAGCCCAAAAGCACCTGGTTCCCCCCGCGGGTTGGGGTGGGGGGTGGCAGGCAGGCAGCCCGGTTGGCCAGCGCCTGCCGGTGGGTCGGCTTGTTGGGTGCTGGGGAGTGGGTTTTGGGGCTATTTTCTCTTTTAATTTGGATGGAAATTGTTTCTTTTTCTAGGTTGGTTTGGATTGTATTTTTTTGTTGGTTTGTTTGTTTTTCCCCCTTCTCTCCCAGCAAGTCCTCCAGCAGCAAACGAGAATTAAAAAGCATGAGAAGCAGAGAAGTGTACATCCAGATATTTACATTTATTATTTTATTTTATTCCTAAAGACAAGGAAAGTTAATTCAAAATGGCTGCTGGAACCGGCTTGGGTTTTATTCTTAGCTTGTCCTAAGGTTGTATTAACAATATCTATGGCTAGATAAGTCCGGGGGGATGCGGGGCTGCCAGCCGGCCGGCTGCGCAAAGGGGCCAGGAGGCGGCGGGGGGTGCCGGAGCCCCCTCGGTGGATGCCCCACTCCCCACACACGCTACTGTGGGACTAACTATTGTTGTCTTGGGTTTTTTTTACTTCGTTATGATATGTTGTGTAGTTTGGTTTTTTTGTTTTGTTTTGTTTTGTTTTTTTACTTCTCCCCTCTGTGTGACTATTGTATTTTCTTTCAGACACCCCCTGTTCCCTCTTTTAGCACTGATTTTTGAGAAATGTGAATTAGCTACATGCACACCCAGGGAGCCCGGGGTAGCGGGAGGCGATGTTTGCTCCTCTGAGTCTTTCAATGAAGACATAGCAGTGTTCGCCAAACAGGTCAGCAAAACCGGGTTGAAACAGTAAAAGAAAGAAAAAAAAAAAAAAAAATCGTAACGAGAAAAACAAGTCTCTGCTGAGATAAAGATGCGCGTTTCCCCCTCCCCCCCCTCTTACTGCAAGAGGCAGAACCCCAAAACAAACAACAAAAAAAAAATACCCCAACTCTAATCAAAACAACAAAATAAATCGGGAAATCTCGGCATTTACCACCCCCCCTAAAGAAACGCGATGACCGGAGCGGTCCATGCCCCTGCGGGATCTGCACTGCGCGGTACCGGGAGCCGGGGCCGGAGCCGAGGCTCGGTCCGGCGAGCTCCTTAGGTATTTTTCGGTGTATGTGATTCACTTGTCCAAGTGTTTGGCTGCTGCACTGAACCCAGCAGTCAGGGCTTCGCACGGAAGCTTACATAATGGACCCGACAGTGTAATGAAGCAAGAAATAATAACGTCTGCTTTTTCTGCTTCCATATTTCACATCTTTTTTATTATCATTTTTTTCCCCCTTTCCCCCCCTTTCTTATATTTAGATCCGAGCAGAGAAACCCCTCTTTTCCTCTAATCCTGAACTGGATAACTTGGTAAGAGTTAACAACACTTCTTCCTCTCCCCACCCCCACCCCACCACCCTCCCTTCCCTTCCCATTTATTTTTTTTTTTATAAAAAAAAACTTGTGTCTTATGGAGATGTGGTTGGATGGTGCTAAATCAAAAAATTCTTACGTGGATTTTTTTGTTTTTATTATTATTATTATTATTATTATGGTGATTTTTATAATTACAAGAAAACACAGTGTGGTAATTGTGTGGAAGTAAAAAAGAAAAAAAAAAAATCCCATAAGGATACCTATAAGGAAAGCCCCATCCAAATGGGAGCTTGCGGCTGCCCAAGGGGAGCGGGGATTTATCCTCGCTGGAGCCAGCCCCTCCACGCACCTTTTAAGCAGTGTGATGGGAAACTTGAAGGATTGCTGTGGCTGGAGATGCACTGTCCGGTAACTCCCGGAAAATGAGGTCTTTTCTCCTTTTTTTTTTTTTTTTTTTTTCTCCTCCTTAAGGATAAACACGTATTTTGCCTCCACTGGAGTCTTACTCCCGCTTTTGCAAAGCAAGGAGCCAGCCATAGAGTTTAGAGGGCTTTCTTTTTTTTTCTTTCTTTTTTTTTTTTTTTTTTTTTTTTTAAAAAAAAAGGAGAAATGTTTATGATCCGTATAATTTAGTTGCTTCATTGGAAGAAGGATTTTTTTTTTTTTTTGTTAACTCTAGATCGCTTCTTGTTAAACAGCGCACAAAGCCACTGCTATTAAGTTTTAGTGTTATTGCCATAAATCAAAACAACTTTTTATTTACTACTAGAGAAAAGTCAAGCTACAAAGTGCGGCAGGGGCGGCTGTGGGAAATATCCCCAAATCCAGGAATGAGATAAATACTCGTGTTGTTTGTATCTTTGCAGATGATTCAAGCCATACAAGTATTAAGGTTTCATCTGTTGGAATTAGAGAAGGTAATTTTTCTCTCTCTCTTTCTTCCTCCTCCGTTTCAGTACTGCTGAAGTTCAGGCTTCTGGTAAATTTGCATAAATGTCTTTCTTGCTGGTAATTAGTGTCAAGACCAATCTTGGCGTCCATTTCTCTTCGCAGTTTAATTACAATTTCAGCCTCTAAAACCGGGCTCTCAAACGCCCAGGCCTTGTGTTCATTGTAATACTTTGCTGGCTTTGTATAAATAGTTGCAGTTCTGTGGTGCCGCAAATGAGACTCAAAATGGTTAGTTCAGCCAAGTCCCTGAAATTCTGATCCATTTAAAAAAAAATTTAAAAAAGGAAAAAAAAAATATTTGATTTTTTTTCTTGGTGGTGGTGGGGAAGAGACTTTGGTTACAGTTAGTTATGATGGGGCTTTTTTTTTTTTTTTTTTTTTTTTTTTTTTTTTTTTTTTAAGAGCCATCTGCAGGTCAGGCTCAGGGCAGGGATTGTCCTGTAACATTTTGCAGAGACAAAGCAGAGTTGATAGTTGTGTCTGTCTCTTGTTCCTGGGAATATTGTACACCTCTGAGCAGAAGAAAGAGATTGCAGCCTAGATGCAGGGTTTTTTGCTGGCTATTTTAGAAATATTAGGAGGGAGAATGCTAATTTCTAAGAAGGCAGTGTCATCCGAGCTCACATTAAATTGAAAGTGCGCTCTGGTTTCCTGAGAATTTTTTACGTGTCATTGATAGCTGGCCTAGAAGAGAATTCCCTTTCTCCTAAAAATAAACATTTTGAGAGGTTTTTAAATAGTTGAAAAGTTTCTCGGGTGCCTCAGGCACTTTATCTAACCATAACTGGCAGGTTGTTCTTGTTCTACCCAAAATGTGTTAAAATCTGCCCATTAATAGAGGCGGCTCAGGTAGGAGTCTATCAGAGCGACTGGGGATTTCAGGGCTTGGATGCCTACAATGTATTTCAGCCCTTTTTTTTAAAAAAAAATCATTTTTTCTGTACTCATACCCCTTTGGAGAGGGTTTATGATGAAATAACTGGATGAAATTAAATAGTTTACCTTAAATGTCACCCATGCAGGTCACCTCTCTAATGGCCACAGCTCCGGGAGCAGATGAATTTAACACGGGTGTTGAATATGTTGTAGCCTGTGAATCATCTTGTCACTGTCAATTTTCTGGGATATCTCTATTTTGCGAGAAAAGAAAGTTATTCCTAATTCTGGATGCGTCTAGAGGTCTCGGGGGGATAATTGCAGTGTGTTTCCCCTGTTTAGGACTTTTGATGTCACAGGGGTGAAGGGGGGAGACTGGTTGCACTTGTCAATTTTACTTATGTATTGCTGATTATATTTTCTCCCTTCCCTCCCTCCTCCTTTTTTCCTCTCTCTCGCCTTTTTTTTTTTTTTTTTTTTTTTTTTTTTTTTTTTTTTTTACCTCTGTCATAATGTAGGTACACGAATTATGTGACAATTTCTGCCACCGGTATATTAGCTGTTTGAAAGGAAAAATGCCTATCGATTTGGTCATAGACGATAGAGAGGGCGGATCAAAATCGGACAGTGAAGACATAACAAGATCAGCAAATCTAACAGATCAGGTATGATCTCACCAATGCCGCACACGCTGAAATTTGTATGCAGATCGTTCGCTGGGTCACTACGCCTCCTTTTATTATTTGCATATGATTAAGTCTCTTTTAGATAAATTTCCATCGAAATGAAAATTTTTGAATAATGTGGCTATTATTGCTTCATTAAGGCTTGCTCCCGGATTCGACCTGGTGAGATGAGCTTGTAAAAGCATCGCCTGCAAACTCGACCTGTTTCTTGTCGCTTTTAATTTTTGTCTTTATTTTATTTACCCTTTGCAATAATGGAAGTGGGAGTTGTGAATCGCTGGCTTCTTGGTGACTTAGCAAGGGAAGGGCTGGAGCCGTTTCCCAAAATAATAATTAAATCCGAGATAGGTGGTCTGGGGAAGACAGAGAGGGTTTGAAATCTAGCAAATACTGGCTATTTTCTTCCCGTCTCTACGGTTCATTAGTCCGTCTTGTCAGTTTTCCTTGGCCGAACGCTTTTAGACTTCAGTGAACATTGCTTTGTGCACGCCTGCCTGCTGCAAACGCGCCCATTTTATTTTACCTAATAGAAAAAAAGAAAAAAAAAAAAAAAGGGGGGGGGGGGGGGGAGAAAATAAAACGGGACCCAGGTTTTAAAATATCTTCCTTTTATCTTTCATGTTTTTAACCTCTTGAAAAACTAACAAAGAAAAAAAACCCAACAAACCAAACCAAAACCAAACCAACAAAATATCCAACCCCCAAACCCGTTCCAGCAAAGCCTTGCCTGGCTTTGACGGTGTCCAGAGTTTCTCTGGGATGGCTCGAACCTTAATGCCGGCTGTAGCCAATGTGGGAAACGGATGCTTTGGGATAGCTTTGCTTCCCCCTCTCCTCCCGTCTCTGTCCCCTCCGCTGGGCAGAGGCCGGGATTCTTGCCTTTTAATGGGAGCGGTTGGGGCTAATTCAGGAGGTGCCTAGAGCTAAATTAAGCTCCTAGATGATGGAAGTGACTGAGATTTGGCCATTTTTCCCCCCCCTTTTTTTTTTTTTTTTTTTTTTTTTTTTTTTCGAGTTTGGTAAAAGTGCCGGTTTTTTCGCGATCGGCTCTCTCTCTGAACCGAGGGGCAGGCTGCGAGAGAGGGGACACTGAACACAAAAAAAAATCTCCGGCTAAGCATCTTCCCGTTGCCCCCCTCCCCCCAAGTTATTTCTTCTTTATGATCAGCTTCGTAAATACAGTCTTAGGAGCAATCAGCTCCCGACTCTGGAGGTTTCCTTTTGTTCAAGCAAGGCGCAGTCAAGCAGACAGGAGTTTCCTCAGCCGCTTTGCCATTATCACCAGCACTGTCACCCAGGAGTTATTTTATAGATTAGCGACATCAAGGTGTGTTGCATCGCAGCGTAGGCAGTGTCTTAAATATTTTTCTCCTGTCTGCCAAAGGCTATCGGGCTGCTGGTAGTGCCGTGACAGGGGGAGGGAAGCTTGGAGGAAAGCGTGAACTTTTTAAAAGGGGTTTATGTGCCCATATTATGGGGCTTTTGGGGTGGGTTGTTTTTGTTTGTTTGGGGTTTTTTTCCGCCCGCAATTATGGTGCCAAGGGGAAGGGCTTCCCGAAGCGGCAGGGATGTTTCCCCCGGGCCGGGGAAGATGCTCCCGGGGAGCAGCAGCCCCGCGCAGCGCCTTAAAGCGAGGGGAGCCCTACAGCGAGGGTCTAGCTGAGAGAAGCTCCGCTCGCTGCTGTTGAATAAAAATTGTAATCCAACAAGTCTAACTAGAAAATGGGTTTCTAAAAGCTCTGGAGTGCTGGGTACATAAAGCTATTTGAGCAAATTACAAGAATCGCTCAGGGGCACGAATGAAATCAACACTTTAATTGCCTCCAAAATGAAGATTTATACCCCATTTTCCCAACGAATCATTATTTTATTAAAGTGAAAGCTAAAGAAATGAAGCTATAGTTTTGGGGTTGCCGGGAGGAGAGGGTCGTGCCCCCCATTCCTCCCACCCCCCTTTCTTTTTTTTTTTTTTTTTTTTTTTTTTTTTTTCGTCCAGCAGCGCGGACTTTGCGCGCCCACCGCCGGCCCCTCTCCTGCTGCGCGGAGCGGCTGCGCACCGGCGGGAGGTTCAGCCCCAGCACCCCGGGCTGGCGCGGGCTCCGCGCCAGCCGCGGAGCTGGTCGGCCTCCCCGGGGGGAACCTGTATCCTCTCCGGGCAGGGGGAGGCTCAGCCCCGCTGCCGTTGCCCCTCCGCACCCGCGGAGCTGCGCGGGGAGCGGGGCATCGCTTGCCCCGTCGAAGGGAAAAGGCTCAAAACCGCTCATTTTTCCTGCTGCCCCCCACCTTCCCGGCCGACGAGTCTATGGAAATCACCCGCGGGGGGTGGGCACCCGCGGAGGTTGCGCGTAGCAGGGGTGGGCTTATTGGGGGATACGCGGCCGCCCGCGCCCCCGGGAAACTCCGTTGCCAATTGCAGCCCCAGCGAAGCCGGCAGTATCAGGACCCTAATGGTTAAATAATAAGGTGTTGAGTGCTTGTCGCTGGGGCGGCTAATTAGGATGTCGCTGCGCGGGGCGCGTTTATGGCTGCGCGGGTGCGCAAGGCTGGGCGGCGGGAGAGGGGCTAAGCTGCCGGTGCGGGACCATCCCGTAGCCTGCCCGCGGCTGCACTTGTCAGGGTAGTAAAAGAGTAAGTATGTAAAAGCTTTTATTATGTATTTAATTACATTTTCTTATTTTGTGGTAGTAAAGGTTACAGTTAACAGGGTTTGGGTTTTTTTTGCTTGGTTGGTTTTGTGTTGTGTGTTTTTTTGGTGTTTTTTTTTTTTTTTTTGGTATTATTTATTTATTTTTAAAAACTTAGTGGTTTTTGCCTTATTTAGTCTTTCCTTCCAGATCCCTCCATGCTGGTACCTTTAAGTCCCCCCTGGTTAATAGAGAGCAATGACACTAATGCTAGATTTTGCAAAGTAAAGCCCCATAACACTAACCATTGTTCAGTGATTTAACTAGCTCAGTGGCAATAGGTCACTAAAATAGCATCCTTCTCCCACAGGCACGACCCCGCTGCCTGCCAGGGTGGGACCTGCAGTGTTGTTGTTTACCATTAAGGCTCCAGAAGTACAGGGCAGGAGTTAGGATTTTGTGTTTTTGGTGTCAGGTTGTTTTTTATTTGGTTTTTTTGGGTTTTTTTTTTTTTGGTTGCTGTTCTGTTGTGGGTTTTTTTTCTGGGGATAATTGAACTCAAGATCAACCAGCCCCTGAGACTTTAAAATCCCTAGCTGAAGGATTACACCCATCCTCAAAAGTTTCAAAATAAACTTTTTAAAATCATTAGCCTTTCGAACATTTGCATGTTTAAATTTTCAACTGTTTGTCGGGGTCCAGAAAGATTTAAAACACAGCTGTTGTGTGGTGCGGCTGGGAAAACTCCTTCCCTCTAAAAAAAAAAGCACCCAAGACTGTCTGTAGCCAGATAGCAGAAATCCAGTTCCTTGGCTAATCCTAAACTATTACCATGGAGCTGTTCTCTTGAAGCCACATCACCTTGGCACCCTGGTGCTCTAGTCTGAACTAAGTGTGCAAGAGTGTGCCTATAGAAAGCCTTTAGAAAGTCCTGTAAGGAAAACATGGTCTTAAGTAGCCACCACATTCAGATGCATAACATAGATTTTGTATGGACAAACCAGAAACAAGAAAATAAACTTGTTGAGCAAACCCACAGTGGCATTACTTGACAAAAATTGTCATTTAATAATGCACAAGATAGTTACATGCGCAGAAACTTTTAAAGGCAAATCGGCAAGGAGCCAAATTCCTATAGGGACTAGGAGGGAAATGATCAAAAAATGAAGATGAAATAAGACTTCCTGTAAGAAGGTCCATAATTCAACATTATTTGACTCCACTGTCAAGGAAATTGTTGAAGGATAGTAAACTGATACTAGAGTCTCAGTCATTTTTGTTACAGTCTTAAATGTTTGCAACTGTGGCATTTTAGATGGCCCTTCTTGGATGATAGTATATCATATATATATGTATATAATAAAGCAACACTTCTATTTATGTTGCAATAGATGTATTTTTTAATGTGCGCAGTCCCAGAGTTTCTCTAAACAAAATGTGAATTGACAGCAGCTTTTTTTTTAAAATGGAAGAATTACTTAAAATATAGTATTCTTTGCGAAGAAATAATGATAAACTGGAATGCAATATCTAGCATATCGGAAGGTGGATGGGTTGTTTAGGGCATCGAGCAGTTATGGTTAGATTAACTTTCCCAAATACTTCAAATAAATTAGCTATAGCTTGCAGCCAATACAAAAATTATGCCTTGGGGCTGAAGAATTACTGAAAAATACTGTTTTACTAAAGGAGTTTCAAACCATGTATGGTTTCTGGTGGAGTGAGCTGAGAATATTTCTGTCTTCAGTATATGTACTACCATACTGAAGAAGCTGGCATCAAAATAACAGATGTGGTACAGAAGGTGCATGGTGGAATTCATTTCTGCATAGTGAAAGAGTTACGGCAAAGTAGGAGTCTGAGGAGGACGAACAAAATAACTTTTACAAGGATCAAAATTTAATTTTCTTCCTCTGACTTTATGCCTCACCTTGCGCCAGTGAATCCTTTTTGTTTGTTTGTTTGTGGGAATTTTTTTTTTCTGTGATATTTAGAAGGTGTTACCTTGCTTGACTTTGGCAGACTATTTAATGTAAAGATAATTTATATTCTCAACATTAATTTATATTCTCAACCTGTTATCATCCAAAATACTGTGGCTGAAATTGTACTAGCAGAAGAATGTTTGTTTCGCTCTTTGTTTCTCTAAGCACGTGAATATATATTGGTAGATAGGTATGAGATTGAGTATATTTGCTTAAATTTATGCTTTCATGTCTATTCTATAATCTTTGGGTTTTTTCGGGTTGTTTGGGTTTTGTTTGTTTTTTTTTAAAAATCATTCACTAGCCCAAATGCATCTCTCCTTACAGCTCAGTATATTTGCTGCTCTCCTTCACTTGCACGATCAGGCTTAATTTAGCATAAAGTTTTCTAAAATTAAGTTACCTTTTGTTGCAAGGGATAGTTTAATTTCCTTATTCCCCCCCCCCCCCACCCCCCCCATCTTTTTCAATATCAAATGCAACCGAGCTGAGTTTAAACCCCAGGTAACCCTGGAACTCATCTTTAAACTTTTGCGGGTGGATCCCGAGGCAATCCCGTAAGCGGGATCACACGGCTCCTTTGCGTTAGGGACCGCGGATTGTTATTTTGGGGAAGTTTGGAGGTCTACAAGGATGTTGTGAAAAAAGGAATTTTTTTCCTTAGGTTTAGCCTTTATGGTTGAGGTTTTGAGTCTTCCCTGGCTGATCATTCACAGGTAGCAATAAAGGTGATGGGCTCTGGATGTGGAAGGGCTACTTAACGCAGCCTGGAGTAGGCACTTAAAAATATCAGATTATATGATGCACAATCAAAAGGAGTAAACGTAGGTTGTGCTGATAAACACCACTTTAAAAAGCAGTGAAAATCCAGCACAGCTTCTTTAAATTAGGAAATCTCTGGCTTTTTTGTTGTTGTTTTTCATTTCTGTGTTTGGGTTGGTTTTTTTTTTGTCACATGAGCATACAGTTAGGAGCTATTTTGTATAATCTAAACTAATTTAAGAAAATAAAGAGGAGGGTTGTTTTGAACTGGTTGCTAAAATTTTTGAAGGTTTTTGGAATTGTTTTCTGGTGGGGTTTCTGTGGGAGAAGGAGAGACTGGGGTGTACTGCAGATCACCTCGTATCCTTGGTGTGTTACCTCCCTCTCCTGATGCTCGGTTGCTTGGAGCAAGCTTTGAGTTGCACGGCAAATTTGAAAATTAGTGTTTGTATTTGGTTTTTTTTCCTGCAGTCGCAGCATTATTTGAAGCCGGTAACTCTTAACAGAGCACGCATTTTGTGTTTTGCCATGTTTGAGTGTGTTTCTGCCTCTGATTAATGGCCCTGTATCTAACCCACCACTGATTCTCTGTAACATGACGTAAAGACAACTTGCTGAAAGTCGGTTCAGTTCTTCTTTGGTGTGTTTAGTGTGGCCCTTTCCCTCTTACTACTTAGAAAAGTCAAAAACAAAGCTGTAACCCAGCGTCAGAGCATAGGGAAGAGCAGAATCCCTGCAGGCCAATGTCCTCGGGTCTTCTATTTTAAAATTTAGGTGAGATCCCTAGAAAGCTTCTGTACCTTTGAGGTGGTTTGGGGTCTCTGTTAGCAAAGGAGCTGCTGGCATGGAGGGGTCCCCATTGCCTCCACAGGCTCAACACATCAAGTTGTCTTGCTGGTTGTTGCTTTCAGGGTTTCATTTATTTTCTGTTTCGGAGAGATGAAGAGCAACATGGAGACTTCATATTTATGTGGGTTGTTGTGATCGTGCAGGCAGTGAGTAGTTTCTGAGGGTTATTGGATTTTGGAAAAGTGGGCTTGAGATTCACTGGTAGACACCTGGGCAAGTGTTCAAAATTTAAATGTTGGTGAGATGAATTCAAAAAACAAAATCAGAGTTTTTTCTGAAAGCAAAAGGCCTGTTTGCAATTTAAAAAAAAAAAAAAAAGTAAAGTAACAATATGGAGACTGACATTTCCTTGTTAACTTCTGGGACGTGGGGAAGGTAGGACAGAAAGAGATGGATTTGTGCCCAAATTTGGCAATTCTTACTTTTGCCCGTGGCAGGACAGGCTCCAGAAAGTCATGGTGGCTTCTTGTTTTGCAAGCGGCTTCTTGTTTTGCAAGCATCTTCAAATTCGAGCCAGGCACCCCGTTTAAGAAATGTTTTTTCCCCCCGTCGGAGATTATACATTAGTCATCCAGGAATTTTGGGAATCAATAAAGGGATAACTGTGAGAAGCAATGGCCCATAACATGTGGGGAGTGAGATGAGTTGATCTAATGGTTCCCGCCTGGCCTCAAAACTCGATGAATCTCTGGGTTTGTCCACACAAGGACACTCAGGAGAGGTAAGACAAATTGATTGGATGTAAAATTAAAGTGCATTAGTTAAAGTGCATTGCACTATTGTGTGGATGCTCTCATTCAGAAGTAAAGTGGCCTTAGTTCACTTTAGCCTAATCCCCTTTGGAGTAGGCCACTTTTCTTTTGAATGAGAACATCCACATTAACTTTTAGTTAATTCGTCTTTCCCAAGCATCCTGGCGGCCTCATGCCTGCTCCTCTGGAGAGGTTTGGCCGGCCGGGTGCGGGCTCCCCGCGAGCTTTAGGTAAGCTTTTCATTAGCCATATTCATCTCCGCAGCCGCGCTTCACCGCTGGAGTTCCTCATCACCCCGGCCGGGGCTGCGGAGAGCGGGCTGCCTCTGCACCCTCCTCTCCTTCTGCTCCTGCAGCTGGAGAATGATGTTGATTTTAACACTGCCTGGGGAAAAAAAAAAAAAAGAAAAAAAAAAAAAAAAAAAGAAAAAAAAAAGTTTTACAGTACCAAGGATTTGGGGATGTATTTGGCCAAGGTGGTATGGACAAGGGCTCAGCCAGGCTGCGAGGAGAGGGAAGAGCTGACTGCTACCTGTCCTGGGGTGTGTGTGTGTGTGTGTGTGCGTGCAATTTGGGGGTCATATTTCCCAGGTGAATATGGCATTAGGCTTCCTCGGTATCAGTCCTCCTCCCTGTAACCTGAGAATTTTATTTTGCAATGGTGGTTTGCTGTCCTGGTGCGCTCCCTGCATAGATGGCTTCTTCTGTGTCCACTGATAAGCTGGTTTTTAAAGGCAGTGAGGAAATCTAGCATAACCCTCTGCAGCTGTATTTCCAACCATAAAACCAAGAATTGAAAATTAACCTACTGGAGAACTGGTTTACCTAGCACGGAAAAAAAAAAAAAAAAATACTGGGAAGATAGTTTTGGGAGCTGTTTTATATTCTTGCTTGGAGTTCACCGAGCTTGAGTTTTTTGTTAAGAGGCATTTTCATGTGTCTTCTAGAGCTTATAAGTAACCTATTTATTTACTTTTTACTGGCTAAACCGTGTGTGCAGATGCTGTGCTGTGTCACACTCCTGCCATTGCGCATTCCATTCATAATAAAATTTACAAGGCTTCTTGCATTAGTAAGCAATTTGCTATTGGAGCCTTTCCTAGAAATACAGAAATGTATTTCACCAAAGTATTGTCTTTCCTCTTCAATCAGAGCCGAGGTGAGCTATTTTCTCAAGGACTCTCCAGGCATCTATATGATATTCCCACTTGTGCAGATGATCTCCAAAACTGCGTTACTTACTCCTCCGTCCTGAAGGACCATCACAGTAAATTAAAATTCTCTTACTACCGTCATCAGGCTTTGAATCTTGCCAGCTAGGTTTTTTTTTTTTTTTTTAGCTTGTATTTTTTCTTTATTTTTTTTTTAATAAAAAGCAAATATGCATCCAGACCCTCTTTGCTGAAAGAAACCAGCCAACAATAAGAGGGGTAATTCTTCATTTGCTTAAAAGAACTGCCTGTTTTAACTTCAGAAATACTGACCCAGAGTAAAGCAACAGCTGATGCCATCACAGGCAGTGCACTGTATTCAAACAGCTGTACAAAATGAAAAGCCGCGGTATTAATCCTGCCATTCACAGTTTATTTAAGTTTTTCAAGCTCCTCTCGTATGGGCATGGCATCAATGCCTAATTATGCCTCCATTAGAGTTACTGGGCCCTTAATACAGAAAATTATTGTATTTAAAATTTGGAAAGCTGCAGCGAGGTAATCTAAGATTCTTGCAGCTGGCACACATTCAGGGAAAGCAAACTTTACCTTGTAATTTTCTTTTCATTCATTTTGTCTTTAGGTTTTGGTCCAGTTTTGTCATTACTGAGAAGGTCAGATCATCACTGGTGTTTTTAACACTGGCTTTAAATAGCTCCATTTAAGGCTGCATAGCTCTCAGGAGGAGAGGGGAAGAACAGATTAAAAATCCCATGGCTTTATTCGTCCCATTTGCTAGGGTGCAGTGCTATGGCCATCTATGAAAATAGAAATGGTTGAAACGAATGTCTGAAGCGTGGCACTCAAGGAGTTCTGTCTTATCATGATTTTAACCTGTGCTGATCCAGGGCAAGCTCCTTCAGTGCAAGGTGTGGTTTATCCATGGATGTGAAAGTCTTGACCCCATGCTTGGCTGTTGATGTTCTACTGTCGCATTGGGGTGCGGTGTTGAGAGATGGCCCTGTCCGAGGTGGGTTGTCGCCTCCTTGCTGATGCTTGGCAGCAACCCAAGGCACGTCCTCTCATGTGCACAGTGACCACTTGCTGAGATTTGACTTAATCTGGTGAGCAAAGTATTCACTGTGACCAGTCCCTTGCTGGAAACCCTCCCAGGAGGAAGGAGGAGTCCCAGGGACTCAGTAGGTGGCACTTTGGTTTTAGGCTTGAGGGAGTGCCGAGGATTCCTCTGCTCCTCAGGGCCAGGCCTTGGTGGGCACTCCCACGTGCACCACTGAGGTACCTTGTGTAGGTAAAGTATGCCTGAGTTCAAGAAGCTTTTGGATGACGCTCTCAGGCACATGGTGTGATCCTGGGGGTGCCCTACACAAAGACAGGAGTTGGACTTGATGATCCTGATGGGTCTCTTCCAACTCGCCATATTCTATGATTCGATAAAGTTGGTCAGATTTTTAGGTGAGGAGAGTGTTCCTCTGGCTTGTAATTTATAAAATTGCTCTTGCATAGTGCTGTGCAGTGATGTGGAAGAGTAGTTCTGCTATGTCCTGGATATGGCTGTGTTTTGGTGATGGACACAGCCATATCACCACAAGGTCATCACAAGCTGTCTCTCTCCTTTCTAGTGTTTATGCTGGCTTTTTGGGTGGCACTTGGCAGGAACAGGGGCTCTGTGGCTGAGAGTTGCTGCAGGGCATCACCGTGGTGGAAGGGTGACAGCGAAGGGGAGAGAAGCCTTTCAAGCACACAGGCGAGTTGGCATCAGGCAGCTTCCTGGCACTGTTTGCAGGGATGCTTGGGAAGAGGTGCCCAGTGTTAGCCTGGATGTTTAAGGAGAGATGCCTGGATCATGCTGCCCATGCATGGCTGGAGGCAGCATGGCTGCTGTGTTCGAGCCGTTCCCTTCTTTGGCCTTTTTTGCCCAGTGGATTTTGCAGGTGATTTACCCTGGAGGCTCCTGGCCCTCCTCCCTGTTGTACAAACCAGTTTTACTAGCGTGGCTTCCACCTACCAGGGGAGCGTCGTTTTGCTTTTCCCATGTCCATGAGGCCCATGGCAGTGCTTTGTGGCATGGCTTTGTAGAAGAAGAATGCTATGACTACATCTAGCTACATTCATATTACCCCTCTGAGGGATCTCTTTTATTATTTTCCTTTAAAGCCAGAGCTAGGGTATACACATGACTAGTGTGTGCGGAGAGGATTAATTATGTTCTTAAGTGCATGTGTGTGTGTTGAGCCAGGGTTTGGTCTGTCCTGATAATAGTTTGAGAGATCCTTTGGGTGAGAACTGATACAGCGATGTTGGAGGTGCAGAGGTGAGGGACGCCACGCTGCTGACAGCACAAGGCAGGAGGGCAGATGCAGGTGCTCTTCCCAGGTCTGTTGCTGAGGTTTTGGGGCAAGACAATTATTTGGTTGTACACTCAGAATTTCTACTTCCTCAGTATCATTAGGTAGGGTTGATACCTTAATTTATATGTCATACAGGGATAACGAAGTATGGCAGACATACAAATAAGAAGTGATATGGTGAAGTAATAAATTACTCTTTAGATACTTTAAAGAAGTAAGTAGCAGTGCCACCAGTAACTTCTTCAGGAGCAGAGCTGTGGGGCTGACTGGAAGTGTTTGCAGAGTGTTGGACAGTCAGTCTGTCCTGAGGCACGACTCCACCTGGGGCCACGACACAAGCTCTGTGTTGCCATGAGCCCTGCTGGGAACTCCAAAACCTCCCTGGGAGGCACAGTCAGGCCACAGGGGCCTCTCAGCCCAACTTTTTTGGGTGACTGTCAGCCAGACGTGCTTCCAAGCCATCCCTCAATGAGTGGGTGGAGGCGCTGGGGAGCCACAGCCACCTCAGCCTGGCAAACCACCCCTGGAGCTTGCCCTCCTACAGCTCCCACAGCTTGGGCTTGGCGTGTTTTGTGGCCACCAGCTTGCTGATGTGTGGCTGGCAGAGCCAGGCTGCCCAGCCACTTCTGCCTTGCTGCAGATTTCGGCTTGTTGTGGAATAGGAGAAAGTGGAGAAAAGCTGATCTGGGGAAGGGTTTGGCCATGAGCGTTGGAAAATGTGAATCACAGGGATTCCAGTTTTAAGCCTTTTGGAGATAACGGGCAGCACGTACAAGAGTGCGTGACTTGTAGAGAGACTTAAAAAACAAGGCGGCGCCCTCGAGATTAAGCAAACGCTTCATAATCAGGAGCACATTTTATACCCAGCACAGCTTTTGCAGGTATTGCATCCCTTCAGATGGAAAGGTGTAGCTGGAGCAAGGCTAATTATACCGCAATTTAATTTTGGTGTTGAACAACACGGAGAGGCGAGCGGGCTCTTGAATCCTGCTAACAATGCGCCGTAATCAAAATACGCTGACTCCGAACGGCGTCTGTTGTCAGTTAGCTAAAAAAGACCATTTGATAGTTGTGACATACGCTCGGCGTTTCTTGCTTGCCATGGAGCTGAAATGAAGGATGGCTGTTGCAGAGTGAAGGCTGTGCGTGCACCCTCCCTCCCCAGGAATCCCTAGCTGGGTCGATGGGATGCTGGAAGTTGGATCCTGCATTTAAGCACGTGTAAAATAATTCGCAGAGGGTGCCCTGATGAGTTAATTTTGTTGTCCCAAAAGAGACTATCCTCCCAAAATCTGTAAGGGGAGTGCGGGTTTTTTTGCTGGAAGCAAACCCTCAATGTTTGCCTGAGCCCAGATGTTCAGGGTGAAGTGCAGATCTCTCCAAAACACCGACTCCCACCGAAGCTGTCTGCTGGGCCCCTGGCAGTGGAGAAAGGAGAAGGGTGGGAGAGGTTGAGGTCTCCCTCTTGCCCCAAGTCTGCCCATATAGGTCAGATCTGGGACTTGAGCCAGCCATCTGAGAGGCTGTGCTGTCTCAGTTGGACCTGGGCATCTGGCAGATCCCCTTCTAAATGACTTTTAACGTGTAAACGCAATAAAAGGGAGGGACAGGTGACGCTTGTTTTCTTGCTAAGTGTCGAGGCATTTTTCCTCTTTACACCTTTGGTGGAATCATTATGTGAAATATTGAACAGGAAACTCTTATTTGTCTCTGAAGGACTTTTTTCTGGTCTAGAAAGAGGCGGAAAATACTGACTACCACACCTTGAGGCCTTGTGCACCAGCCTTCAGGAGGAGGCGGTGTCATTTGTGGCTGACTTTGTGTGTGTTTCTGCACAATATTAGTCTTAAAAAAAAAAAAATCTACATGGAGCCGTGATTTTTATCTACCCTTACCATGAAGCTGTTTTTCCTTGTGTTGAGAAAGGGATGGGGATTAGTGCTATCTAGCGATATGGCTCTTATCAAAGGGAGGAGACAGGTTTACAATGTGGGGTTGCTCTAAATAGAAAGTACTAGTCAATGTTTGTTGTGTGGGAGACAAAAACCCTGCATCACCATCAGCTGGCTCTGCTAACCTGGCTGGGCAGGCGATGTTTACTGTTGAGCTGAGATTAAAAAAACGAGGAAAGGAATAAGGCCAAATTTAAGGCACCCTGTGACTGACACCATTACTGCTCAGGCTTTGTGGGTGTCTCTCACGGCTACCACATGCAGTAACCACTGATGCAAGAAGTAAGACCTAAGGTTTCAACCTTCTGCTGTCCAAAAGATGTTGGTTTTGTTACTGCTAGAGGTGGTTTTTGGTGGCTCTGGCATCCTCTCTTGGAGAGGAAATTGGGCTGCCCAGGCTGTGTACCACAGAGGGATTTTGGAGATAGTTCCCCAAGTCCATTATGTTTGATTTCAGGATGTGCAGAAGGTGGAGGGACTGCAGAATGCAGCACAGGCTGGGAGGTCTCTGTGTAACTGTGAACAAACAAGTGTGTGCACACCAACACACACGAGTGTTTCTTTTGAAAGGCTTGCCCTTGCATAAATTATGGGGCCCTGGTGCCTCCTGGAAGAGAGAAGCTGTGGCTTTTCCCCTTCCTTTTTGTCTTTATGTCCCACCCAATCTGATGATCTCTGTTTCATTCTCCTTTATTTCATGTGGTTTATGCTTACTGCTTCTAATTATTCTTTTTCCTTTGGAAAGCACTGTCATCCTGTCCTTTTGCATTCGTATTTTCTTTTCCATTCATCCTGTTTGGGACCCTCAGGCCCTTTCCTCTCCTTGCCACACTCTCTTCTCCTCCTGTCTCTGAGGCTGTGGAGGGGATCACAAAGCTCTGCTGTGTTAAGAGATACCTGCATGGGTGCCATGCTGCATGAAAGTGTTAGTTGGCATTGTTTGATGGGTGCTGGTTTGATGATCTGTGCACTGTGCAGTGTTAGTTGGGCTTCTGGTCCCTTCAGGTGAAATTATGGCCTCATGCAAATCAGTGGCAAAAGTCCTGTTTGTTTCCAGTTCTCCATCCTCACTGGTGTTTGCGTTGATACTCTCTCTCTCATTTCCTTTTATCTGTCTCAGAAACAGTCCCACGTTGCATGCATAAAGACAACTAATGTCTTCCTTTTCCTATGAGGCTGAGGAGAGTCCAAAGAGCCCTATCCTCACTTGAAATAAGGGGAAACTAAAGATAGAAAGCTTGCAACTTTTCTGGGGCTAGGGAGGGAATCCAGGTCAGAGCCAAGACTTCCACACAGATTTTCTCTTGCTTTTTACTTCAGTGGGCCCTGCTGCCTCTTAACACTTTGGGCTTCCATCTGTGCAAGAGTCACCCTCTCTGTGTTTCTTAGTTGCAGGCAGAGTTATCGCCTGTCTGTCATTTCAGCGACCTTATTTCTGTAGACTTGAAGCCCCTCTTTTTCCATCCAAACCCAATGTTTGTGCCTTTGTTTTTGTTCTATTAAAAATAAATCACCTTGGAATCAAAGTTGCATGAAGCAGGTTATGGAAGAGTTATTGGCACTAAAAAGCATCTGTTTTGCAGCGTTTTGAGGTTTCTGCATGATTCATTTATTCGGACCCCCTTGGTTTTGGTTGTATTGAATGTGATGTCTCTGTTCAGCTTTGGTGGGCTGGGAGGTGGGATTATTGGCTGGCAGCCTCAGCTACCCCCTCAAGGAGATGTTCAGATGGTAAAGCCATGAGCGGGTCCTATCGGACAATCAGGGTGGTCATGGCTGTGGATTTCGTGGTCCCTGAAAGTCCACGCTTAGCAGAAATTTGAAGAAACAACGTATGTGTGTGATATATAGAAACTATATGGCTTTAGATATTAACATTATCTATTTTAGTCCAGTTTATCAATGTATATTTTTCAAGGTTTTCTTCCTAAGTAAGAGAGAATTCAAAAAGCCTTCTTGTACTGGTTGGGGAAACTGGCTACCTGAGGATTATTGCTAGCCAGGCTCTCCAGAAGTGAAGTGGGGCTAAGGCTGGGGGATTACAAAGATGAGGACTGTGTTCATCTAGCTCTAGCTTTGATATCGGAACTATGGATTATACACTTAAGATATTGAGCAACTATATTGAATGTTTTGCCCAAGTGAAGCTGGGGAAATACATAGAGCCAACGAGCAGGAGGATACACTATGCAAAAAGTAAACCTAACATGAGATAGGTGGATTAAGGCTGTAGGAGGTGGATGCAATGACTTTATGAAGCGGCCCCCTTTTGGCTTTGAGTTCTTCCCAGTAGAGAGCACCAGCATTTACTAACATGGTGGGTCAGTACCCCTGAGAGAGTTGGGGAGTGGTTTTTAAAAGAGTTAAGAAAAGTCTGAAGAATGTTTCAAACATAATTCATAACTTTTTTTTTTCTAATGAATAAGTACTTAATTTTGGAAAAGAAAATAAGATAAAACTTCGGAGGGAAAACAATAAGCCCAAATTATGTTGACAAATTACTGGCAGCAGCTCAGATCCTCCAGGGTGAGGGGATGAATGATTATACCTGCAGCCAATTTTCTGGTAGCCTGGAGGAGCGGAGGTTTGTCCAACAGCTAAAGGAATTAGCCATTCCCTGTCTTCAATTGTTACACAAACACAAATGAGCCCACAAGAGGGCTGTGCTCACAAAACTTTTGAGAAGATGTATATCAAAAGATGCTGGGTACAATTTTTATCACCTGTAATAGAAGGCAATTTCTTTTATTTATGTACTTATGATCAAGCCTTTCGTTCATTGGCCAGAACCTCCTTTATTTTTGCCCTTTCACATGCTTGATGCTCAAAAAAATCAATTTTATTTTTTAATATAAGCAGGATACAGTTGTTTGCCCCCACCACATGTTAGTGTTGACTTGATACAAAGCCCAGCTGTTGTTGGATCGCAGTAATAAGTGTACCTAGTGTTATTTATATCGACTCTCCAATTTAGCAATTAACCAAATAATTTTGTCTGTAGCTTTTTTGTTTATTAAGGCTTGATGTTCACTATGGCACAAGTCAATAACTGCTTTGGAGGCCTCTTCAAATATGGTCCTCCCTTTAATGGGGCCATTGTACTGATAGGGCTTGTGCTTTTCAGTCCAGCACATCACACAAGTGGATGAAACACCTGGGAGGCAAATGGTTATTCTGGGATTATTTAAAAACACAAATAGTTTTGTTGCTTCCTTTCCTTCTCCCTTTTCTTCTTCTTCTTCTTTTTCCCCCTGCTTATATCAGAGTACTTGAAAACCAAAACAAAAGTCAGGAAATGTATTTCAAATGACACAGGCTAAGATAAAACATCCCTTGTAGAAGGTCTTTTGCTCTTAAAGTGGTGCAGCGTTAGGGGTACACTAGGTTCAATCCTCTTTTATTTTAAATCAGTCATGCGACCATGACTCGAATCAGTCACTAGCCAGACCGTAGTTTTGGCACTAGAAACTATTGACCAGTGAGAAAGGCAGTGGTGCAAAACCAGTTTAAATCATGGGAACTTTGAGCCCAGCATAGAAATCCCCAAATGGTTCTGCCCCTGTGTTCTTGCTCCTAAATTCTTGATTTTGCTTGTGTAGACTTGATTTTGCAAAGATTTGTACTGAAAGGTTCAGTTAAATGGTTTGGCAGGGGCTAGCGTGGAAGAGAGAGATTCAAGCTACTAAAAAAAGGATTATCAGCAAGTCCCAGTCCATTCCACAGTGTCCATTCTCAGCTAAATGGTGACTAATGTATAAGCCCAAGTCATAATGGGCCATTATCCTTATTTATACACTATTGTCATGACCACGTGTCTGAGACCCTCCTCTGGAGTGATCCAGCCTATGTAATGGAGTGATTAATTTATATTACTTTGCACTTCTTTAAAGTCTCCCTTTGGAAGAACTCAACATGCTTTACAGTTGCTAATTAATTTAATCCCCCAATAATATCTGCACTGTAGATAAGTGCAGTCCTCTTTTTGTGCGTGTGTGTTTCTCTGGGGATTTTTTTAGTCGTTCCCCCAGTAGAAGTGAGGCACAGATATCCCAGGGCTCATCCCAAGTTATT
Organism: Heliangelus exortis; assembly: GCF_036169615.1. NCBI lineage: Eukaryota > Metazoa > Chordata > Aves > Apodiformes > Trochilidae > Heliangelus > Heliangelus exortis. Next base: position 36,352,491 of record NC_092424.1, read on the forward strand.
TTCAGCCTGGGAGCCAGGTGCCTTTTCCAAGGGGCATTGCTCATTTGCAGAAATTGGAGTCCTCTAGTTTCTGTCCACGCAGTAACGCAGGATTTCCATGTAGAAGGTGACATGGAATTAATTCATGTTTGCAGCAGCCTTTGTACAGTGAAATTCAGAAAAATCACTGTCATCACTAAGGAGCCCCATCAAATGATAAAGAGCAATTTCTCACTTGCAGAAGGGAAACAAATAAGTGGCATTTTTATTTCTGTGTAGGAATAGATTGTCATGACTACTGTAAGAGTTTTCTCTGTAACTAGTGCTGGAAATATTTCTGCAAAAGAGGGAGGTGATTCATAGTGTGAAAAATAATAATATTTGGCATGTCACTGTCAGAAACAATTTAATGTAAAAGCACTTGGAGGATCGTGAGTTTGTAAGAGAGAGAGAGACTTTGTTGACTTAAAAGTTCCCTGGAAGATAAAAAAGAAAGAGATGACATTAATGTTATCCTTGGCTCCCTACTTTCGTGGATGGGGGAACTTTGCTGAAATAGTCAGGAGAAGAAAAATTACACTTGGTTTTCTGCTTTGGATCTATCTACCCTCGGTGGAGAGAGATGTTTTTGGAACCAGGGCTGCGTAGCGCCTGTTTTAAAAATAATGCAGCTTTCAACACAGCTATCTCTGAAGAATTTGCATACTAACTTTGATAGCTAATCTTTCATCATGTTTAATAAACTGACTAAAGATGTAATTCCTAGTCTCTTAAGACTTGAGATGCTTAGTTAAATACAAATACTTTTGAAATGCTAATAGACGGAGGCAGCCAGGAAAAAAAAAGTTAGCAGTATCCCAAGCAGATTCGTTTTTAACAGGCCATAAAAATAATAGCTTCATAAAAGTGAGATTAGGTGGAAAATATTAACTCCTGCTTCTGAATACAGAAATGTAAACATTTAGGATGCACAAAATTTTGATAAACTGAGGTGGAATCCAACATTTCTTGCATGAGTGCCTGTATAATGTGGCGATAGCTGTGAGAAAAGAGGAGCCCAGCATCTAAGACCCAACACAATGAAAATGCAATGAATCGGAATGCCTCACAGATCATAGCGGAATCAGACTTTCCAGCAAGGAAAATCTTTTCATGGTGAATTAAGTGGTGGAGGAAGAAAAATGGTGATGAAAAAAGGTAGGCACAGATCACAAACACTGGGCTCAGGGCTCGCTGCTGAAGATTTAAGAACCTTAGCTAAAGCTATGCAGAATAGAATGTGGAAAATTGAATTTACTAAACAATTAAGCATTGAATTAATCTACATCCCGCACAGTAGAAAAGTGGGGGAGGGAACTGAACAGAGCTGAATAAATCAGGGGAGCTCATTAAAAGATAGTGAATATATCAGGTCTGTTGTTGCATAAAGGAGGGATGTTTCCTGCACAACACGGTATAATTCTTCAGTCCAGAGCCTCTTCTCTTCTGCTCCCCCCTGTTCCCCGCCTTTGGAGTTGTATTCTTAATCAGATTAATAAACATTTCTGCTGAGGTTAGTGCGGCGTTCTATATTTTACCTCCTTATCTGCAGCTTTTCTATTAATTACAAGTCAGCTCACTAGTCAACAATAGTAGTGAGGGACAACATAAATAGAATGAGAGTGCCCTGGAGATGTCACTCGTAGGATCTGATGCATCCTGGAACTCCCACGGGTTCCTGCAACCTCCCACATGCCTTGCTGGTCTTTTGTTCAATTACAGTTAATGCAATAGTTTGCCATTTTCTCCTTCTAATTATATTTTCAAGTGGGATTTGTAGCACATAGAAAAACATCCTTTTACATGTTGAGGCACCAGGGCTTTGTGCTTGGCATTGTCTGTCCCCTGGGTGCTGTACCATTCTTTCTGCAGAGCTCTGAATAAACAAGTCCCTCTTTTAAAGCTGCAGTTGTACAAACTGAAAATTTATGCATTAACTGTTTGCATTCTGAGCATGTGTTCCAGATTACCTCTTACAGCATTCTTTTGGTATGCTGGAGAATGTGTATTTGTTAAAAAAAAACGCATTTCTTTCAGAGTTCACACATCATTCTTTCAATCACAGAATCACCAGATCAATTAGCACTTTTTTTCCTTTTTTTTTTTCTTTTTTTTTTCTTTTATTTTTTTTAAGGAATATGCGTAATAATTGGTTTAAAATATTCATGTGGTATTTTCTGGGTCTTGCTTTTTAAAATTGTAGTCATGTGTCATGGCTGTAACCAGGATTATAAAAAACGGAAGAGAGATTTCTCTTTTCTGGAAAAAAGTTGAGCTTTTCTAATCCTATTTATCTTCTGTCTCAGATTAGACTGTTTTTGTCTTAATATTCCTTCTCTGTTGATGCGTGTGTGTGTGTGAAAAGTTCATCTGGATCACCTTAAATCTCATTTGGCCATGTGTGAACTCTGTATTAAGTGGCTGGGTTTTAGCCTGTTGGTAGATGTGTTAAAAAGCTGGCAGTATCAGTCAACTTTAATAGTATACAGACTCAGCTCATATTGTGGTATGATTTAAATCCAGAAGACTTACGTGCGTGCATTGTAAACAAGGGTTTTCTTTTCAGCAATAATTTCCAGTGGGCAATATTGCTTCATAGTAAAGAAGAAACTATTCAATTATACACAGAGGGCCGTGCAGGATGACCAGTGAGACTCTGTGATGTTTTTAAAAGCTAGTACTAAAGGCTAATTAAAATCTTCACTGGTGATAAAGGGAGACTTGGGAGGAGTGTTGCCGCGATTGTTTTCCCTAAGAATTTAATTTACAGCCAATTTTTCCTATCTGAATGTTACTTTCAAATGCACCCAGTGATAAGAAGCAACATCTGTTTTCTGTTCAATAGTACAAGGAGGCTCTGCATGGGGCTGAGTGTACACAGCCAATGTGAAGCCATTGTTATTCTCATTTCTTTTTTGTCCCCGTGCCTGGTCCATTTGCCATATACCATCCGGCAAACAGCTGACGCATCCTGGCTATTATGGACCCAGGCCTAATTGCCAGTAAAGTCTTTAAGCTCTTCCACGTTGGCCTCGTATGAGGAATGGGAGGCCTATATAAACGGTGCTGCTCTTGACCATCGCTCTCATTTTGCTCCTGTGGAGTTAGCAGACTCTTATGCCAGAGGGTTTGTGGATACTAAAAATATAGTTGGAGCCCGGTGCCAGTGATTCGCTCCCTGGCTCTCTCCTTTCCTTGACGGGAATGTTTCTGTTTTCTATGGTAATAAAGCATGGGATTATTTAGATGGTAAACATATTCCAGAGTATATTATTTTTTGCTAGGGAGCAGCAATCCAGCTGTCCGGAAAGAAGGAATTATTTGGGGGATGTGTTTGTCAGCCTTTGCCCGCGGGTTTGGGCATGGGTATTGCTCTCCCGGGAGCATGTGAACTGGGCCCTTTCCCCCCATCACTGCTTTTAACTTTGAACATATTTTTGGCCCACAGCCCTCCTGGAACAGAGACCACGATGATACGGCGTCGACGCGCTCTGGGGGAACCCCAGGGCCCTCCAGCGGGGGACACACATCGCACAGTGGGGACAACAGCAGTGAGCAAGGTAGGAATGGAACCCTCGCACTTTCTTAGCTGGCAAGTGGTCACTGTTGCACTTAGGGACTGGTTACTCTCTTGCTGATGTTGAAATGTGCTCAGGTACTAGAGGGGGTTTTTTTGGACGCTTTTTTTTTTCTTTTTTTTTTTTTTTTTTCCCCATCTCCCCTAGCAAAAGGATTGGCATCTTTATTTCTTTGACCCTGCCAGCAGGCACATGTTAGAGCAACATATGTACCAAATTTGCAGAACGCTTAATAAAAATAATCAATGAGTAGGGTTTTGGCTATTTTTTTGCTATATGGGTTAAAAGATGAAATCTTCAAAAGCAAATGTAATTAACATTGCAGAAATGCATGTTAATATTTCAAAGATGCCATCGAAACTTTGCTGCCTATAAAGAAGAGATGTTAGCTGGCATATTTTACGAAATCCTGAGCAGTGCTTTTATTTACTTTTTTTACTCAATTCCAATTTACTTGAATGCAAAAATGTTTTGTTTGAGTGCCAAGCCAAACAGAGTAACTGATTTAGTAGGACAAGTATGAAACAAGCTTGTTGCAGTTGAAGCGGGACATACTATAAATAATTAGTGCTCTCTCAGAAGTCTAAAAATCTGAAGTTCTGGGTTTTTCTAAGAAGCTGTTTAAATGCTTCATATTTTTTCTGGAGAGACCAGCTCTATTGGATTTAGTGTTAATTTAATTCAATTAACATTTTAAAAAGATCCTTAATCTGAATATAAAAGAGAATGCTTTATTGAAGTTGACTCTGAACTTGCAATAGGTATATACTTTTAAATCTGGTTTTATGATCATGTTTCATTCAAGCACTGTAGGACAACAAAGGAATTGTGTTTCCAAAAAACGATTGAGCAGTCCTGATTAGCATTGCAAAGTCTGCATTTGACAAGATTAGTTTTTAAACTAAACCAGTATATTTTAATTTTTTATATGCGTGAACCTGACGTACGTAGTGAATAACATCTCTTTATAGAATTGTAAGTATTTGAGACACTTTATTGTTTAAAGAAAAGTTGCTGACTTCATCGCAAGCATAGCCTAGTAAAAATGGGGCCTGGAATAGTAAACTCTTGCAGAGCTGAGGCAGAAACTGGTAACCTTCTGACCTCTGACTTTTACTGGAAAATGATATGCAACATAAATTCAGGGGGCCTTTTCTCTTTCAAGTATGTATACGTATATATTCTAGTGGTGCTGTTCACAATGCTATAGTTGAAGTGGTGTCAACGTGTTCATTAGAGCCCCTTGCTTTTGGAGCAAACTTTAAATCCATGGGGTTTTTTTAAGGGTGAAAAAAGGCTGCTGCAAAAATGGGCTTTGAACTAAAACATGGTGTTTGGAGTGGGTTTTTGTACTTGGATAGGGCTGTTCTTTTATTAGACGGATGTGCGCGTGTTTATGTTTATATGTACGTGGACAAAACATCTGCGGGGAGGCTCGCTGGCATGCTCCTAAACCTCTTGGGCACTTAGGAAATTGAGCTTCTCAGTTCCTGGTGTTTTTTAAAGCTTTGTTTTCTCCCAAGTGTGGCACTTTATTAGTCCGGAGTTCCAGTTGTATCTGATGTTTTATCATCTCTATCCTGACTGGCTCCTAGCAAGGTGCATGCTATAACCTCGGTCAGGAAAGGTGACTTTAGGGCTTGAGTCCTCCTAAATATCCACAGGAAGAGTTGTCAGCGATGCTTTAGCTGGTTCTGAAGCTTTAACCCAAATCCCTGAGTAAGGTTTATTGCAGCTGGAATTGCTGCCAGCTCTTGATAGATGTGTTTCATGAAGCAGGCTCATTGCATTAAAAATTAAGGAAAGAGTAAAAAAATAAAGTGGAAATTTGCTACGGAGCTTTCAGGTAAAGTTTGGGGAAGGAGTTTTGGCAGGGATACCTTGTCCAGGGTGTCTCTGTTACTGGGACTTGCCTTTAGGCTGCTTGCCACCTATGGAAATGGACTTTTTTGAGCAACAGGCATGCATGAAGGGTAGGGCTGGTCTCGCTGAGCCTTGCTTTACATCTTGTTTAATCAAAGGTCTCTGTAGGCTGATATTATGGGGGAATCTCTTTTGTACAAGCACACCTATGCCAGCATGTACACCTGGTTTTAGAAGAGTGTGGTTCTAGCATTTTTTCTTGCCAAAGAAGTCAAAAACCAGCATCCTGAATGACCAAAAGGGAAGAGTTAAAAAAAGATAGCAAATACTCTGACTCTCCCTGACTGCATTTAAGTTCAAATATTGTGTTTGTGGATTTTTTTTCTGTGGTCTGATGCAAGGAACGACAACACCATTGGTCAAATTCCTATATTCTCCTTGGCAGGATGCTTTTCTGGTCAGGGGAAGAAGGCATCATGGGACTGCCACAGCAGCCAGGTGTCACAAAGGGGTGGCAGTGAAAGGCTGGGGACCCTCACGCTTGTGCTTGTGAGCACGGGAGTTAATACGAGATGGATGCGTTGTGTGACATACATTTAGTGTATTATGGGCTTTCCTATTTTTAGGAGTTTGTAAAAGTTCCTTTTTGGTTCCATCTGTTAAGAGCGTGCTTGCCATGTAAAAAACCAAACATAATCACCAGAAATATAACCCTCTACAACTGTCTATTTTTAGGGTGTTCCCACAACCTGCTTCCCCCGTTGGTCTGGGTTTCCAACCTGGCTAAAGGTAGCACAGGGATATGAACGCGAGCTTTGCTTTTTCAGAGAAGCATACAGACTGTAGAACTTAATTCTCTTTGCAAGTTTTCTCCATAGTCCTTAACCCAGACTACTATTAAGTCTAATTTTGGAAATGATTTACCTGTTTCTGTCCTTCTTTTAATCCCTACAAAGTGCACTTCTTTTTTTTGTCCCCATCACACAATTACCTTTGAAAACAGGGAAGATGATCTTTCCTCTAAACATTTTGAAGTCTTTTTTTAAACATGTAAATTTATTTACCAAGTAAATAGTAAAGACTTCCAGCTTCTTCAGTCTATTGTAGAAATCCATATTTAACTTCTAGGAAGCTGTTCTGGGGTCTTGTGCCACTGAACAGCAGGGTTTGTTATTGCCTAGCACGTTGACACAACCTCTTATAAAGGCATGGTATTGTGTCATTGTAGGGGATAGTTATAGCACAGGAATGCAGAATAATATTATGAAAAAGTTTTGTGGGCTGTTTTCTCATTACTCTGAACTTATCATGAAGGGCCTTTGGAGGTCTGTCTCCAAATGGCACAAAGAGATATGGATTTAAACAGTGGAGAAATAACTTGCTAAATTCTATTAAAAAGAAGGGAAGCAAGCTCTTAGGTACAGGTGGTGATGCTGAGCTCACAGCAACACTATTTTATCTTACTGCTTATTCTGTCTTTAAAAGATTCCCATCTGAGGTACTAACAAGATCTATTTTGTTTGTTTTTCAAATGGTCAGGCCAGGAGGATGCTGAACAATGCCCGGGTACAGTCACTTTTAATCCAGAGTGAGGACTCTTTAATTTCCATGTTTAGCTCTCTTAGATGACTTAAAAGAAAAATAATACATCAGTGTCTCCTATTTGTACATATTGTTTCTATCCCATTTTTTTTTGTGTGCACGTCTCGGCCTGGGTTGGAAATATTTTTTTAACCTCCAAATAATTTTCGTTCTTTCAAACCGGGAATAGAAAGCTGCAATATTTCTTTATAAAAATGTATCAGTGGCTGCAATAGGTTTTTTTCAGGCTTTTGTAGGAGTTCGGGCACCCTATAGGCAAAAAGGCAATCGCGTTTATTATTGTCGGGACTCTCAAGGCGGTTGTTTGGAGGCTGTGAAGGCAGGTGGCGGAGCCAGGCAGAGGGGGAGAGAAGGGCCACATTATGTTCCAGATGACTGAGCAAGGATTTATATACCAGCTTGCATTTTTTTTTTTTCTTTCTTTTTTTTTTTTTTTTTTTTTTTTTTTTTTTTAAACATAGGAGAAGAAAAGTAATAAGAGTGGGGAGGCAAGGCATTTGAAGCAGTCAGATGGCTGATGACTAATGGGATAGGTGGGCAGGAGCCCGCGGATTGGGTGTCTTAATGAGCACATTTCGCACCGAGTTTGGGCTGCAGTTCCCCTTCACCTTTGCCCTGTATTGACCAAACTGACACTTCATTTTTCACATACTTCCAATTATGGCTGAGCTTAAGTGTTGCCCTGCCTCCTTTCTTTCTTGCCTATGGACGCCTCGAGAGTGGCTGAGACCTCAGAAGATATTTTAATTTGAAAAACTACCGTAGCAAGGCAGGTTTAGGGTGTAACCTGAAACTGCTGTCACTTTGCAGTTTCTCTGATGAAAATGAAAGTTTTAATGTATCTTGTTTAGGGCTTTCCCCCCTCCCCAGCATCCTTCTCCATGGCAAGGTGAGAGCTTACTTTGTGGGCAGTTGGGTTGGTGAGGGGTGTTCTCCCTGGGGTAAATCCTTTTAGGTAATAAAGGTGCTATGGGTGGGAGTCACCCAAGTGAAGAGGTGAACCTAGTAAAAAGCAGCACCATGCTTGAGTGATGGCTCCTTGTTCCCTCCTTAACATGTTGTCTTCTCAAGGGGCTTCTGGTGGTGCTGTGCTCTGCGATGTACTTTGTCAAATGCTCTCTTTGTGGAAAAGCCAAGCATAATTGTGCCTGCAGTTGTGGAGTCTTAGACCACTGTGGATTTGTTGTTTTGGTGATATTTAATGCGTGAATGCTGCTTAGAGCATGGCCTGGCTGTGAGGCTTTGTGAGGTGGCTGAAGGCTGTGCTGGCAGAGGCTGGTGTGATGAAGGGGTGGACAACTGTCCAGTCTGCAGCTACCCCTGAGCTATATGGGGGGAACCATGATATATGTCCAACATCCCCAGCCTGTGTGCATTTCCACGTTGGTTTTTACATGCAAAATCCTTCCAGGGAGGAAATGTCTGTTTGCTTTTGCAGGGCTTTGGGGGTTTTGGAGCATGCGGTTTTCCTACTGAATGTGAATTCTGTCGGAAATAGTCGGAATAAGTTGTGCTCGCATGTGGTGGGTGGGTTTAAGAACAAAATAGCTGTTGTTAGACCTTAACTTCCCAGCAGTGCCGCTGGATTTTGCAGCGTGGCTTTTGCTATTAGCTCTGTCATGTGAAGTTTGGGTGAGTGATGAGCAGACACGTCATCTGCGTGTCAGTGGTGATTTCTTTGCATTTAAATACGTGGCAAGTATATCAACAATTATTTACATCCAAACAGAGTCCCCTAAACCACAGAAGTATTTATCTCAAAAAAAAAAAAGCGAAAAAAAAAGCATGAAGTATTACCTACTTTATTATGTAGCCCTCTGGCATAGTAATGGCATGGCATATTTTTACTATAATATGGTAATAAAAGAATATGTAAAAGGCAGACAAAGGTTCTGTCTTTTCACTAAGGTGACCCCTGTTACCAAGTAACTGCTTTACTTATGAGCTTATTAAAAACTCAAAAAAAATGAGCTTTTCATACTCCACAGGCATTGATGTGAAAATGAGCTGTCCTGCGAGTAGTTTTCTTGATCATTTTTAGAACAATTGATTAGCCAAAGAGCCACTGTCATTAGTTGACATTGACTGATAGCAATTTGTCACAAGCTCCGAAGGTCAGCCAGGCAGTGGAAGCTTCGGCTTGTCTTTGATTGACCTTTTCTGATGCCATTATCATGCGATCGGTTAGACTGGATGTGACCCTCGATTGGAAAAGACAGGGCATTAGTCAACAGGGGCAGCTCCTGGTATTTTTTCTGGTGCTTTATGTATTGTGAATCCTGAATTAAGTGTAATAGGATTGTTTGGAAATGGAGCAGTATCAGTTTTCTCGCTGAGGCTCTGCCATCCCCTTTTCTTTTCTTGCTTTTCCATCAAGTGGGCAGCACTCAGTTTGCCTTAAATCAGCATGAGCACCTGTGCCTCTTCCTTTGATGCGAGATACGAGGTTTAGAACAACCCCACATTTATTTGAAACTCTGTGTAGGTGCATATTCTTCAGCAGCACCAGCATTAATTATTTTTATCTCCCCAGAATCATGTTTTATTTTTTAACAGTGATTGAGTACTTGAGGATTATGCTCATAACAACACGATGTCAATTTATCATTCTGCTCTAAAGCCGGAGGGCGTGAAACTGTTTTTTTCCTCCTTCTGGTTGGGTTTGGTTGGTGGTTTCTTTTTTTTTTTTTTTTTGGTCTCATCAGCTTGATTCATCTGTTAAAGTTAGATTTCAGCAGCGTTAAGCCTCTGTGCCTCAGCTAGGCAGGGTTATGCTTCCAGTATGCTGCATGGGAGAGAGTCCTCACTTGGAAGTAGGCATCTGTTGTGATTAGAGAGCATCAATCTATTCCTGGTGTCAAGATTTATTTTATCTGTTTGCATTACCTCTGAATGCTATTACCTGGCATTTTTCTTTTCTGTTTGGCAAAGCTAACTTACATACTTGTAAATGTTGCTTGTTTTGCCTAAATTGTAGGTAACAAGAGTCATAAACGAATTCTTCTCCTTGTAAAAAAACCTTCCTTCCTCCCATCTGCCTTTCAGGGGAAACCTGAATTTCTCTACTTAAGTGCCAACTTGTTTTTCAGGTCAGCCCCCAGAGATAATAAGCAGTTCAAAACCAGCACAATTTTAGCATATTTTAATATGACTTTCAGTCTTTGCTTAGGAAAAGCTTCCAGCCAGGAGGGCAGCAGGGAGGTGATCATGTCAGGAGACAGATCCATCAGACTGAAGCTGTTGCCATCATTGGCAGAGCAAAAGGAGGGAAAAAGTGGCTATGGGAGTACAAATATTCCTGACTGTGCAGCCCATCTGTAATTAAGCAGCAAATTTCATGTGCTGGCGTAATTTTTTTTTTTTTTTTCTCTTTTTCTTGGCAAGTTTTTCTAAACTTAGAAATGTCTATCCCATTAAACATCTGTGTGGCTGTGCACAACTTCATTTATACATAAACATGTATGTAAAAGCAGGGCCCTGACCCTGAACTGAGCATCCCAGCAGTGGTACGAGGCTTTCGGAGGCCCTGAAGTGCATATGCATGGCTCCCAGTGTGTTACTGAGGACAAGATCTTGAATATGCCAAGCAGGGAACAGCAGTGGAAAATACCACGTTGCTAAATCACACCTTGGCCTGTTACCTGAGAGCTGAGCTGTAAGACTGAAGGGCATCTTGCTGTCCTCCGTGGCTGGGGTAGAGAGAGATTAGACTGCAGGTAGCTGTAGAAATAGGTTGTGTGTTTTTGGTGTCCAGAATACCCCTTTTTAGCAGTACCCGAGCCTTGTGTTTGGAAGATTTGATTCAGAAAAAAAACATTGCTTTATTCTGGTGATTGTTTTTTCCCCCCTACACATGCTGGGTGTGCTCCTCTAGGCTTCTGGAAGCTAATGAACTTCCCATATAGCCCATATGCTTTCCATCATGAAGGCAACACCCTATGGTCGTTTGCTTCTCCAGGTCTTGGTGGCTTCACCTGAGTCTTTTGCTCTCTGATGTAGGCGGAGTGTAACTTTCAGGTGTGTGCCCCTGACCTCTTTAAATCAGAGGTTAAAGAAGCAAAGCCATGTTCTTAAGATGGCCTCCGCTTTTGAGAAACGTTTTATCACAGTGAGTATGTACCTGTAAGCACACATTGTTTCTGGATTAGTGATGCAACACGGTGTGCCATCAGGCTTGCTTGGCGTCATTTTCCTGCCTCTCATGTGAAGTGCTGAGAGGGGAAAAAAACAAAGATTGCTAAGGTTGTCTTTTTTAAAAAGCCTTTTAAAAAATGAGTTGTGTATGAAGAAAGGGGGTGCTTGTCCCATATGGCAAGGACTAAGGGCGGGTGTCCACCAAGGATCATGGCACAGGAGCTTTCCAGAGTGTTAGCAGGTTTAAAACAAACAAAAATGTTTTATGTGTTGGGTTAAATTTATTGCTACAGTCTGCTGTGGAGGTCAGCAGGGGACAAAAAGAGATTAGACCAATTCGTGGAAAAATAGGCCCTTCTGTAGCTATTAAAAACCCTGGTCCAGATGCAACCGCTGGCTCAGGAAGCTGCCCAAGTGCTGATTGTCAGAGCTGTGGCACAGGCACTTCTGTGTAACCCCCCCTTTCTGCTAAGGTTTCCAAAATATCCATTATTGTTCCTGAGGGAGACCGACATGAGATTGAGCTGCTTGGACTCATCTCCTCTGGTTTTTATGTTAAAATATTTTTTTATTAATTACATTCAGGAAATAAGATGCTGGTTTGTTTGGTTTGGGTTTTTTACCCTGTTTTTGATGGCTTTTGCTAACGCTGGCGTGCTTTTGTTGGGAAGAAAGTAGACAGAGTTAGTATTTTCTCGCCCTTATTACCCCAGTGGTGGGAATGGTTTGATGCTATTCATTCAAATTTGACAGGTGATTGCTTCTGTAAATGAATGCACTCAAATCATAATTGTTGCAACAGAATTGTTTGATTACCTGGCGGTAGCCTCTTTCTCTCTGATAGCTTTTGGATCACCTGTTTGCTGAGAGCGTTTGACAGTCCTCATGTTTATTACCCAATTGAATGTCAGTAGCAATTGCAGCTAAAGATAAACGAAAATGCAAGTACTTGTTGACCTTGACTTTTTTCCACAAGATATTGGACTTGATGGCTCTATTGCTGTTGAACTGATAAGAGTTATAAACAGTAGTTGAAGGAAAATGTTTTATTCCCAGAGGAAAATACCACACTGCTGTGGGAAATGGCATCTGACTAGTGCTCTTTGCCAAATTTGCTTGGTTCACCTTCATTTAGGCTGTGGGAAAATAAAATACAAATTTCCCCTTTTATGACTTTAATATCTCTGCAACCATGAATTCCTGCTCTTTGTAAAGTTTTGTTGGCAGGCTGCACCAATAACATACAGCGAGCACGAGACCTCGATGTGTTTTATGATGTGCTATAATGAGGATTCTCAATTCTTCCTCGTTTTTGGGCTGATTTGATAATTACAGGGAGGGAGCAGAGATTTCTTCTTCTATTCCATGGGAAGCTTAGTATGTCTATAGCCAGCGGAGATGGGAAAATGCGTGGCTGCAGGCGCACGTTGCTGGAGTGACTGCAGTCTGGGGACAAAGTTACTTCAGGGATGGAGGGATGAGCCTTTGGTAGGTCACACTTGCAACCTTTTTTTTGGGCAGGGTCCAAGTGGGTTCCCTAGCAGTTTTTTGAGATGAGGGGGCCAGCTTGGTATCACCCATCCCAGGAGTACTTGGAGGACAGGAGGGATGAGCATCCTGCCCCAGCAGATCTTGCTGCTATAACCCCCCCCCTTATGTATATAAACTTCTTTCTCATTTTTAATCCTGCTCCAATATGAAACTTGAAAGGGAGACTTCAGTGGAAACAGGAACAGGCAATAGGCTTTGAGATCTTCTGGGATGAAAGTCATTGTATAAAAATAATGTGTAAAGAGCACAAAAGACCGTGGAATTATATTGTTTAAAACATAAGTCCTTCTTGTCTCGGCAACTGCTCTGATAAACTCCGTACAGTATTGTAGGAGCTTGTTAAAGCACTGAAATACAGGATTAAGCAGTGCTGTAGCAGTTAGCAGAGTCAGACTGGTAATCTTATTGCATTGTATTTTTTTTAGGTAAGATTAAGCCGGCATTACATTATATGTTTGTGGGCGAAGGGGCATTCTTTAAGGGATTAATTAATAGGATCAACGCTGTAAGATGCTGACATCATTTTTTCTAAGCACATTGGTGCACACAAGCTTTTATTTTTTTATTTTTTTATTTTTAATTTAAATTCATGAATGAGATGGGGACCTTCTTTGGGTGATCAAGGCAGCCTTGGCAGCTTGCAGCAGAGCCACCTGTCACCATATAATTCATCGGGGACCAGTTCTTACTGGCCTGGTGACCCAAGTAGTCACTGCCCTGCTAAATACCAGAGGGAGAGGCCCGTGTCTCTTCTCCCCAAGCTGGTGGGGGTTTGAAGGGCTGTGACTAAGCAAATGCCTGAGGCAGCTCTGGCAGGTCTTTGAATGAGGGTGTCATTGGTAAAACCTTCCAGCTTCCTGGCTTGTCTTCTTAGTCGTAATGCCTCCTCCCTCTAGCCTTTGCATCTCGCCTTTGGCACGCTTGAATTTTTTGCTGGCAAGGCTCAGGAGGTGGGAAAGGACATGGGAGAGCCTGGCTGGGCCTGTGCTGTGGGATGGATGTTCATGTCAAGGCAAGCGCTGTCACCCCAAGGCCCTCTGACACCCTGTGTCTTGGAAACATCCTCATCACCAGGTGATATCTCTGGCATTTAATAGGCATGGGTGATTTATATGTTTGTTTTTTTTTTTTTTTCTTGGTGTGTTTTTTTTTTTTTAATTTTCTTCCTCATGAGCAGTGGAAATCTCACACAGAATTGGCAGGTGTTTTTTTGTGGTTGCTGTTTGCAGAAGCATAATGTGGATATGTCAGAAAGAGGAACCATCATATAAAAATATATTGGGGACAGTTGTTTCAACTCTGTTTTTCCGTGGCTGATCCTTTGCTGCAGGAGGGTGATGCACCTTGCAGCCTTGATAGTGTGTGGCATTGCAGGCCTGCAAGTTCGTCTTTTGCAGAAGGGCAGAAGACCTATTAGAAGGCACCAGTTATGTCTTCAGAAAAGAGCTAAAGGTGGTTGATGTAACCTAGCAGATTCTTAAATCTTCCCTCAGCTCTCTGAATAGCAGTTAGTGTCACATGGATGCATTGCTAAAAATATTCTGGAGTCTGTAATGTCCTGATGGACTCCAGAAGAAGGCATATCTTAGCTCTCTCTGGTCAGCAAGTGAAGGTCGTGGAAGCAAGCGTCAGTGGGTGGAGAACTTTTTGTTGCTCTCATTGCCGTGCCAAGAGGATCTTCTCTCTCCTTGGCACAGCCCTGAGGGAGGAACCCCACCATGGTGCTCCTGCGTGGGGCCCTGGGTTGTAGTATGTGCCCTTCTGCATCTACTGCCTCTGTAAAGTAGAGGACAGAGATAAATGTGGTCAGTATTAACTGAACTGCTGGAAGCAAAGTGCTGTAATTTACAATTATGTTTAAGTTGCTTTTAGGACACTGTAATATCAGAGTGAAGCAGCCTCTAGCTAAGGAGTAAGGGAGAAGATGCAGGAAAATTGCAAGGGGTGGAAAAAAGGCAATGAAGTGGAGTTGGAATGTTGTGCTCTCACCATACTCCTCCTCCCTTCCGCACTTGGTTAAGCCTTTCCTATTTATCCTCTCCTGTCCCCGGCTGTGGCAGTGAGCAAGCCCTAGGAGAGGGTTTGGTGCAAGATTCTGCCCGTTTTCTTTTTTATTGTGTCTGTCTGGAAACACCCATGCAAATTCTACAAAGGCTGTCTGTGTTAGAGCAAGAATCACGGTGTTATTATTTCAGCATAACTATTGAACAGACTTGGTCCCACGTTGCAGTTTTGTGGTGCGCTGTAGGTAAAGCACGGGGCTGTTTTGTCAGTCAGTGAGCAGACTGAGCCACAAAATCTTGGGATGTCAGTGTATAAACATTTATAGTTTGTGTGTGTGTTTGGTTGTATAGATGCTTGGATGTGACTACATCCTACTATTTCACAATTTTATTTTGTCAGCCTGGGAAGAAAGGTGGTGAAGCATCCATCCTGGTGAGGCACAGGGCTTTTTCAGGACCTTTTTCTGTTTCCTTTAGAAAGAGTGTTGCACAAAACTCCTTCCCATTAGAGCTACAAGAAACAAATTAGCAAGTAGTACTAATGTTAGTGTCTCACTGTAGATGCAAATCAGCTGGAAAAAAAAAACAACTGAGGTGGACACAGTTTACCAGGCTGAACAGCAGACTGGCAAGCAGAGAGGACTGGCATAGCCGTATCATCAGGAAATGTGGAGTTGGTCACTTGTTTTAATTTAATCCCCGATAAAGTACCCAGCTAACAGTCTGCAGGAATGTGGGCTGCGGCAGGAGGAGCACTAAGTCATAACATGGGTCTATCAATTCTTCACCATCATTAATTATATCATATCACTGAAAAGCAGAGTAGGCACAAATATGCAATTTTGCAGCATGGCTTTCTGCCTAAAATGTTTTAATACAGTTTAGAATTGCCTCCGACAAATGAATTGAAATTCTGTGTGTTCTTAATACACAGATTTTATTTACTGTTGCAGCTGGTGTAGGGGAAACGACAGCATTAAACTTAAAGGTGCCTCTCAAGTTGATAAATACCATCTTGATACTAAGCCTATTAATACTCAATTAAAATTAACAATCAATTTACTTGAATGTTGGAGGTTAGCCAGGGATGGATCTGAAGTTGTATTAGGTATACCATACTGTTCAGAATACATCATACACTGTTGCAAAAGCATTGTGCTAATTTTAGCTTACAAAGAGGATGAAGATAAACTGCCTGCTGCTAGTTTGCCATATGCTATCCTGGTGATAATATTCAAGTATAAAAAAATTCTACAGTGAGTCTTATTGTTTCAGTAAAAGAAAAGTGGAAAAGAGTTAAGCAAATTTCTGCTCAGTAAATGTATACAAAATAATGAAATAAAGCAAATCTCAAACGCTGGTAGATGAGATCTGTGAAATTTGCTTTGGTTTTATTGGCTTTCAAGGGAATCAACAATTTGTTTTAGTATATATTTGATCCGATTTTATCCATTTCTGACATGTAAATCTTGAAATCAATCTAAATAAAAATCGATCTTTGTTCTGGTAAGTGAAAATATAGTACGAGTTGCTCCTAACTAGTCAAGCCCCTCATCCTTCAAGTTTAGTGCAGGAATAAAGTCTCTGCTGAGCTGATTTTTCAGGAGCTTCTCCTTTTGCTTTGTTTATTTAAAAAAGCAAAAAAATCATGTTCCAGTTTCCATACAGCGAGGATTTTACTTCTGCAGCTTCACCAAAGGAGCATTTGCCTTCTCCATCTTCACCCGTGGCCAAGAGAGGGATGCATGGGGAAGGGGTTCCCTGAACCCCCAGGCTGCAGTTGGCTGCAGAGGGCTGGGGGGAAGCTTTGGAGGGCCAGGGGGAAGCTTTGCATTAGCAAGTGGTGAAAAGCTTGACCTTCAAGTGACCCATGTCAAGCAAACCCCCTGCCGAAGAGTCCCATTTGGACACGGATACCTGTGGGGTGAGGGAGGAGATAAAGGAAGGGAGAGGAAGATAAAGTAATCCCATTGACCTGGGAACTTCTCAGATATTACATGCGAGGGAACGGCAGGAATAATAAAAGAGTGGCAACATTTACCTGCCCCCCGTATCTGTGTAATGTCATTTCCAAAGGGCTGGAGTAGATAATAGCAAATGTGCTTTCAAGTATCAGATCAATCTCTTGAAGTGATGGGGAAGGCTGGATGCTCTGATCTGGTTGGTGCTGGAGAGTGTAATACAATCCTCATTGCAGCAAAGAGAATTGTATAAATGGATGAAGATCTGCTGATTACATCTTTTGCTAAAGTGTTAAGTAAAAGATCTGGCTATAAGAGATGACGGGTCTACTATTGTCTGGTCTTTTGACTTGTTGTTATAAGGGTTTTTACAGGAACAAATACCAATTACCAAAATAAAAGCAAGCAGTATGGCCTGTCCCTATCATGGCAGGACAGATGCTCTTGAGTCAGTGTGGGCAGGAAACTCTGCAGGTCTGTCCCCTACCATTGCCATCGCATCTTTATCTCTCCACTTCATTGTTTGCCACTGAGTGCTTGAAATTCCAGTTTCCAAGTAAAAGCTTCCTGTTTCTTACATTCAGTTTGGTAAGACGTAAATTTAGCTATCTGTAAAGGAGGTTGTTTTTTTGGGTTTTTTTTCCCCCTGAGTAAGACAAAGTAGGAAGAAGAAATTAATTCTGATTTGATGATAAGAGGTAGAATTTTGCATTTTCCCAGATTCTCAGTGGCAGGAAGCATGAGGTTGTATCCTCATGATAAGGTGATGGATGGGAGCTAAATTCAGCCTTTCCATCCTGAGTAATTTTAGAAGGGGCCCTGAAGTCCAGATCTTGTTTAGAAACAGAAGTGGGCATATAGTCAGCCTTCATTAGCCATCATTTCCATGTGATAGCCTCACTGCTTGTAAGTTTTTACTGTTCTGTGCAGTATTCAAAGCTAATAGTGCGCATATTTTTGTAGTCATCTCAATCTTGAATTTCCCTCCTGAGAGTTTCTGTTTCTCTCCATTGACTGTGGAGGGATTCAGGGAGGACTAATTGCCTCACTCAGGCACTTAACTTGGCAGTCTGACTCAAATGCTTAGAGTAAGGAGTGATGAATCTCTACTAAAACTTGTTTCTTTAGAAAGGAAATGTTTCTTCTTGGAGAAGCAGAATAAAGTGTTTTGTGCCGCTGAAGGTGAGGGCAGTAGACTTTGGACATTTGTGTGTGGTTGAGGCTGTGTCCTCTGCAGTGCCTGAGCATGCTGGCTTGAGCATCTTGTGAAACTTGTGGTCTTTGCTAACCTGTATTGGTGATATGAGTTGTTCAAAAATCTTGACATGCATTTAAAGAGAGGTTTTTATATTTTAATGTTGGTCATGGAGGGGGGGGGAAGTGTCTGTATTCCCATGCCTTTCAAGATTCCTCTGCCTTCAGGAGGTTTCTTGCTTCATCACTGCGTGTGTGTTTTTGGTGGAAGGTTTTCACATGATTCTTGGAGCCAAGGACTTAAATATGAAGCTACATAGAAGGGGTTGTGAAACTTGGGAGCAACACTTTGCTCAACTTCCAACTAAACAGCACTGGAGGTTTTAATGAGATGAGAGGCTCCATGAGTGAAGCCTTGAAAGGAAATCTGTTGCTGAGTTGGTGTAGGAATGGCCATACTCAAGACAACTCGGGGCTTCGCTTGGTTGTGCTGTTTGGGCACCGGGCCCTTTGTCTGCTGGCAGGGCAGCAGCAGGGACTCCTCTCCTCGGACCTTCCTTGTCTGCTTTGAAATGTAAAACCAGAGCTAAGACTACTTCCACTCTAAACTAACAAGATGCACATTCGGGCAGCTTAAGTGCACTAATATGCATTCAAAAAGGCTCACTTGTCTGCTTCATCTTGTAGTCATATTTGTAGTAATCCTCACTGCCAGGTGAAGTGGAGGGGGTTTTAATAATTTTTTTGCAGAGTCTTGAACTCCTGTTTTCCCGTTAAGTCCACTTTGGATGCTGTCCTGAAAAATAATACCAGGTTGTGCACCGTGACCCTGCTGTGCCACAAAATGATGAAATTCAGGGCTTGCTTCCTTGTGAAGCTGTGAGTGCAAAAGGCTGGGTTTGGAGTGCTGGAGGTTTGCAGGCACAGAGGGAGGGCAGGGTACTGGCAGCAGCAGTGCAGGCTTTCATTCAGCACCTTGTCAGTGTGCCTTATCTGGGATCTTGAGGGATGGTTCTCCAGGGTAAACCCAGAAAGGGAGCTGAGTGAGGTGCTTCCAGGGACGTCTCGGTGGAAGCTTCCTTGTGAGCTGTTCTGCTTGCCTGATTCCTGCACAGATTCTTGCAGTGCCTCGGAAGGCTGGACTTTGTGACATGTTCTTTGAGTGCTTTGAGACTTCAGCCTCCTAATTTACATCTCACTCTGTGCCATGAAGTGTAGAAATTGGTGTCATCTTTGAGCTAATGTGTACATCACCCGCCGTGCTGAGCTCCTCCTTGCTCTTGTCCGAGGTTCATGTACATCCTCAAATGTGCAGGAATTCTCTGGACTGTTGAGGGGCAAGCATAAGGGAGAGCCTCCACAGGGTCTTACTGGCAAGAGCATAGTGATCTCTCCAGATCTGTTTTCCCTTGTTCAGATCATTGCTGAGATCACATCCATTGCAAATATGGTTGCTGTGTCAGAGTCTTTTCTGTAGAAGCTGTTAAATAAAGTGTAGTTAAGAATCCTTTTTAGCTGAATTTGAATTTCATCTGGCAATTACAGATTAAAATTTGTCTTTTCTTCTCATCCACCTAAACAATGAATTGCAGGTGAACCTGGTCAGGCATTTAGAATAAATGACATAACTCAAAAGTTGCTTTGCATGGAAAGTGGCAGTGTGATTAGCAATGGTTCAGAGGCTGGCATTGTTGGTGACTGTTCAGATACTTGGCAGATATTTGTGAAAATCTTTTCCGAGTCTCAAGAGAATTGCCAGTTTTGGCATCAGTGATTATTACTCTGGCGTTACGATGGGAGGGAGTGTGAGTGTGTGGCTGGTGACTCCCTTTTCTGCCAGAAAAGCTTTTGTGACCCAGTCTTAATACTGAGACACGTACCTCCAGGTTGCCAGTGGTAAACCATCCAGCAGAAGTTGTGGTGTACAGGTGAAGCATACAGTTCACAAACAGTCGTAAAATTGTGTTTCCATTTCACTCAACATGCAATGAGTTTATTAGAAGAAACTCATGCAAGAGTGACAGTGGAAATGGGAAGTAGTATTTACAAGAATTCATTTGACTGTCACAGGATAATTTGAATACAAGTTTGCAAGTATTTTCTTTCTTTTTATGCATGTCTGAGTGTGTGTCTCTCTATATATTTATTGCAAAACTCTCCTGCTCTTCATCAAAACAGTCTGCTAATATTTTCTCTTTATCAAGATGCAGTATGAAAGGACCACTCTGATTCACATTCTTAGGGGATGTTATTCTGACCTCAAAAACTGATACTTCCTTAGCCAGTGTCAGAAAGCCCTCTCTGTGGTTTTAGTCCCCATTTCTTCAGCAATTAAGAATCAGATGGTATCAGAATAAAAAATTATTTTAATAGCCACCTCTGTCATGGGGAGGAAGCATGCAGGGCTTCTGCAGAGCCTCACTGCTCTGTGGTGTGACCTCAAGTGACCAGATGCAAAACCCAGTGCAACTCTTGAACGGAAAGGTCTGCATCATCCAGACGACTGTGCTGACTCTTGTCCAAGAACATAGTGTTTACCTGTTCCTTCCAAATTGGGATGTGAATTTTTTTTTTTTTTTTTTTTTTTTTGCTTATCTCAGTGCAAGCTGACTGGTTTGAGTGGAGCTGCTCCTTACTTACATCTGGATGTACAGCAGGGATCATGTTTTCTGTTCTGGCAGTCAAACCTGAGCTATTGAGCTGTGTATCTCCCCTCCTTTGCATCTGAAGATATTTGTATATTCATCTGCAAATAAGCAGGCTGACCACTCTGATCAAAAGCAAGAAATCTTACCAGTTAACTCCGAAGTGCATCCTGCTGAAGGCACTGTCTGAAAATACACTGCCATGAGCATGAAGCAGCCAAACTTCCTTTTGGCCCTTGAGATGTGTACCCAGACCTTAGTGAAGGGTGGGGTTTTCCCTATCCCAATAAATAGACTTCGTCTGAGAAGGCAAGAGGCAAAAAGAGGGAACATATTTGCCCAATCCTAAATAGAAGGCTATTTATGCCTAGTACATTGGCAGAATTATTCTAGAGTAATTCACCCATGTGAAAATATGATCCTTGTCCTTGTGTCACTGCCAAGGTCACCTGTGGTGATCTGCAGAGCAAGTTCAGGTCACCCAAGTTAAATCTGCCTAGGGGCTGACATAGCTCATGCACAACATTTTTTCTGAGATTTATAAAAGCAAACATCTTCTATAGATAAAAGCAGGGCTAAGAGTGTGGTCAGCTCTCTCATTTGAGCCAAAATCTTCTCTTTTTCCCTTCTCTTTTCCAGGTTGCATCTTACATTTCCTTTCCATTCTTGTCTCTTCCCAGCATTTACAGGATGCTTTTCCTTTACATGGCAACCAGTACCTATAAAACTTGTCTTGTTGGTACTGCACATGCAGGAAGGGCACTGGGGGTTGCGTGTGCTTGAGCAACATTGACTGCATGTACATGTTGTGTCCTTGCTCATCAGTTGAGAAGCATGTCTTGAAATTTGGGGCAAGAAAGATGGAGTACACAGTAGAAATTTATGCCTTGGTAACCTTAACTGAGAGGGCATGAGGATACCATCTGAGCAATGGGATCCACTTTGAAGGTGAAAATGGTGATTTTATAGGTGCTGCCAGGCTTCCCCAGGAGGAGACAAGTTGGGTGGTGAGCTGGGCAGATGTCCATTGCTGATGGGTGGAAGGAGCTAGTCAAGTCCTCAGCCTTTTCAAAAGGGGTACAGTTGCTTCAGCAGAAAAAAAAGATTATTCTTCCATTTGGTCTATACCTGCCTAAGGGAAGCTGATGCCTGTGGTTTTTAGCCTGCCAGAGCCTGAGGTTTTCTTTAACTTCCTTGGTTACTCCTTCATGTCATTTAAAGTACATCAGATTAGTAAAAGCATGTAGTTTTTTCTTTTGATCTGTTTCTACTAATGTTGTGATTTCAGATAAGGAGAAATGCTGTGAACTGAAAAAGAAACACCAGAAAATGTTTTTAGCTTGCTTTTTGAAGGATTTCTCAAGTTCAGTTGGTTTGTTTGTTTTAAGACACTAGATGGCTTTCTGTGGGTTTTTGGTTAAACACTCTTATCTCAAAGGAATGGAGTGAAAGAGAGATGCACTGGAGATGGCTAAGTTACCTCCCTCCCATCCTTCGTCCTTCTCACAGTGGGTTCCCATCTTTGATGCCAGTAGAGCTGGCATCAAAGTAGTAGAGTGACATAAATACCCAAATCCTGATGTGTACCTGAAGTTTTTCCCTTTCCTCCTATCCGTTTGCCTCTTGAAGGTAGTCCCAGGTATCTGGTGTCTATGAATATATAGTATTGAAGATGAAAGAGGTAAAAATAAGGTGCACATTATTATTAAGGGGAAGTTTTCAGGTGTCCAGGTTTGATCTGACTTTGCTTTCACCTTCATTGCATGTTTTATATGCTTTGACATCTGTTTTTTCTTGAATGATTTGCATTTGAGTTTGTTGTTTAATTTGGAATATCCCCTACACCCTAACCTATAGCTGCACTGTAAAACCAACTGCAAAACACCAGAAGCTGTGTCAGAAAGATGGAGGAAAAAAACCAACCAAAACCAGCAAAAACATGCATGCATTAAGCTGGAGCCCAAGGGAACATGCTGACTTAGTAGGACTGAAGTGTTTGAAAGGGCTGCCAGTGCCTGTGTGCCCCTGGGGGGATGTTGTGAAGGGTGCTCAGCTTCAGTGCTGAGCCTGGTGGCCAGTGCTTGGCCATGAGGAGCAGGGTGAAGACCTCTTCCCCATCCCTGTTACTTTTCCAAAGGGCTCTGTCTCCAAGACCTCTGAGTTTCCAGGGTTTGCTGCAGGGATTGTACTCATGCCAGCCACCTGGATGCGCAGGGATTGTGTCCTGACCTGCCCGTGGTTCCACACCACCTTCCTGCACTCAGGGGGTGTTAATGGACATGGGAATGTAGAGTTCACTTTTCTGGGGGAAGCATTTTTAGCAGGAGGGGAGTTGGTGGCCTGAGCACCATGGCAGTCATTGCTTGGTCCCTCCTAGCTGTGTAGAGCAGTCTGGACAGAGCAAGCAGCCCTTTTCTTCAGCTGCCGCTGCTGCTGCATCCTACCCAAACTGAGGCTTTCTAAACCCAGTTTGTGTAGATGAGCCTGAGCAAAGTTTAGCCAGGCTACTACTGGTGGTTGTGCTTCAGTTCATGCAGAATGTAACCGGTGGGTGCCCTCCATCTCCAATGCTGTGCTCTACCAGGTGCCACCCACACTGAGCTATAGGCAAGGTGGTGGGAGGTGATTTGTGGAATCCCCTCTCTCCTGCTCACCATGCTGAGAGCCAACCAAGTGGCAGCAGTGTGCCAGCTCGCTGGCTCCCCAGAGCCATCACCACCACACCTTCTCTCTAAAGCCCAGCTTCAGTTTTGGTTTTTTTTTTTCCATTATGGCCTTTTTAAAACATCACCTCATCAGAGCAGATTTGCCTTTTGTGTTGGAGAGGGACAGTCAAGTGGGAGAAAAATTTGTGTGAGCTTGGCTCTGTCAAATCTGCTTATGTCCTTTTGGCTTCTGCACCTCCTTCCTGAGGAGCTGCTTCCCTCTATTGTCACGGGCCCTCCAGAGTGACTGGCTTTTGCTGGAAGAACAAGAACAGTGGATTAAGGGCACCAGGAAGCAAGGAGCAGTGGGGACAGTGTAAACATTATTAATTCCATCTGCATCCTACCCTTAAAAGGTCTGTCAGAGCGTTTTTTATTTTGTAATAAGGTGTGTAGTAACATAAGGCTTTGTCCTTGGAGAGCAAAGCAGGCTTCTTTCTGAGCATCTCAGGAAGCCCTAGGGCAGAGTGAAGGGAGGGGACATGGTGCAGTCCAAATGCTGTCATTTAGTCAGGATTGCAAATATGATTTCTAACGCTTAGAAAAGAGGAGGAGAAATGTTTTGGATCCAGCTGCTGTCCTGTTCTCGCAGAGCCAAGTTACTGGAAGATTGTACCACATCCCTGTTGTTTTGCCCATCTCAGGCCACCACACAGGTTTTTAATTTCCATCAGACCTCAAAGACACCTTGTGGAAACAGTTTTTGTAGTTCCTCTTGCACTCCTTTCCACAGCTCTGAGATACAGTGTCCTGCTTTGGGAACTACCAGGCTGTCTCAGAAGGGCTTTTGGATTAACCTTCCATATAAATCAAAATTGCCTTTTAAGTACAAATAATAACTAATTTGTGCCTTAGGTTCAAAGCCATACATATTTTGCTAACAGTCAAGAGGTTGATTGCTAGATTACTGGCTGCATCAAGTGGATCTTTATAAGGTTGTGTGAGATGATGGGCATTTTTTGGAAGCACAGACAGTGGCAGCTGAGATGCTACTGTTAAAAGAGGAAAGGTAGATGAGATGGGCGCATTTCGTTCTCACCCCCTTTAATTATGCCCTTTGTAGTTGCAAAGTGACCAGTCTATGTGGAGAAATAGAGCATGTGATTCCACAGTGGCATTCAAAATGAAGTTTTATGATAGTTTTCATTGTCAGATGTTACTGATGAACTAGGAGCAGGGAAAATAGTATATTGGTTTTGATACTACTTGAAAATGGGTGATGGGAGTAGAAGAAAATGCATTGCATATCAGCAAGAACTTTTTCACTTGACAGAAACCACACGAGAGCTTCCAGTTGGAAATACCTCATGTGGACTTGGTAGGTCATGAAACCTGGCTTACCCGAGACTAATTCTGTCCCATTTATTATGATTCTTGGCTCCTGTGACATATGACATCCATCTCTGCAAAAGTGGATTTAGGGCAAACAGCGTCTGAACTACAGTTCCCACAGGGAATGCTGCAGCTTGGACCAGCATTGGTCAGTCTTGAATTAGCCCAAAAGAAAATGCTTTAGTTCAGTTCAGCAATTCAAAGTATTTTGGTTTGTCTTGCCCAACAAGTAATTATTTTTTTTTAAACTTGTTTTTTTCAACAGAAGAACCTGTTTTTAATTGCTTGGACAGTGTTAAGGTTTTTGTGCATATTTTCTGTTGTACATGAAATGTACTGCATCATCTCTTCTGGAGCAAGAATTTGGGCAGGGCCCAGGGCAACTTAGCTGTGTTCAGGGAAGGAAGCCTACTTAAATGCTCTGTTTCTACAGATAAAGTGTCCCTTAGTTTATACGTAATATGCTTCTCATCTTTGCTTTGAGCCTCTTATACCTGCTTGTGTTCAGTCCAAGAGTCAAGTGTCTTAGGGACTGGATAAACACAAAAGATAGAGCCAGTTGTTAATGAGCAGAACTTGACCTGCTGGACATTAGGGTTATTAGTTGGGCATATTTCCCCTGTGGCAGAGCAGTGCTGTGCTCCTCCTGCTGCTGCCTGTGCTCCTTCTCTGCAAGGGAATAAGTCAAGCCAAATCCAATGGTGAGGTTGCCTGCATCTCAGCCATATGTGGTTGACTTGCCCTTTAGAAGGCAACTTGACCCATAACTGGAAGGGCCAGCTCTCTAGCTGAAGTTGGAGAGAACAGGTTTCAAAAAAAGACCTATATTTGAACAAAATGAGAGCATAACTGAAAAAACAGCTTTGCCCAAGAAGCAGTAGGGTTGTCATGCTGGCTTTTAGGTTAGGGGAAAAAAACCAACCTGTTTAAGCTTTTTACCATTCTTGGTTAAAGCAGGATATTTTTCTGTTTAACCAGATACTTTTCTGTATGGTATTTGCTTCCAACAGCTCAAAGTAAACTTCTGTTGCTGGCAGCAGAGAGTTGCTTGCTTCCCATTCAATGAATTGCTTTCTTTTTAATATTTTGTTCAGCTCATAGATGCATGACTCCAGAAATACTCTCCACTCCAGAAATACCCCAAAACTTGCCCGTAAAAGCTGAGCTTCCTGAACCCCATTAGGAAGTGCTACATCGTGCAAAAGAAGAGATTTCCTTTGTTACAGCTGTAAAAAGCTGCCAAACAAATGAAAACAAGTAAAATCTGTGGGGTTTTCCCCCTATTCATCAATGCTGTTTTTACTCTTTGTGAAGACAGCTAATTTGCTTGTTGCTTGCCTAAAGGGAATTCAAGTCAAAAAGGAGGATCAAGTTACTAGGAAAAGGTGCTCCTGTGTCTAAAGAACAAAGTACAATGATTCAACAAAAAAAACTTTGAAAATTTGTCAAATGCCAAAGTGTAATTTATACTTGTCCAGGTTATTCCATCTATGAACATATGTGTAGGATATTTTTGCAATTGTTTCCTTTAGGATCTTGTAAATATGGATATAATCTGTGACTGACAACCTCCTACTGTTTATGTCATGGTCTGAATCCTTGCATGAAGCACACACTGCATTTCCTTAAGAGATGCGTGCAAACCCAAACACACAGTATTTTTTTCCTTGCTAATGTTTGTTTTTAACCCTGTTGTTAAAACATTTTATTAAGTAAAAACATTAACATTTTGCTAAGTATATTTGAGAAGAATTTTTTCTTTAAGGAATAAGAAAAAAATCAGTCCCTTGCCAACACCACATTTCATACTTAGAAGCAGACATGTATCATTGTTGTAAATAATTTTTGGAGATGTTCTGTAGGCCATTAAATGTGCTGAGATGATTGCCATTGAATTGACCTCAGAACTCCTAGAGGAGGTGATTCTGTCACATCTGACTAATCATGGGTCCAAACTAACAGAAGTTGTTTTTCCTGGCAAAATAATTGTACAGTTACTTTAAGCTTTCTGAAGTACCCTCTTGCTGGTAGCCCTATCCTCAGCTCATGTGCCTTGCTTGGGCATTGGCAGGTTGAGAGCACAGTGGGTTAACATTACACAGGCAGTATATAAATGCATGTGTGTATGTAAAATTAAAAGTATTTAAAGTATTTTGGGCAAATCTTTTAAACTCACAGGCCTTTTTGTTTTAAAACTTCTAGTTCTCCTCAGCAAATAGGTACAACTTTGATTACCAGCAGGGCATGCATCCCCAGATTGTGCTCTCTCCTTTCAGCTCCCTCCTGGCATATATGAGCACTCAGACCCCTGAGCTTGCTCAGCTTGTCTCCTTCCCCACCTTGCTGTAAGGAGGAATGATCATTTTTGAGTAGTGAACTCTTCCTCCAATACTTGTGGACGCTAATATTAGACACCCTGACTTGAATCAGAGTCATTTGGGTGTGACTTTTGCTCACTACTTTGCTTTGCCAAGTTGGAGTTGGTTATGTTAGAAACAAATTTTAAAACTCCAGAAAACTCCATATTCTTCTTTTTTTTGCCCAAGTCCTTTCAATGCTGGTGGTCTGAGATGATGATTCTTGTTTTAAGTCCTGGGAGTAGTAGGCTGTGGCACATTCCTTCTGTCTTGCTCTTGTTTTGCTGAAAAACTTTTTGCATCCTTGGCCCTGCTTTATGAGAGTTTACAACTTTACCTTATAGGAAAGTCACATTTCACATGCAGGTCTGGTTTTGTGTTTTGAGAAGCAAATACCCACAATGAATGTGTGGGTATCCAGCAAACTGGCGATGTGTTTCTGTAAGGGATAACATACGTAAGGGTGCAGAAATTATAAGAGTTACTCTAAGTTTGCAGAGTACTGAAGAAAGGTTAAGTTTTGCCACTGAAAATCTCTCTAGTACGTGTTATGTTGTTTAATGTTATTAATGAATTCTGCTTTCCAGTTACCTGAAAAGGTCACTACAAGATTTGGGTTCTTGGGATGGTTAAACCAGAGCTGTGGATAGAAATGAATGGTTAGATATTTGGCTTGGATAATGTAGATTTTTTTTATCAGATAGATAATGTAGATTTATCCCTGCAGAAGCAGGAATTTGAGGAACTTATTTAAATACTTTAAAAAAAAATCTGAGATGGAATTTTTAGAAAAATCACAGTACCAAAAAACCCATGAACTTCAGGGCACGATATTAGGCGTTTCAGTTCATAGTATCATAAACATAGTAAGTCTAATAGAGAAGTCAATATTTTTTGTCCAAATCCCAGTGCATATCTAAATTATATTAGCTTAATAAATGCAGAAGTAAGTACAAACTGTGAAGTTCTCCAGGAAGCAGAAACTGCTTTTAACAGGAGAGATTTAGAAAGATAAAAGTTAAACTTAGGGAGCTCTGTGTCTTGTAGACTACTAATGTAGTACCATGCTAATGGAGCCCTCCAGTCCAGGGC
Organism: Heliangelus exortis; assembly: GCF_036169615.1. NCBI lineage: Eukaryota > Metazoa > Chordata > Aves > Apodiformes > Trochilidae > Heliangelus > Heliangelus exortis. Next base: position 36,380,526 of record NC_092424.1, read on the forward strand.
ATACCTAAAAGTTTCTCTGTGCCTTTCCCATTTTTTTTCCACATTTACTTATGTGAGAGCCTTAAAGCAGTGAGTAGGCTGTAAAAGCTGGAATGTGGTGTTCATTTTGCTGTTTGGTGGACCTCAGTGAATTCAGTGTCCTCGTCTCAGTCCTTCCCAGTAAATTGAACAAACAGAATTATGGGAAGCAGACTATTTAGGAACTGTATATTTTTCTTTGATCTAAACATGTGCTCCACATACAGGTTTGATCCTAGGACAGGGCCATGGGCACTGAGAAATAACCTGTTGCATATGGTGAAGATACCTCTAGTAAAACTGTGTTTGGCATTTTGCTATTGATCCTAGTCACTTAAAACTAATTGAGGATGTTAACCTGGAGAGCACACGCAGAGACATGGATTTTCTAGTCAAGCAAAGGGCCAAGTTTTTTAGGAAATCTGAATTTCCTGTCTTTCTGAAATGGCCCAGGCTTGGGATCAGGGCTATTTATGTCATATCTGAGCAACTTTTGTGTTAAGTATTCTGAGGGTGGACTGAGGAGCTGGGTAGCTGGAAGTTGCTTAACTGTCCCTTCCCAACATTGCATGATGATGACATTTTGGTTAGGTTTGGTGTAGAAGTGTGTGAGGAGGCTTTGAATTGCCACCTAATTCCCGCATCAGGCACCGCCACTGAAGATGAGTGCATGTACCACGTTGCTCTCCAGAAGCACCTATTTTGCCAACAAAGGTTCATAACAGATCACCCTGAACAAAAAGACCATTACCCACTTGAGAAGCTGCTGTAAACCCGATTGCCCTTTGCTTCTTCCACCTCTCATTTTTGGGGGGAGTGGGAGGGGAAGAGAAGTGGCAGGAGGCCAGGGAGGCAGGGAGGGGAATGTAGTGAGAGGAGCCCCCACTGGCACAGCCGGCTTGACCCATTCAGTGGGGCTGAATACGATAAATGCCGCTTTATCCTTTCTTGAAAGGAACAAGATAGCGGGGCCTAAATGCCTGGGTGTGCTTAAATAGGCAACTCGGGGAAGCCGGAGTCAAGAACGTTTGAAATCGGAGCTTCCCGACAGCCGGGGAGCTGCCACAGGTCACCTGCCTCGCTCCATGGGGACTGGCCCAGGTCTGGCCAGAAATCGTCCATGGACGAATTGTAGTACAAATTCCTTTCTTTGTTGGTTGGCCTCTTTCACTAGACCATGGCCTATAAAAATTTGTTTAAAAACAATTCTTAAATATTATTTGAAAGGGCAAACGGCCATGCTGAAAGCTTTGACAGTTTGACATATAGCGCCTGGTTTTGCTTGCTGGGGAATGGATGTGCGGAGCCTGGGCTCTCCTCCTGCTCCTTACAGGCCCCAGGTTTTGTTTTTTTTTTAAATAGCATCTAGTTGCTGTGCAGAGTTGCTGCGCTTCCAGCAATTTGACAGGCAATGAGTCTGCTTCAGTGATCTTAAATCCTTTTAGACTAATTTGTGAGTGAGCAGAAAAACAGCTAGCACCTTCGGATCCAGTGCTCAAAACCAGAGAATCAGGTATTGCCAATTAAAGTGCCATTTCCAACCATCATATCAAGACGGATTACTTACAATTCCTCTGATAATGTCACGCCGTGCCTAAAGAGAAAGCAAGCCAGAGTTTCTCCATGGACAAAGGATCTGGGTGGACCAAAACTCATGGGTGACCGAGGCAGAGAGACCACGATGCAGATCCTGCATATGACCATACATATGTGCGGCGTGAACGCGAGCGCTGCTCCTGCTCTGCCCCCCGAATAGCCACAGGCCATTTTGAAGAGCCTCTGGCCCCTCAGTCACTGGCCTACTAGTTAATTGCCACACGGACTTCGTGACACATGGGCAGATAATATGACATTTTCGGTTTCTGTCACTAGCAAACGCCACGGCGTTGCTTGCACTAGTTGCTAAGAAGCTGTCAGAAACCATTAGCAGCTGGCTAAAGTTGCCCTATGGCATTTCCTCATGGCATCAGCAAAACAAGCATAAATCACCCAGCGGAGCCTCCCGCTATACTAATGAGGCTGTAAGCTTGTTTATGGACTAGCATCATTTCTATGATTATTTCCACCTTTTCAGTTCGCCTTCATTTGGCGGCAGGAGAAGTCAACTTCAGGAATGGAGTCGCTGCTGACATTTCACAAATGCGGTTCGTAGCTGCTACCGTGTGGCTGGTCAGTGGTGCTTCAAGTTTGTTTAGTGATCTTTAAAAAGAGGAAAAGAGGGGGGGAAAAAAGCAGAGGGAGGGTGTGGGGGGGAGAGGGGAGGACCTCTGGAGACCTCACAGTGTTTAGTGTATCGAGTTGCAAAGTAGATGGAAATACTAAAATCCACAATTGACCAGTTAGACTTCTCTCTGTGGTTTCAAGTCTTTATGGGATCAATTTTCCATTTTAAAAAAAGTGGAAGAGGTTAAACAATTTATAAAAGTCTACCGAAGCATTTGCTCTTAGGATATCTGGGTGCTTTCTCATTCTCTCCCTGCCTTTCACTTTCTCTAACTTGTGTTGGACGGGGCCAGGGTTTATTGTTTTAGGCTTTTCTGAACATGCACCAGTATTTACACTGGATTGAAAGCATTTGCTTCCAATGAAAATCTTGTCTTAGATTACAGCCCAGCAGTGTAATTTCCCTCCCAGATGGGAGTAAAGTAGCAGTATTTGCCTAAAAACAGTAGGAAGAACAAACTGTGCATTAAGCCAAGGCTGTTTTTGGCTTGAGCTAATGATGTAACAGAAACCTTTTATTTGGGATAGGTCACCGCCAGGGATTGAAGGAGGTGATCTGGCTCGCGCTTGAAAGGTTTCTCCATTGTATCTACATAAGTCTTCACTTAAAAAATCCTGTTCCTAATGCTTCTGCTTTCATACAGCAGAAATAAACAGGAAAGGTTCTGGGGAGTGTTATAGGTGGAATGCAGAAAGCTTTTCCTCCCCTAATGGAGGATATAATTCAGGTGCCCTGGAGGCATGCTTTCAGAAATTCTCTTGCCCGAGGTAATGGGAAGCTAAGACTGCTTGAAGGCCTTGATTATCTATTGATGCACAAAGCTGGAAAAAAAGTCATCTCTCTTGGATTATAGTAGATATTTCCATAAATTATCAATGAGTCCTCCTCCCATCAGGCACGGGGAGATGCCTGCTAAATTAATCTGAAGGGGGTTTGAAATGAGAAGAGTGTGTATTTTTAAAAAATGGGGGGGGGAGGAGGAAGGAAGAGGGTGGGTGGACGGTTGCAGGGAGGTGGTGAAAGGCAGTGTCATTAGGTTAGAAGCTTTTCATTTTTAATCAATGAATCCGTAATACTTTTCTTTTCCTTGTTTGCCTCTCGCAGACAGAAAGTGGATTAGCCCATAGAATTTTAAATGCTGTTGAGTTGTTTCCTTTGTTCATGTTTCTTTTATGAATTATTATTTTATATGGTGAACTGCTTCTCTGTATAAAAGCCCTTTTTTACACACTGGGCTTTCAAAGAATTTGTTGGGTATCTGATTTCTTCATAAAAGTCTTGTTTGTTTCTATAACTACCCAAGGTTACCATTTCTTTAAAGGCGTAAGCCAAGTCAGAAGGACAATTATACATTTGCCACAGTCAGAAAGCTGCTAAGAATATATCTCTAATAACAATTTTTTTTTTTTTTTTTTTTTTTGTGCTAACGAATTATAATTTTGACAGTCTACATCTTTTTTAAAAAAAGATTTTTTTAAAAAAAAAATGTTTATGTCTAACAGAGATAGTTGTGATTCAGCCCAGTTCAGATGATTTTCTTGATCATTCTTCCCCGGGGGGTGTAAAAACCACTTGCCTAATAACATCGTAGGTCCATATTGCTACAAAAATAGTGTCCTTGGAAGCCAGGATGTACCATACAATCCACATGCAGAGGATGCAAAGGCTGAACTGGTCTGTGGACTTATTTACTAACTGCTTTCAGATTTGGAAACAAAAACTGCTTGCTAACTGGCCAGGCACTGCACTTTTTCGTTTCCTTTGACCAGCAGTCCATCAGTCCAGACCCAAATTGGCTGCTCTGCAGTTACATCTTCCCACAGCTATGTTGCTAATGTGATGAGAACTGCCAGAGACCTTCTCTGCATTAAGGAAATTCATTCTGGATCAGTTGCTGTTTAACGGGAGCAGACACCTATTACGGATATGGCACAGCAGCACAAAGCAGGGTGTTAATTCCTACAGTGTATGTCAAATTGGTGCCTACTTATCCCACAATAAATTTCTTTTGGCTGGGGCTGGGAAGAGGGAGGCCAGTTAGATACCCACCTCCCAGCAAAAAGCCAGGGGAAGTCAGACACCTATCAAAGACTTAAAATAAGTGATGTTCCAACCCAGTTGTTATTTTTTAATTTGGAGGGAGGATATAATGTTGCAAGCGAGCTGCATTCACCTTGCTTCTTTATCCCAGAGCAGGATGGGGCACCAAGCTTCACACATGTCATGGGCATGGGAAACCATCAATAGTTTCCTAGTTGCCATCTCAGCCAAAGTAGCTGGTTGGGATGGATTTTGGGGTAGTGACATGGTGTGAAGAAAAGCCACTGTTTCCACCTTTGCAATCTGTCTGTTTGCAAAATTTTTCTCTTTTTTTTTTTTTAAATTTTTTTTTAAGCAATTTTTGTTTTGGGTTACAGTGGCAGAATTGGCCACATTGTCTTTCATGAAAAAACAGAATGGGGCCGACCCAGTCCTGAGACCCTCCCTCTCCCCCTGTCTCTTCTCCCCATCCCCTCAACCCCTGGTGAACTATGGTGTTAAAGAATTTAATATTCATGCAGTTTATACCCAAAGCCAGGCTTCGGCTGAAGTATATAAAGGTAGCATAAGTCAAAATTTGATTCACTATATTTACAGGTGACGGCTTGGACAACAGTGTAGCTTCCCCCAGCACAGGTGATGATGATGATCCAGATAAGGACAAAAAGCGACATAAAAAGCGTGGCATCTTTCCCAAAGTAGCCACAAATATCATGAGGGCATGGCTGTTCCAGCATCTAACAGTAAGTGAACTCTAGATCAAATATGCAAAATAAAACATGGAAAATGTCATAGTTGTAGTAGTCATAGAAAACGAAAAATACGTATGATGTTGCTGACAGGCAGCTCAGGGAACTTTTCCGAGCAGAGTTGTTGTTGTTGTTGTTGTTGCCTCATTTGCTAGATGCCAGGGGAAGAGCATGGAGCGTGTGTTTTTATGGTTTTGGGGTTTTTTTTAATGTGTGTTGTTTTTAGATTTATTTTATTTTATTTAAACTTTTTTTTTTTTTTTTTTTTTTTTTTTTTTTTTTTTTGGTTCAAGTCGCAGTTGTTAACAGGATGTCACCACAAAGTGTGACTGAGCTTATACTAATAACCTCAGAGACCTGTCCTGCCCCACTGCTCACACAGCTGCCTCTCCCCTGGGCTGAGGTGGGAACTGCTGTTTCGGAGCAGGGAGCAGGCTCTGGCCCCAGGTTCTGTGCTCCAGAGAACCACGGAAAAGAACCAGGGAGATTAAAAACAAAGCAAAAAGCAAACAAAGGTCTTATTCAGATGTTTGTCAGAGATCATCAGAAGCTTCATGATGAAAGGTCTGAATGTATCTGGTTTAATAGAAAAGTATAATTTTTTTCTTTGAGACGTTCTAATTCCCAGAGTGTAAGTTACCCCTGTATTTAATGTTATAAAGGGATGGGGGATGCGCAGCTATTTCTGTTTCCAAAGCTACCTGTGTTTTTTTTTTTTATTCCTGAAACTCTGAACAGGTTGGTGGGGTTTAACTGGATGCTGGAGCTTCTTTCAGGGCTTTATATTGTGTGACACTTCTTCTAACATTAGCATTTAGAAAAGAATTTCTAATGCCATTCTCCTTTTTTCACCAAATAATGATCTGTCACTGTGTTTTCATCCACTGTGGGAATGTGGGCCCTCAGCACTTTTCTGTCTGAGCTTTTCTGTACCAGGAAGACACAGGGACACAGGCCAGGCAAGAGGCGCAGAGGGTCTGCAGGTGGTAATCCCAGCAGCTGACTCCCTTCCCTGCTTTTAGTTAGGGTCAGGGTGAAACCAGAAGCCAGCCAGCTCATGAAGCCCTGGTGGGAGCTGTGCCAAGGGTGTACTTGTAAACTGGAGGAAGCGCTCACGCACATCACCCCTCCATCCTCTGCTGAGCCAAGAAACCAGATATCTGCCATGACTCTTGTCAGCACAGGGATCAGGCAGGGAATCCTGCCCTGCGCGGTCCTGGGCTGCTATGAATGAACCCTCATGCCAGAGCCCTTCTCCTCAGAGGCTGGAGAGGGCCTCAGATGTCTCCAAGTTAATCTTTCTCTCTGGCAGACTCCGGGTCAGCCATGCCCCAGCTTTGCCAGCTCCTTAGCCCTGTCCCTAGAGCATTCAGTACATTGTTGCCAAAGGCTGAGAGCTCCCTATCGGTTTTTGTGGCTTGCTGATTCTAGATCTTCACCCAAGACAAGCTGACACCTGGTGTGTCTCTGCAGGTAGAGGTGACGTTAAGGATTTCTGTCTCTGAAACAGTCCAGAGATGCTGTGCTGGCGGCGATGCTCACACCAGCCTGGTTTAGGTTCTCTTTTGAAATGTCTTGGAAGGTCTGCAGTCAGGACAAGCCACACCAGGGAAGACTGAACAACTGCATGCCAGTCCCCATAATCCCCAGCTGCAAAATTAAAAATCTGATAGCATATAATGCTATTAATATTTTTTCCTAGAAGTGGCCTGTTGCTGTGTTTGTGCTAGTAAATTAAACATCCCCAGGCATGGGAACATGTCAGTCTGTCCTGTTAAACTGAGCAGTCTCCAGCATGCTCTTAGCCTAAGCTCCAAACTTGTTCCTGGGAGCATGAAGATAGCAAGGGTGACTCACAAAAGACCTTGTGGCAGGATCAACCCCGTGTTGAGTGTTTAGTGCTGTGGGCTTGATCTGTCCCAGCAGCTGGCTTTGTGCAGTCTCAGGACCAGACAACAGACCCTATCACTGTTCAGTCCAGATTAGGATGAAAGTTGCATTTTGCTCTTCTCCTGTGCAGTAATGATGTGCAAAAGAGATGAGAATGCCTATGGATCTTGCTGCAGTGCTGGCAGCTGCCCCTGGGCAACACTATCCAGACATCAACTTGCAAGGTGGTGTCTTCTTCTCAAGCAGAGAAAGAGCACTCCCCCTGCATTTTCTACCTTGCAGCACCAAGCTAAAGCTTGCTTTAAAATCTACCATGCCCTGTGCAGATCCATCCCAACCAGGTGAAGGCTGCAGATTTATTGCAGGGCAGCTTTCTTCTGGCAGTATCATGATAGCTCCAGACTTTTCTTTTCAGCTTAGAAAAGCACAGTTGTTTTACCTTCTCCAGCTAGGACTTTGAAATGGACCTTTCAAATTGACTCTAGGTGGGTTTATAGTCAGTTTCCTCAAATTAAAACATGGCTGGACAACATTGTAGTCTCTTTAAACCCTGTGCTTCAGCTGGGAGTGCTCTTGAGCTGGAGCAAGAAGGTACTGAAGAACTTGTGCATCTAGAATAGCAGTGCATCTTGTGTGTGGAGGAAGATGTCCTCCAGGCAAGCACGTTGATAACATGGGGAAGAGTCTATGCTATCATTAGTGCTAGAGCAATATAAGATATTGATGATCTGCTGAGATATTGAAGTCCTGTCCTCTGCAAAAAAAAACAGGCCCAAATCATGGCTACAGTCAGAGCTGAAGAACAGAAAGATGACAGAGTGAAGGAGTTAAAGATCCAGTCAGTTTTGATGGTGTCTGGTCCTCATGACTGGTCTTTTAACCTTACATGGGCATGACAGTCTCCCTGTAGCAAGCTGGGCTACTTGCTGAAGGAGGAAGGTCATCCTGAGGAGTGGGCAGCTGAGGAACATCGAGACCACATCCTTTGCTTATTATTAATGAATTTGGTCTTCCCTAGGGTGCCCTACCTAGAGTGGGAGGTGAGGAGAAATAGGGAGATGTTTCTGTTCAGGTAGAGAAGACATCAGGGCAGGAGATACCTCCCTTTTGCCCCCAGCACTTAACCTACCTTCACATTCCTATCCAGAGGTTGGTGAGGAGGAAACAAACAGCAGTTAAGTGCAAAATCCAGCTTCCCCTTGACCACTGGTGCTTCCTAATTGGGGTGCCTTTTCAAAGGCAATTTTATTTTATTCTCACAATTGTAATATTAATACACATCAGTGGCATGGAATTAAACAAAATAGACAGTAATTGCTGTGGCTGTCATACTAATGATTAATGGTTGGAAAGATTTAAAATAAATGCTGGACTAATACAATCTTTCAAAAGTGTATAGGCTGCTTTAATTCCTTCTGTGAAGTTATTCCATCTCAAAGAGTATTAAATCTTCCTCTGTGTACTGAATTAATTTCCTAAGGTTTGCCCATTAGCTCCCTTTTCATACTTAGGAGGGAATTCTTCTTTATTGTGGTAGAAAAAAAACAAACCAAATGCACAGCCATGGCCTTTCCAATTGTTGAAGTGTTTGGGCAATAGCTCCTGGTTAGTGTCACACTGTAGCCTCTCCCCTTCCCCTGAATTTTGATTGATTTGCAGAACTGAGTTGACGTATGCCCCCAAGGGTAGGCAAGCACTGTCCTCCGTGGATGCAGACAGTGTGTTCTGAAACACTCCAGGGTGTAAATTCATCCAAATTGCCTTTTTTTTTTTTTTTTTTTTTTTTTAATTTCTCCTTGGACTAATAACAACAAAAAATAATTGGCTAAAACAACAACAAAAGTGGTGATCAGACTTCCATTTAGGACTTTGCAGGATTTATTTTTAACTATTTGCTGTTCTGACTTATTTTTGTTTAAATGTATGGATGGGAAGAGCTGCCCAGGTTGGCTGCTACTTGGGCAAAAGGTAGCTGTGAAGCTTGTTGATTTTTTGATGGCAGATTATGACAGCAACCTGTAAATTTTGAGGTTTGTGAAATCTGTTTTTAGGATTTTGCTAGAGATTTGAGGTGGGAGGAATGTTCTGTTACTATTTGGAAAAAACATAAATAAGTAAGGCTGTAAATAGTTTGGTGAAGAGGTGAGGACATCCCCAAACTGTAAAAGTTGAGTCATAAACAAGGGGAGGCTTGTTGCTTGGCATCAGATGAACATCGAATGCCATGATCTAGAGGAGGGACTGGAGTGAACCAGGCCTGTGTTGGAGCTGAGCTCTAGAAAGCTGCCCTAAGGATAATTTCAGGGTGTGCTGCAGCAAGGCAGAATTTTACAAGCTCTTTTTTTTTTTTTTTTATAATTATTGTTACTATTTTTCGTACCATTAGGTTACATTAGGCAACAGATCTCACTACCATGTTTCAAGCATATCTCCCCTCTGTAGTGCACAGCTCTCATCAGGAATTGCAAAATATGGGAAAAGCTTGCAGGAAAGGAAAGGTGGGGAAAAAACTCTTTGCCTACAACCAGATCTGTGTAAATTTAATTATGGCAACAGGATTAGTTTCCATTGTAGCCCATACTATGCTTTTGTTTCAGCAGTGGTACCTTTTGGTTCAAAACTAGAAGGGAGTTTGTGGGGTGTCTGTTCAAGTGCTTTGTTTGCTCATTGTGAATTCTCTGCATCCTTTCAATCCAACCTAATTTAAAATGTTGGGATTCAAACCTCATTTTGGGGATTATACAGTGTAATTGGTTTGTTATGTGATGAGTATTTGATGATTTTCATGTTCATCATCTAATCAGGCAAAAAAAAGCCATAAAATTATAATCCCAAAAGATGTTTAATAACACTTTAAACTATTGAAGGCTTTATTTAAGCACATTAGGGGATTATAAACTACTTTTTTTTTAATGGTGCCAAGAGGTAGATTCAAGGACTTCAAACACCTTTTAAAAAACAAATTGCCATGATTTAAAAAAATGAATGGGGCAAGGATTTCTTTCATGTAAATCCTGTAATTTAATCATTATTTTTAACTGCTTTTAAAACAATTTCCTTAAGAGGTTAAATCTTACTGAAATGGGAGACGGAGCAGAAAGTAAAAGACGTAGCTGAAAGACGCTGACTTTACCGCAGAAGGTTTTTTTTCTGTTGTGTACCTGGGTTTTGAATCTTTATCGATCACCTGATTCCATTCAATTAAATAAAAAACTTATATTAAGCAATTGGCAGTCTATTTGGCAAAGCTGTTATTTGTATCCAAGTATTTCTTGAAGGCAGGTATTTGAAGGAAGCACTTCGTATCTGGCTCTAGCTGAGAAAAGTAGTCCCCATCACTTCAAGGGTATTATTGTGGTAGAAAAATAGTGTAATACACTGCTTAATACTGTGGGTTTTGTTTATGTATGGATATTTTACAGACTAGCAGCTTTTTAAGTCTAAGGCAAGAGTGTTTCCTGACTTTTCTTATCCCTCTATGATTACAAGATTTTGCCTTGAGGGGAGTGTGGGGTTAATTTGGCTTTCTGCCCCTTCTCCCATGTGGGATCCTTATCCAGTTCTGGAAAGCGGTATAGAGAGAGGGCAGATGAACACTAAATTAGGCTGCTGAAAACATAAAAAGGGGAAATGATTGGCTAAAACCAGCAAGGCTTTTCTTTGCTCTCCTCTCTAGAGGATTCAGAAGCATGAAAACAAAACTGCCCTCCTGAAAGTACTGCTTACTGACTCTCCATCCTGCACCAAGTGATGCTTGCTCTTCAAAATGCCAGAAGGCTCTTGGATCTTGTCTATGCAACAGGGGTCATATTTCCAGATATTGGGCTCAGAATGAGGAGGGGGAACCCCTTTGTTCCAGATACACAAGTCTCCTGGGCAAAGCTGTAAAAATCTTTCTTCCACATCTGCAAGACTTCTTAGTGCCAGCTGTCCAGAATTCCTGGGAAAAGCCAGGCATTTTTAGTTTGCCTTTGGTCACCTGTGCACCACCATCCCCTCAGCTGGGAAGGTAGGAGCTAGGGCTCGTCCTGCTCCCAGGAACAGGAAGACTTGCTGGAATGGTGAGCAAAAGCACTGATCACAGGTTGATGCAAGTGAACCAGTCTGATGGGATGTTCAGATGCTCCCTTCTGCTTGTAGAGGTACTGTGTAGTCTTCTTCAAGAGGAGAAAATGGGAAATGGTATTATGTGGGAAGATAATTATTGCAGGGCTCTGTCAGAATTGAATTGAGAGCTCCAGAAAGGAGAGCAAACTAGATTTAGGTAACTTGGTTTGAATTAACTTCTTAACCCTTAAGCCCTCCCAGAGTTTGATGGAGAACACTCACTGTCAAAACCTTCAGCATTTTCTTTAATCTTCCTCCAATTTTGTTGCTTTGACCTACAGTCCAGCCTCCAAGGGTTAGTCTGTTTTCTGGTGTGGGTGACTGTTTCCATTTTTAAAGAAAAGTGTTGTTTTTTGGGAGATACACTTGTCAATGCTGCTGTTGTTTCTCCCTTTTCATGATTTCTTGGAAAGCCTGTGTCTCATGTTCTGCGATCTCATGATGTCCTATAGATTATCTAATTTGCCAGCACTGAGCTATGCTACAAATATTTGGGTTTAGACTGGAAAGGAAGAACATAGAATGCTTTAGTCATTTGGTTCAAGGAAACTAGATTCCTCACGTAGGCTATCCTCATTCTCAGAAGTGTGGTGTAGTTACAACATGCTTTTTGTGATCTGTGATTTAGTCTCATTTCTGATGAAGGTAACCATCATGTTGTCTTAAACTACACAGCGTGAGACATTCCATCCTGAGCTCCTTGCGAGTCTCAGGAATAACAGTGACAGTGGTCAGTAATGTATTTTGTTTAAAATCAGAAGATAACCAACTGCCTGTAGATTTTTAAGGCAGACTGTCTATTCCCAAAGGACTATCTTCCCTTTTTCAGAGATTCTCCCATTTTCCACCTTGAAGGCAGTGTTGTACCAACGTGGAAGCTGCCAGCACATTAAAAAATTTGAATTATTTGGAAGCTGCGGAAACACATGAGTATTTACACACCAGGAGAATTTCATATTTGAGTAGAAGCAAGGGAATACTGAAAAGTTGAAACATGATAGACATTAATTCAGATGTTAAATTACACTTGCTCTGGTTGTACTAGAACTCCTTTTGTTTGCATAAATATTCAGGAAATTAGTTTACCAGCAATAATGCTTGCAGTTACAAATTTTTTTAAATCAACAGTAGATGCTTTGCTTTCTTCTCCACCCTCTCCTTTCTTTTTAAGTTTGCAGCTGTGACATCTTGTGTGTGTAACTTCAATTTTGAAATTAGCCTCCTCCAGTCGAGGCACAGAAATGTGTTACATGACGTACTGTCTTTCTGCAGTCGGGGCAGACATACCAAATTCAAGTATCACATTTTGAACGGGGCCGGGGGGAAGGGAAAAAGTCTGAGCACCAATTTGTAAATCTGGAAGTATCCATGGAAATATTTGGGCAAATAATTTGTAGTACGGAGTAGACCAAAGACAACAACAGTATCTTGGCAAGCAGTGGGTGAGCAGGAAATGAGGATAAATTAATGGGCTCAGTTGTTCATTATTAGTTGTTTGTTTAGCTTCTTCACTAACACAGTTGCTACAAAAGAGCCTGTGTTGATTCTCAGATATGCTTATGTATGTAAGTGCCATTGTTAATTTTTTATTGGCACCTCCCAACTCTTGCAGGAGTTTCACAGCACACTAGTGTAAGCTAGTGAGTGACTTAATCAGATCAGGTAAAGTGCCAAAATATGAGGCACCAAACCAGTTGGGCGCATATCTGATGAGATGTGTTAATCTTCGGTGTAAGATAAACTGCCTTTCAAAGAGAGTCACATTTGGAAGTGGTACACCAAGTTGTGTAAGATGCATTCCCTTGCTCTGGCAGAGAGTATCCTACGTCTGTTTGCATGAACTTAAACCTTGTTTGAATTAACTGAATCAGTGATATGGTGGTGAACAGCATCTTGTTTGTTGCTCCAGGACAGGCATGAGAAGCGAGTTGGTTTTTTTTTACCCATTTAAAAAGTTTTATTTCCCCTTTAATGTGTTTATCTTCAGCTACACAGGGTCTGCACAGTTTTTCTCGTTGCCCATATTCAAGAACCCCTAATTCCTGGTATTAGCTGGTTACGTGTATTAAATGCCCACCAAAATTATGCACAGAAAACTTGTCCTGTGGAAGGGAATTTTTTTTGATGGTGGAAAGTTAAGATATTCTATGGACAAGGCAATCCTTTCCCCCAAAATGCTCAGCTGAAAATCCAATTTTCAATATATGAACAAAAGTATTGATCAGACTCACCTTTGCACTTTGAGCTCCTCACCCTGTAAGCTGCAGCAGTACAAATATATGTGCAGAGAGAAGGTAAGTAGGCAGAAAAGAGTTTAAGTTAATATGTAGTTATCTAATTTACCTCGCCTTTTGCATCATTGCCTGATTTAGACCTGTAGTATTTAGTAGAGTACTCGTTTCACTTCAGTGGTGGGCCATCATTTTAATAAGGCAATCTCTAGGAGACTTACCACTGCATCTTCTGCTTTATGAACCAGAAACTTGTGCCCAGAAATTTCTTCTTGGACTCCAGGTATAGCATGAACATTCTTTTCTTGGCTACTAGTTGACCTTTTTTGATCCAACCTGTGCAGCATATGATATTTTGGAAATATGTTTTTATCCCACTGTGATGCTCTGTACCAATGATGTAAAATGTGAGATAGTCTTTAGTCACACTAAAGTGTCACTTTAGTCACGGGAGTAAAAGCAAGGGTCTGTTCATGACATAAATACGTTTTCCAAGGGCTTTTTTTGGAACTCCTCAGGGAAATGGTAGGACTCTGCCTTAGAAGGCTTGCTCTGTTCATTACTTACAGTCAGGATTGAAGTGAAACTCTGCTTCCTAGGAACACCTAAATTCATGTCTACCAGAGCTTTTGAAGTCCTTGGGTGGTATTTTTTGGAAGGTAAATGCCATGTGAGATGAATGTGGCTAATTAATAGATCTGTTGGCAGAACTCTTGTTGTTTGCTGAGAACTTTGTGCTGGTCCAAGCGTTGTGCTGCGCTTATGTGGGAATGGCAAGGAGTTTATCAGTCTTAGATCTTGTCAAAATCTGAGCCTGGATCTGTCAGTGCAGAAGGCTTGTAAGCTCCAGCTGGGGACAATAATTTTGAAGCTGGTAATAACCAGAATTTTAGGATTCTTACAAATAAAATGCAATTTTAGTAATGTTTTCATAAACAGCAGTAATGGCGGCATTTTAGTAAACAGTGGCATTAGTTGCATCAAAATTGCACCACATTGGCTTTTAAATTACTCCACCTGTCTGTATGAACAGGGTTTTCAATGTCAAGGCACACAGACAGCTGCTGCTAATGTTTTTTTTCCCCTCCCTGTGCAGATAATGCTGGCAAATCTACAGCCATCAAGGCTGGATTTCTGATGTAAAACGGTACCTGACCTACTGGCTCTGGTGCTACAAAAGGAGCAGCTTTAATTACTCATGGCCGTGTTTTAGTTTTGTACTTGTTGATGTACAAAATGTCATCTTAGAGCTGCATAACCTGTAGTTCACTTCCACTGGTGATGGTACACTGGCTGCAATTATTTTCAAAATAATTTGTGTTCCTTGGTGGCAGTTTAAAAACCCGCCTCGTTAGCATTCAGCTAATTAGCAGGGGTCTGGCCTTCCAGGTCCCAGTGGCCCCAAGTCCCACTGGTTCCCCTGGAATCTCCCGTACCGGAGTGAAATGGGATTTGCGCTTACAAATCCCACTCGATTTATTTGTAGGACCATCCCTCCCTGTAACACTCAGGAACCTGTGGGCCAAATTCTGCCCTGGGTCATTCCCCTTTAAAGCCCTGGAAAGCCAGAGGGGTTATGTAGAGGTGAAGTTGGGGCACGTTGCCTCGTCTCACCAGATATTAATGAAAGGATGCCACGTTGGCTAATAAGGCTGATGCATGGCCTGGTGCCATTTCACCGGGTTGAGTTTGGTTGGGCTGCTGCAGTCACCAGCCTCATGCCGGGCTTTAAAAGGGTTAAAGGCAATAATGGTGCCATTAAAAAATCCAGCTTGCCAATGAGCTATTTTGTGTGAATGGTATAAATATAAGATACACTTGTCTGGCTCATTTGCAAGCATTCTTTTTGACTTCTTTCGCACAACTGGTGTTTTTGTGTTTAATTTAACAAGAAATGAGTAGTAAATGAAAGCTGCTGCCTGAAATCCCACTGTGAGCGTGTTTTGCACTTGGCTCCCCAGTGAAAAGGCAATTTGTGGAATTATGTGATAGAGTAATTAGATGAAGCCAGGGCTTCTGATTGTTGCCATGCTTATGTGGTAAAGGTTTGCTGAGGGAAAAAAAGAAAAAAAACCACAGATTATTACCCTGGCAAGTTGGCTCAAAGCTTCTTCATTTATTTGTAAACAGAATATTTAGTGACCGCATAGGAAGTAGCTGTAATCACCAGCTCGTAAAGAAACCACAGCAGAGCTTTTGGATTTTTACAGAGTGCTCATGTAAAATTTAAGCTGGGAGGCAGAATCCCTGTTAATGTAATTAGGATCTAATTTACCACCCTTTGCACACAGATGTAATAATGTCGAGATATTTATTCTATCTTTAAGCACATTACATATACCTCAGTGCAGCAGTTCCTGAACAGAAACAGGTGTGAGCACTTTCCAGATTCATTTTTACACTGTAAACACACAGCAATTTGAAGGGAAATATTTACCAAAAAAAAAAAAAAAAAAAAAGAGGGGAAAGAATGTCTGCAAATGAGGCAGTAATGGACAGTTGCCCTTTATGTACTGATGGATTTCTCAATGGTTAAGTAAATTAAAGCAAATGCTAGAAAAATCAATAGGCTTGCAGAGTCTTGGTTGTGCCTCATAGACTTCAGGACAGAATGACAGATGTGGTGCATATGACCCATTTAAGTATTAATGCTTGGGAAATTGCCTCTGCGTGCAAGGTTATAGGCCTAGAAATATTGTTATATTAAATTACAGACAATAATATTTTTAAGTATATATGGAATTTATATGTTTCAGTTTAGTTGTTCTTCAGCATTACATTTGTCCTGGAAGATTAGTTGCACAGTTGTTTCTCCGGAACAGTAAACCAGGTTTAAAAATGTTCAAGCGGTGAATTGTCTTTCCAGGGATGCTGCCAAGCATGTTGCACACTACAGGGCTACAGCAAGTGTCTTAAATAAGAGCCATGTAGCCAATGTGTTCACTAGCAAATGTAGCATATAAGTGAGTCTAAATTAAATATCATTAAAGACAGCTTTCTGAATGGTGAGAAGGCTCGCATGATACATGGGATCACCGTTAAATTGAGTTATTCTGTGTAGCCAAACAGAAAGTAGTATAGGAAGTATGTGGTTGAGACGAGCTTAGTAAGGTAACCACCAAGTCAAATCTTTCTCACCATCTTCTGCACGCGCCGTGATTGGAAGGGGTGATTCTGCATGAGTGAGACAAGTGAAAACTGACCCCGTGTAGAAATTCTCCCAAAATAGAGATGTTAGGATTAATCCAAGCAGGCAGACGAGCTCCAGATGAGGTAGTGTTTACCACCTCTGATTATCTGTAATTTCTTGCTGTATTTCTACCGGGGCAGTGGGGAAGTAGACCAAGTTAATTGTCTCTTTGTGGCAACTCTGGCAGGAGGACCATGAAAATAGCTGGGCCCCCTGACTTTGGTGTCAGTGGAAGGCAGAGCAGCCTCTTTGCTGGATTTGGCTGCGTATCCTGCCAGTTATCCTGAATTCACCCCAAACGCCTGTTTCTGTGGAAGAAGCGGCGGATGCATTTTATATACAACTCCTGTGTTTAATATTAAAGGGAGCTTAAGACTTTCACAATAACATTCCTGTTCCTTGCTGAAGTCCTTACATGAAAAGTGTTGCTTTGTTCCTTTCAAACATTAATTCTCCCGTTTTACTGATGTATGTTTAACAGATATTTTTTCCGTTCAGTTTTTTGTTTGTTTCTTCATTATCTTTGACATTCAAAATTTGGGTGCCACTGTTGTCTTCCCGTATCCTTTCTTGTTTTTCTTTTTCCCTAAAGCAAGAAACCCACCAAGGAATATAACAAAGCATCCCTACAGGGTATAAGAGCTGCACACAGCTACTGGGAGAGCCAGCAAAACGATGACATTGCAGAAGGGCAGATTATTACTTTTGGGCCCGTTGAGGATGTATTTGTGTATTGAGCCCGCATGAGAGTGGGTGGTGCTGAAGGCTGTCAGGCTGGGGCTGAGTGATGACAGACCCTTGTCATTTGACTGCATCCAGCTTTATTGCTATGGTGACAATATGTGGCGACAAAAGTTGCTGCTGAGAGTCGGACAGCATCCTCCATGGTTGCTGTAGCCAGCAGCATCTTTGCTGCACTGTGCTCAAGCTGCTGATGGCCTCGGTGTCAGAGCAACAGCAAATCTCCAGTGACAGAAACTTGGTACAGGCTTTCGAGTACATGGGGAAATTGCTTGTGGCACTGTCGCCAGCCTCGGCAACTTCTGGCGTCAGTAACAAAAAATTGACCTTACCTGTTTTAGTCATTTTTGCGTGCCTTGTGGTGGATTTCCTTGATTTACTTTGCGTGATACACAAGATGGGATAAAATCTGTTTCTACATCCTGGCGCTTACCTGCATGGTGGCACAGGATGGACGTGGTCTTCCTCCTGCTGCACGTAAAGCAAACATATTAATCAGTGTTTAGGCGATGTCTGCTTTGGTTAAATATACGTATGAGGGGCCCTGGTGAACGGGCTCTTTTGTTCCCAGCCAAACCAGAAGGGATCAAAGGTCAGCGGGAACCCAGAAGCCATCAGTCAGGGCGGGTTTTGCTGGATCTCCGGGTTGTCAGCTCTGTAGTCACCCTTGGCAACCTGGGCGGCCGCCCGCTTGCATTCCCAACCTCCTGGCGCAGAAGCAGAGCATCCGCTCTCTCAGTCGCTGTAAAAAGATGCTGACATACAGTCGGCATTTGAAATACAGCATGAGCATTGCCATGCACCTCTTTGTTATCAAAGTCATTTGAGAGGGAGATGAGAGAAAAGATACTTCGACTTTGTAGCGAGCGTTTTGCAGCATTCGTCTTTAAAATGCATTTCAAGGCTGCAAATTTGTTCTCGGTTTATTGGCAAATGGCAGCTCAAAGGAAGCAGCAACATGCTGCTGTAAGATGCTTCTACACTTCTGAATATAAAAGTTCACTTTTAAAAAAACTTCTGGTATGGCATGTATTTCCTTTGAGCAGATCGATTTATTTTTTCCTCCTCTCCCTGTGATGTTAGAGTACAATTGGCAGTAATCAGTTTATCCATATTAGAAGCCGAGGTAAAAGGCATAGTTGCTGAGTCAATTCACTCCATTTACTTACCCTATTGAGCCTTAATGTGTCTCAGTCCCCACCCCTTACAGTGAAAACATCATCAATTATAGGGCTGACAGGATCCTAAGACTCAGTGTCAGTTGCTCCTTGGGGTTATTCCTCTTGCACCAGGAAAACTGACACTCAACACCATCCATCACTTACCCCTACCTAAAATCATGGAGTAAATGATGGGGTGAATTATCAAAGGAGAAAAGAAGGGGGAACACCAGTTTGAATATGTCAGAGACAACTTTGGGCTCATACAACTGGGGAAATAGATTCATCAGCTGATGTGCAAGCTTCCCACAGTGGCTTAATATTGCTGCTGAGGCTGGAGGAGGCTCAGTTATCCTTCATCCAGATGCCTTACTGTGATGCTTCTCATGGCCTGACCAGTAAGAATTTTTCTATTTTGGCACCCATGCTGGAAAAGCAGCTTGGGTGCTGGTAAAGCAGCTTCAGTGCTGCTGCTGCAGAGGTGTGCTGGGTGTCCAACACCTTTGTCAGCTCTTCAGGGTGAAATACATTTCAAAGACTTGTCAGTTTGCTCCCATGTTATGTGCATTTATTCCCTCTTTTGAATCCTCGCTGGTGGGAAATACTGCAATGCAAGATCTTGGTTTCGTCAAAACCTCTGGAAACACAAAAGCTTAAAATAAAATGTGCTTTATTACCATCACTTCCCCTCCCAACAAAACAAAGTATAAATGCCCAGCCAGCCAGTCAAATCCAAACACCAAGGCCTCAAAATTTGGGATTATTTAAAGTTAAAAAGTTATATTGGGGAAAAAAAAAAAAAAAAAAAAAAAAAAAAAAAAAAAAAAAAAAAAAAAAAGAAACAGGCTCTGCTTCCCTTTGTCCTAAAATATAAAGCAGTCATGGTAAGTCAGGAGAAATTCCCTTAGCCATACACCTGGCTTGTTTTTACACCCGGTGCTGTGGTTAGATGGTTGTCTAAATAAACAGAGATTAGATAGAGGGCTTTATCTCAAAGCTGGCACTGGTTATCACATTGCTTCCTCCCACTCCCTCCCTCCGATTGTGAGTTGTATAAGAAGACTTAGCAAGCATAACTTAGAGCCGATAACCTTTGAATGTTAGTTCAAGGAAGCTGTGCCATAGTAACAGAAAAAAAAAAAAATAATGCAAACTCCATTGCAACCTATTGAGAAGAGCAGTAATTTGACCATAATGCTGATTTAAAAGAAGAAATATCTGGTAGGCATTTTGCTCTGAGAGCCCGATTTGAATTTGACCTGATCAAAAAGTTTAATATTTTAACAGTAGTAAAAGACAGCAGGAATGAACCCATGTTTGCTCTTCAAATCATCTCTTTACTGGGGGTCTGATTTTAAACTTGCTTTAACAAAGGGAAGCAGTAATGTTTCATGTGGATGAATCACTCCAACCCTACTTTTGGGGGTTGAATTGCTCTTGACACAGCCTTGGATTAAGCCAGTGTTGGCATTTGTGTTTGATGGTGAATTATATGTATATACCCTAGCCTGGGACATAAAATGAGGCTTTGAGGTAATAGGTGGCTTATGGCCCTCAAAAGCAAACAAGCACATGGTTCTGCACCGGCATGAAATCAAAATACATCTTTTCTGAGTGTATCTTGGCATGCTGATGAGGGACATACAACATGTGAAGAGGAGGAGAAAGGTCTTTGGGGTCCTCATAACATGCCTTTGCCAAAAATAAAACCCCCACAACCAGAGAGAGGAAGAAGGAGGGGGAAGTCGCCCGTGCGCTACCGCAAGGCAATGTCATCACGATGTTGGGAAGTCAACTCACAGTGAGCGGGTGAGCGCGGGCATCTCTGCCCTTGTCGTTTGGATTACCGCCGTGCCACGCGCCCAGTTACACAATGTGTAAAGGCGAGGGTTATTTCTAGGACAGATAATTGAACATTAATACTCGTTGACGTTGTCGTAGGAATGATATGTCAAG
Source organism: Heliangelus exortis (assembly GCF_036169615.1). NCBI lineage: Eukaryota > Metazoa > Chordata > Aves > Apodiformes > Trochilidae > Heliangelus > Heliangelus exortis. The sequence continues at coordinate 36,400,832 of NC_092424.1, forward strand.
CTGACAGGGCCTGTGTGCTTACATCTGCTGATCGGCTGCAGACGAAGGGGACGTTTGGCAGATCAGACCTGGGGCTTCGCCACTGCCGAGCCAGGAATGATACAGCCACGAATCACGAGCTGCCATCTTGGGCTACCTTTCCCTAAAATAGTGGTTGGGACACCGCTTTTGGGGGTGGAAGGCACAGTTTGCAAAACTGCGTAGACCCCCATACATGCGTGCACACCTCTGCATGCATGAAGGTGTGTGTGCTTTTATAAAACACGTTAAGGAAGGGCATCCTTGGTTCTGCGTATGCATGAGTGCTGCCGTTGACTGAAACAACTGTTTCCAATCTATTAACGTAAAAATAAAAGGAAGTGGAGTAGATGTGAACTTCTTTAGAAGGACTGAGAGCATGATCAAATTTGATGAGGTGTTTCTGATTACTTCTGTTTTAGGAATTAACTGTCATAAAAGAGGTAGCAAAATTAGCTTTTTTTTCTAGCATCTTTTCTTTGTGGCACTTCTTTGGTATGCTAACAGATCCTTCAAGACAGCGTGCTACAGATAAAGTGGCTACATTGCAATCACCCCTGTCCCCTCTCAGCCAAAATCCCACAAACAATGCCTTTCAATGTAATTTTATAACAAGTCTTCAGAGAGTTAATGCCTTCGTCACAGTATTTCTGCAGCCAGACTTTCCTGCACAAGTAACTGCAGAGAAACAAGAAGCAGACGGAAAACAATTACAGAGGCCTCTGACACCAGAGTCAATTCAACTTTCTTAAAATAGGGCTAAACATTGTGTTTGTAATGTCTCACGTATAGTTTGGCTCTGCATAAAATCCTATAAAATAGGGCCCTTGAGAGCATCCATTATCACATTTTGGTTAACATCACAGATTTTAAAAATCCCAGTTGCACTGAAGCCATGAAATAAGCTTTCATCTGTAAAGATCTAGTTTCTCTTTGTTATTAAAATAAATGAAGCCATTAAACAAAATATATGCATATAATAGTCAAGTTCATAATTTTGTATCATCAAAATGATGAATTAAACTTTTTTTTTTTTTAATTGGAGCAGTCATCGTAAAAGAGTTCGTGCGTAGAACAAGATCAAATGTGCCTGGTCTGTCTTTCCTACTTTATGACTTGTCAGTTGTGACATTTTTGTGGTCTCTAGCTACTTTCGTTTAGATATTTCCAAAAGAAATGTGGAGTTTTGTTCAGAAAAGAGGGGGAAGCAGAGGTGGATTTTGAACTTGATATTGAAAAAATTGATTATATGTTATTATCCTTGTGAATTATTAATGGCCATCACATAAATGTGCTGAAAGCAATGTGCCATCTCAACACTTTTGCTTCCAGATACATAGATTGTCTCTTTTATGGCAGTGTCTGTGGAGGCATCCACATGTGTGTGGTGTCCTCAGACCCTGGAGCAGATCAGGCAGGAGATGATGCAAGAGTTGCTTGGGATGGGGTTGCAGTGGGCTCTGGCTTCTTGTAGGTGGTTCCCTTTGGATTTGAGAAGAGCCCCTTCTAAAAACCCCTGTCCTGGCCTTATCCATCCATCCATCCATCCATCCTGTGGAAGACATACACCTAGAATCCCGCCTTACAAAGATCAGTCCATATCCTTTTGGTATTCCAGGCTTTGGCCAAGTTAACTGCAGCAAAGTTACACAGGCACAGACAGGTTTGTCATTTCAGAGCTTGTCCTCCCAGCATCAGCCAACACCCCAAGCCTTGGAAATGCCTGGCTCCATGAATACTCCCACTAAAAGGCAAACTCCAGTCTTATGAATCCACCAGGATAGAGGATACAGTTTGGTCTTTAGAGGTGTTTGAAAGCCAGGCAAAATTGGTGGAGAGTTGTATTGACTTTGAGGGAAAAAGGTTATTCTTTATGGGGAAGCCCTCTCAGTCTGAGCAGATTTACAGGAGAGAAGACTCACATCCTGGAGACTGTCCAAGCCTTTTTAATGAGGTTTTTATAAGGACAGGAATCAATACACAATGAACTTGTGGGCAAATGCATGTTGATTTAGGGTTGAATCTGGAGATATGGAGGAGAATTGTGATGCGCTTTTTCCCTGCTCTCAGGAGATGTAAATCACACTATTTTTGGTGCACGTCCTTGCACATATAAATATCATCCTGGGAATGAATGTCTGTTTTATTCTTAAATTCATTTGCATTGTCAGCTGTGTTTCTTTGCTAAGTAGGGTAAATAATTAATTAGAGCAGCTGTTTTCTTTTGGAGACTTCTTAATTCATCTCTTGGAGTTAAATTTTAGCCCAGGCTGGTCAGAAAGTCTGTATTTCTGCAGAGGTCCACACCCTGAAGCTCGTCCAAGGGATTTTGCATGCTAAATGGGTGTTGATTAATTCTCTAGTCAGAAAGCAGAATTGCTTAGTCAAGTTTACTGAGTTAAAACTTGGCATTTTTATTCATATATACTTACTGAACTTGGGCTATTTTAGCAGAAGGGATCTCATTAGAGCCAAGGAAGGGAAGAGGTAATTTATGAAGGATTCTCGCTTTAAAGGCAAAAATAATGGAGAGTGAATTTACATGGATGGATAAAACAAGAGCACCTGAAACAGCTTACTGGGCGTTGGGAAGTGAAGCTCAGCTCTAGCCCAGGTAAATTGCATTTGAATTTCAGCCTCAGATGTGTATGTGCTCCTCTTTGGCAGATATTGAATTGATAATGCCTGTGCATTAAAGAATTCTGATTGTTTCTTTTGCCACCTTCACAGCTTATGAAAATGCAAGTAGACCTGCCTAATGAATATTAATAAGAGTGATGGCTGGATAACATACAAGCCTGTGGCTCTTAGGAGCTTGGATGGGGTTAGCTGGAGGATTGTTGTGGCTGGGAATTTACATGTTTTTTAAGAATAAACTTCCTGAATGCTTTCCTTTAAAAGCTTATGTTTGCTAACAGTGGCACGCTCATCTGTGCATGGATTTTTTTCTCCCCTTTTCCTTTCTAGATATATACTGAGATTAATACTACAGATGAGATGACCATATTTTTAAAGCAAGGCAGCTTATTAGATGAGGAGAGAAAGAGGGCCTGTGTCTTCAACCTACCTTCAATCCAGGGTTAATTATATCAATAGCAATGGTTTATTTTATTTTCCTTGTTTACTTTTGCTTTTTCCCACACCCCATTCTCCCGGGCAGCTGTTAGCAGGACAGGGAAATGATACTGATGAATTCTGGATCTCCAAACATCCTGCCAGGCTTTAAAGTATGTCTCATGCAGTTAGTTAATAGCGTGGCTTGTTAGGCCCATCGATGCAGACCTCACACATGGCAGTATAATAGGAGGGAGATGATGTTGTGGGATGGCTGAAGGAAGGGGGGGCTCTGAAGACCCAGCTCTTCTGCAGGAGCCACACAGGCAGGCACTGCCACCTTGTCAGAACTCCCAGGGAAGCCAACGTGGTGGCTGTGTTGCTGCCAGAGCAATCCCCTCCAGACTTCCATTTACTCACTTCTAAAAATCCACATTACCAACCTTTTTGCCTCTGTCACAAGTCCCATTTGATCCACTCTTCTTCTCCCGGACCCCTCTCCCAAAGGCTGCTAATTATTAAAAAAAATAAAATAAAATAAAAAAAAAAGGGGCACCTTTTTAATAACTTCTCTGCTTCCTGCAGAGAGACTTTGAAAAAGGAGGACTTGAGTGGTTCCAAAATCAAAGGCCAAATGGCATCAGATGGATGTTTATTTATTATTTAAAAAAACCTCTTATCTTGATAGTAGGGAACTGTGCCTGGCTTTGGTGCTGCTGTGTGGGCTGAAGTTGTTTTTTTGCAGAGTAGTGTTTTAGGGCATTTCCAGTTCTTGCAAAGGGTGCAGCAGTGAGAGGAGGGTTTGCATGTGTTCCAGGTCTGGAGATACTCTCAAAGGGTTTCAGGAAGACTTGATGAGGAGAATTTATCAAAATTCAGAGATTAATACGCTCCTGCATTGGCATTGCTGCCAAACATACAGTAAAACCTATTCTGCATTCAGTTTAGAAATAAACTTTTTCTTTCTAAACCTTCCAAGTATGGGGAAAGCCCCAGACTTTCAAAAGAGAAACATGTTGATGCAGCACATTTCCCCTTTTGCAAAAGGCCTTTTCTTTCCTTTCCCTTGTCATGACAAAAAGGCTTAATTTTTTTTTTTTTTTTTTTTTTTTTAAGCCAATATAAGGGGAGAGGGAAGAGGGGGAGAGTCATTAAAATGCAGTTCTTTCAATTACGTCCCGTTATTTGTCATCTTTATTGCTTTTCTATAGTTTTCATTGCACCTTTAATAGTACGCCTGGTCAGGAAAGGTGAGCTGGAATGTGAACACACTTGGCTGCCGCCGTCAGTGCCTACGAGCTGTGCTCGAATCCCCATCCCTGTAGATTTTAATGTCCCTGCAGACTGCTGGCAGCCTGCTTCCAGCTGTGGCAGGCATGATGCAGTGAATTGCTTTTGAATGTTCTTTACTCAAATAGGCAGTAATTACAAGCTTAAAGAGGTTTAGTGGTCCAGTAAACTACATAATCACCCCTGAATTAGCCTGGGCTCATCAGTTGCAGTCCAGCAACCTCAAGACTGCTGTTTGTATGCAGGCTTTATCACGTAGCAACCTGAGCAGCAGGTGTGGAACAGCAAGAATCCCCCATAAACACAACTGTCTACTGGGGACAATGATCTCTAATGAGATGAGGCTACAGCATCACTGTAATTTAAGTGGGAAAATTAACACCAGAGAATGCGCACTACTTCCAAGAGTCTCTGCTTCTTGGGAGAATGGTGGTGTTTTGCTGTCTTGTATTTTTATTTTTTTTTCTTCTCCCTCCTTCCCTCCTCTTTTTTTTTTTTCTTTTTTTTTTCTTCTTCTTCTGGATCTTTAAATGCATCCTTTTTTTTATGAACAACACGTTGTGGGTTTTGCTTATAAGTTGAGTGGGCTTTATTCTTTTACAAGGATATGTTGTGAATATTTAATGGTGAACGGGGCATCTGTTCAAGGACTTTCCATGCCAACACAGTGGTGTTGCAAAATAGCAGCTTTATCTTTTCATTTCCTTTCTCGGTGGTGGTTTTGGGTTTTTTTCCAAATAGAAAATGTTTGAATGTAAAAGCCCCCTTGTCTTGGTGTTGAAGGTTGGCACCTCGACGTGGTGGTTGCCTTGAACTCTCTTTGTGTGACTGCTTGGTCCCTCCATGAAAAAAGGTGGCCGAGCTCAAAGCAAATTGCTTGGTAGCTGCTCCCATTGGTGCTGTCACCCTAGGAAACCTGCCTAAATCTCCCACTCCATCCTAAAGCCTCTGGTTGGTATGAGGGACCTGGCTGAATATGGGAGCCCTCCATTTCCCTCCCCACTCTGGTGTGCGGGGTCGGGGAGATGGGCATAGGGAAGCATTTTTATCTGTGACTTACAGAGGGAGCTCCTGATGTACCAAAGGCAGCCTGAGAAAGAGAGCAGAAAGCACAAATAAAAGCTTTCGGCTTAGCTCTGTGGGATTACATCTGCCAGAGCTGGCATTTCCCAGAGATTGTGGAGTTATTTCTGAGCCCACCTGTTTAGAAAGTCATTTGAGGTAGATAAGGACAGTGACTTATTGCTGAGAAAAGGCTTCTGGTTAGGAGATATTTACCTGAGCTAATCTGTCTTAGGCCAGCTCTAAAAACAACAGCAGTGCTTTTATGGAGTTATCAGGTAGTCAGGATTTCCTTTAGTGTGCTGAGGACAGGGGTATTTTTTCCTCCTTCCCAAAAGACACTCACCTAGGAAAGGCTGGGGTTCACCTTCCTGCCTTCCCGCAGCCTCCTGATAAAAGCTCTGGCTTAACTGAAAAGCTGAGTTTCAAGGATGTGAATTTTAGCTCTAAAAAGGTTGGAAGTTGGATGATGCATTTCCTCAGTTCCTTCAGTGTCACTTGGATGTCATATTTCATTGTTTTCGGATGTGTGCTGTGCTGGAGAGAGTTTTGCTGATCTTTTGGATGCCATTTTTCGTTACATTATTTTTAGAGAAAAAAAAAAAAAAGAAAAAAAAAAAAAGTAAAGAAAAAACAAGCCAGAGGATGGGAAAGCACATTGCCCAGGTCATGTGAGCACAAATAATCTTGATGCTAGAGCAAAAAAATCACTTATTAAGTGATGTAAGAGTAGTTAGCGTGTGCGTGCAAGCACTGCACGTGTGTTTCAGTGTGCACGTACATACAAGCACTAAAGGAATGTTTAACACAGGGAAAGCTCTGCTCAATTACCCGGGTATGGTGTGGGAGTGTCTGCAGAGACACTGAAGGCTGGTGGGAGCCAGAGTAAGCTCCAAACACTGAGGTCTATCAGAGTGTCTCCAAAAGGAAATAGCAGAAGCGCCAGAGCTCGGACTAGCTAAAGCTCAACTGGAAAAGGCAGTGGGTAATAATGTATGGTATGGAAGGAATAATATTGTAGCAGCCAGGGGATGGATTAGATGAGTTAAAAGGTTTTTCCATTTTCTGACTTTTGTAATATCCTGTGCGAGGGATGATCTGAACTTCTTTCTTTTAATGAGTACTCGCTTTATGAATAATTTGATGAGGCCACCAGAGAAGTATTGGCAGCACATCCCAAGCCATACCATGTCTCTCCATCAGCCTTGGAAAGGATATTTATGTTAGTGAGTGCCAAAACTTGTTCACAGACAACTCTTGCAAGAAAATTATTTACAAAAGGGCAAATGGGAAAAAAAGAGAAGCACAGAGCACTTTTTTTTTTTCCCCCCCTGGCATGACTCCTTCATTACAAAGTGTCACTGTTGCCAGTACCTCTTTCCCACTCTTGTAAGCTCTGGCAGATAAAATGTCTCTTCCACCCCCCTCCCTGCAAAACCAACCCAACCCCTGCTGAACCAGGTTGCACTGTGAACACGTGTTCAGATTTTTAAAACTTTGGGGCTATTGGCTCTGTGTTTTACACACTGTGTTTGTTTGTCTTAGGAGAGTCGGACTCTGCCTCCTTTCCTCACCTTTTCACTTTTTGGCAGGGTTGCCAAAGCAGCCTGCAAACCCTTTCATAAGGACAGCAATGGGCAGTGTCTCAGGGCCCTGTCTCATAGGGATGGTCTGACGCAGAAGTTGAGTGGCAGCACGTGGCCTTGCTGTAGCGATACAGGGCTGCAGCATCTTGTCATGTGGCATATTTTGATGCATTTTTAACTTTACAAGACTGAGCACGCCTGTTGATTTTGCCTTCATAGTTTGCAGTTCAAGAACTCTGGCAGCACCAGAATTTATTAACAGGAATGCTATGAAAAAAAAAAAAAAAAGTCCTACTGTGGGGATATTAAACTATTATAGTAAGTTGAGGAAATATTTTCTTTTGTAAGAGGAATAGGCTGGCTTTGTCTGCAGCATGACCGTGTCATATGGACGGCGTTTTCTTGCTGTGCTGAAAAAGCAACGAGGAGTTTTAAATGCCAAAGCCAGCTCACACTTCAACAGCATTATCAGGCTGACTCACTGCTTTCGGCCAAGGAAAGGGCTGTGCAAACTTTGCACAGGCTTTTTCCTCCCCTGCCTCATAGATGCATTTCTAATAAAACAACTTCCTTCTCAGTGTTTAGTATTTCCTCCGACGTGCAAGCCAGTCCCATGGGATAAACAGGATTGAGTTTGCAGCTTCCGAGTTGATTTTTCTTTCCCGCCTCCCTAGCAGCTCACCTCCACTTGGCAACTTTTTACAGCCTTGCCTGAATATAAAGCAGCTCCCAGGGATGGTCTGTAAACCAATTCACACAGGCTGCAAAATAGGCAAGGGACTCAACGTCTTCTCTTTATCGTTCCCTCTAAATACACTGGTGGCCAATGAGGAAAGCAGGTTGAAATCTTGTGACTTTACAGATAGTGATCCAACTGCTTTTTGGCTACTTTGCCAATGCAGGAACCCCATTATTCTTTCAGGGGCCAGCATGTGTGAGGATCCAGGACTCAACTGCTATAAATTCAAGCTCTGTTCTTAGACTACACCATGCACTGCTTTTGTAATGCAAATGGAAGGCACAAAGTGTCCCTTTGATAATGTGCAGTCAGGAGACAAAAAAAGCATTCACTGCAACAGTAAAACTAATTCATAAAGCTGAGGGACAATAGGAAAGCATTATGGATATTTAAAAAAAAATATATATTTCTCAGAGATCAACTTGATCACAAATGTAAACAGTTCAAATGCAAACCAGGAGGAGGTGGGGGAAGCAGAGAGACCCAAAGCCACTGCCTGAGCTAACCCTGGGCAAGTTTGAGGAATGCAAAGATTCAGAGTTCAGCATAAAACTGGTTTGCAGTTTGTCACTGGAGGGCTGAACCTGGGGCTTTCTTCTGGTTGCTGAGTTAGGTGAGCTGGTTTGCTCTTCAGAAACAGGAAAATCATAGTGTTGGGTGGTTTTTGTTTTTGTTTTTTTTTTTAAGTTGAGGTTAGAAAACAGTTACAAGGCACTTCTGAGAGAACATGTTTTTGGGGGTAATTTTTCTCCAACACCTGCCAGAATTTAGCTCAAGGTCATATTGCCTTGGTGCAGTACACTGAGTGCTGGAGGAGGTAGAGGGCTGGAGAAAGGGGATAAAAGGACTTCTGAAATGGTTCTACTGGCCTGGTCAGCCAAGTGACAGCACTGCCATAATAAGGGTGACGCTGGGCAGTTGCCACAGCATCCTGATGGTGTAATATTCAACTTTTGGCTTGATGATTGCATCTGCCAGTTGTGTCTGCAGCTGTGATGGGGCTGGTCGGGAGTGTTGGTGTTGAGGTGGTTTGATGCCACAAGGAATAAGTAACTGGAAGAGGTGTGAGGGGGCAGCTTTGCCTCCTGTTATCTCAGTAATAAGCTTTGGGCAGTATTATTTTCATCTTTTTCTGCCATCCTGTGTCTGTGACACACCCATTAAGATGCCCTGCTACAGCAGGCAAGGCAGAGAGGGGGAGAGTGTTATTGATACCTGGTTACAGATAAGATAAAGTCTGTCACTGTCCTGGCATCCAGCATTTGCAGTTGGGGGTGGAAAATTTGAGAAAAGGCATACGTTTGGGCAAGGGGTGTCATTAGGAGACAAACTTGGATGCTTTCCATCTGTATCTGTACTGGAGACTTTACCCACAGTCTCCTGTAGTCAAAGGTGATAAAAAAGAAGAAAGCCTTCTTGTTTGTTTTGCCAAAAATTATCTCAACTGCATTTAAAAAGGGGCTTTTATTAAGGCTGCTGCTCTCTAAATACCATTCATAAAACAGTGATGAGAGAATATGATGGAAAGTTATATTTTTCTCTGTCACTTTGATTTCTTTGTTACTGCTAAAACGACTGCTCTGACTCATATTTTGCATAGTTATTTTTACCTTTTCAAATGTTCCTTAACTGTTCATATTACCCTGGGCAAATCCCCCAGGGATAATTTTCATTTGCATGCAGACTTTGATGGTGTTATTAAGCAATCACTTTCTGTACTAAGTCATTATTAAAAGTAATACCACAGAGCCTCAAAAACACATTAATGGTGCCAAACAATCCGCATTTCAGCGCTAGATTTATGGGAAGGGAAAAGCACTAAGGCTCATACTGTTCAGTGGATGCTGCTCTGTAGCAGCAGCAGGCATGTTCAGAAAATACTGGAGTCAGATTCAGAGTCCTTAACTGTTGTCAGCCTTATTCTTTCAAATGCTTTTTTTTTTTTTTTTCCCTTTTTTTTTTTTAAACAGCCTGCTCGCTCCTTATATTTTTTTCCTCTTGGATTTGCCCTTTTCCTCTGGCCTTAGTAAGGAACCCTGTCTGCAGTCTTCCAGTATACACAGGCTGGGCTGATTCTGGGAAGGAGGGGTTGGCCTTCCCATCTGTAATCACCATTTTATGGCTTTCACTCGAGGTGTTAATGCAGATCAAATGGGAAACACTCCAACAAGAGTGTTACAGCTTCTCGCTCTACCCCGCTTATGGTCCCAATCGTTAATTCTGATTATAAGACCTAAAGGTAATTCTGTTTGCTCTCCTAATGCATTGCAGCTCTCCCGGTGGTCCAGCTTCTCTTTTCTCCAATTCCCATCTTGATCAATTGTTTGCAAATAATTAAGCTTTTAAGAGATAATGGTAGGAGCTAATGTACACAACAAAGTAAAGGTCTCAAGTCACTGTTTATTGAGCAGAGTTACAATTTGCTTTGATATCCCAAAGCGATCCAGAGTGATAGGTGGACTTGCCAACGGGAATCAGTGTAGTGTTTCTAGAGACACCCTTCAATGTGTATTTATATATCTATATATTTCATAGAATATCTCAAGTTGGAAAGGACCCATAAGGATCATGGAGTTCAACTCCCTGTGGCTACCTAAAACTAAACCATTTGACCAAGATGTGTATATATATATGTATATACACAATGTATTTAGATATATTTTATACCTGTGCATGCAAATATAATATACATAAATACCCAAATATACATGCACATACCTCTGTGCATGTGCCTTTATCCTTTTAAACAACCATTAGAAAGATTTTGGAAAGCACCTGTCATTCTCACATGGGAAATAATGACCAACAGCAACAGTTTCAACTGAATTTCCAATTTCTTCATAAAATGGCAGTTCTCAGGGTTTCCCCCTTTCTCTCCATTGCAATGTGATGTCTGCCTTTGCCTGTAGCACAGGCCTTCCTAGCCCTGTGGGTGGGAATGCAACAAGGCTTTGAATGTTTTTATAGCAACCTACCCTGTGGCATGCTGATTCTTTGTCAAGCCATTTTTTTTATTATTTTTTTTTAGTCTACAAAGAAACAAGTCGTACAATCCACAGCAGGCTTATATAATAAGGATGCCCAGCATTTAAGATTATTTTAAACCACACCGAATCCTAGTTAAAAATCCTGCCACATTGTGAACCTTTAGCTTAGATGGATTAGCTACATGAAGTTCAGGGCTGTCATGTGATTATGACAATTACAGATTTATCATGAAATTAAAATTTTATGCTGTGCTAGGATGAAAAAAAAAAAGAAAAATCAGATTACCTTAAACATAACGTAATCTGAGGAATTTGGGGTGTGGGACTTTTAAAGCAATTATTTTTACAGTGGCTGTATTATTCTGATGGTTAATTTTATCCAGTCTTGTCAATTTGGAAAAAAGTCCAGAACAATTGAAAATTGCTTAATGAAGACAGAGTTCTCAATTCCAATAGCTAGAGGCTGTCTGGTAATTATTGCTTGCTGCATGAAATTAGACACAGTTTGTTCAATTACTTAAAATTAGATCACATGTAAGGTGGCAACATGAAATAGGAAAAAAAAAATTTTGTCCTCGCTTGATAGCAAAGTAATGAAATGGGAAGTAAGCTATAAAGATGAAAATGTTACAAATCATGTCTGTAGGACTGGTTTTTTTTAAGAGAAGCAAAATATTATGTTCAAATAAATGGACCTCAGTCAAGAACAACTATCTGTGGTGGATTAACATGTATAAAAGGTGGATAATAAACTTCATGCTGTATTTTTGCATGTGTGAAATACATATTACCCATTAAAAAAAAAAGAAGTAAAATTTCTTTCCCTGTGTCTTCCACTTTGCAATTCTGGAGCTATTTCATGTACATGCAGAAAATACAGGGCATGGTTTACAGGTGTGCAGGTTATCTGTGGGTTTACTGTCAAGCGACAGTATTTTTTAAATAATAGGAAGTTGCCCTTCCATGTTGGGGCAAAGAAAATGTAACTTCTGGAGCTGATGGCCACAGCAGTGGGCTTTGAAATGGACACACTGGGCGAAGGGAAGTTGCTGAAGTTACAAGAAAAATCCCTATTTGGTAAAATGAGGTGGTGCAGGCATGTGACATAGCCATTAGATGTCAGATTATGCAGTTTACAAGAATACATAAAATCTGCTAAATAGTTACAATACCAATAAGATTGCAGAATTTTATGAGGTTTTAAATTCTTATGCTTTACAAGGTTTCAGTTTACATCTCCTGTAATATTATGCCAAAAAATACATCCGAAGAATATGGGAATGTTTCAGGCTGGGGGGGGAAGGGGATGTGTGTATAACAGCAAATATTTGTGAATATTCACTGCTAAATAGGATGTTGTGATAGGTCTAACCAGTTAAGCAAATTCTCTTTTTAAAATGTTGTTAAATACCTTGCAGCTGACCAGGTCTGAATCTGATGGGTACTGTGACTTGGTGTCCAGATTAGGAGCCAAGCCACATCCTCAGAAAGGAGGAATTCCTAGGAATTCTTATATTTGCAGCGTTTAGCCATCTCCTTTTGGGACAGTGATGCTTTTACATGGAAGGAGAGGACAGAAATGACCTTGCTAATGTAATTTCCAAATTTCAAACTTGGATGTGGTTTTTGCTCCTGATTTATTAAGCAATCTGTATTCATGCAGAAGCAAATTTTCTGAGAAAGCAATCAAGTTCTCACAAGAAAGTTAACTTATGATTGAGTTTTAACATTATCTTCAATTAAACCAGTATTTATTTTCTGTCTCTTAGGATTAGTGCAGCACAGCTATGTTAATGTCAGGCAAAAATGTGCTGATCACTGACCTTGTGCTGGCCTGTGTTCAAAACCCAGCCGTTTGTTTATGTTCAGGATGCTGATCTTATTTGCAAATTATTTTGGGGCACTGGCAAGATTTGTCTTCACTATCTCAGAAAACGTCAGAGTGTTTTAGTTTTGCAGAGAAGTGCTTTATTGCATTCTTTATTGTTCTGTGAAATACAAGGGGGGGACACAATAAAAAGGTGATTTGACTCTGATCAGTCATTCGAGACATGTGTAAAAACTTTAAGCTAATGCAACAAATATCCTTCTTGAGTATCAAGGTACTGCCAGTATCCTAAGCAGTTATTTCTCCACTTCACTAATCTTTATAATTGGCTTGTCTTTTACTGCCATTAATTAAGTGATGTAGTAGCCCATTAATAATTATAAAAGAGTGACACACCTCAGCATTTTCACCTTTCGATAATAGATGTCATGGCTCTGTGTTGGTTTTGTTTTGTTTTTTTCTTTTTAATTTAAAATAAAAAGTAGGCAAAAAGCACATTGTTTTAAATATATATATTTATTTTGGTGTCTTATAGCACCCTTACCCTTCAGAAGAACAGAAAAAGCAGTTGGCACAAGACACAGGGCTCACTATACTTCAAGTGAACAATTGGTAAGTAATTTTCCTCAGTGTTTCTATACAGTTGCTGGCACTTTCCAGCTAATGCTTTGCATTTTTGAGGACACACCTTGCCCTTGTCTGCTCCCCCCCTTCCAGCATTTTATTGATGTGCAAGTGATATAGCCAGTGGTTTCAGTTATGGGAAGTAGGAGGTTTGCTGTAGCAGAAGACAAGATCTGTTCATTTTGGCATGTAGCTTTCTCAGTGAGCAATTTTCAAGTATATTGACATTTGGGTACCAGTACTGCTTCTGGCTGAGGATGTCCTCTTCAAGAGGAAGCCACATCCATTTTGAGAACTTTGGTCTTGGAAGATGTTGAGATGTGGGGTAAAAAAAAGGGGCATTTGGTCCCACTTCCATAGAGCGTGTTGTTATTTTGGGATGCTGTAATGCTTTTTTAAAGGTTGTTAGTGGTTTTGTTCCTTTTGTCTGACATCCTTCTATCTTTTTACCAGTTTGTTTAAAAAATCCAGGTGTTAAAAGTTTGAATAAACTTTGAGGACAGGCTGCTGAAGTCCACTTGCAGCTGAAGTATTATGTGGAGCAATGTAATTTATTTGTTCATTCCAACTAAGGGTTCCTGGAGCCCCTGACTTGTTGTGATACTGATATTTTTAAAGGAAATCAGGATCCATACTGCTGCTGCAGTGGATTTGGAGTTGCTAACTATCTGGGATGTGGTGAAGGCAGCCAACACAAATTACTCATGATTTACGTATAAAAACACAACAGTGAACCCTTAAAAAACCCTTTGATTTATTACCCATTGCTATTGCTTTGAAATGCAGGTTTCTCCCACTATCCCAGAACAAGTGTGATATCTGAGGTGTATTGCAATCTAATACCTTGTAAAACTAAGTGTATCTAATTAATTGTCCTAATATTTTTAGATTAGTGTTTATGATGGGAAACCTTATCCTCTTTGAAGTAATACCCAGAAAATAGCCAAGGCAAACAGCAAGCCTGCTGGGGAGAAGGAAGGAGGAATGCCAGTTTGCAGACAAAAGTATTTTTTTCCGTTCAATAAATGTCAGAGATTAATATTACTGAAGCTCTGATTACATGGCCTAATCCATTTTAGTGAATAAATTTGGTCTTGATGTCCATTGCACCTACATTAACAAACCCTCCTCTCTTAGAGAGAGTGGGAGCCTATGGGAGAGATTGCAGATATATTAAACCCCATTACAGAAAATGTAATTTCTGTCAATATAATCCCATGTATTCTTCAATTTAGTACTTTAGAGATAACAAGCTACTTACAATATATTTGCCTTTGGAGGATTAATTTACAAAGTGCACTATCTGGGAGACGCAGGCAGGCTCACATAAGCATAGCTTGTAAGGGTTATCAATTTCTTTGACCCCACAGCAGCCCTGGGAGATCAATTTTTTGAAGCCCTTTAAGACACCGAATAAAGGAAAATGCCAAATACTTAGTATATGTGAAGTATGCTTCCAAGATACGTACTTCAAAATGGAGGAATAAAAGGCACTAAACGTGAAATACAGGTTTTATAGAAATGTAACCTGTAGTATTTTTGCTCAGCCAGGAATAGTATTTGCTACAGCTTTCCACTCTCCAACTTTCGTCCGGGACATACCCTGGTTTATGGGATTGTCCTTCAGTGTAATGACTGATGCTTTGGCCAGCTGAGGAGTGGTGTTGGACAGTGGTCTTACTCAGTGATGGCATGGAGCAAGTGTGTGCTGCTTTGGAGGGGTTTGGGAGTGTAGGATTCAGTGTGGGCTGCTATGTTTATTTAGAATGAACCATCTAAGAAATGTTTTGAGTTGATGAACATGGGATGCTTTGAACTAAAACTGGTAGAAGTGACTTTCCGGGATGTTTTTTGGTACCCATCTTACCTCGAGTTTGAGGAGGTTTTGCTTTGGTTTGGTGTCAGAAGTGTTTTTATAAGATCCTTATGTGCAAGGGAAAAAAAAAAAAAAAAAAAAAAAGGGAAAAAGTAGGTCAAAATACATTATAAGTGAAGTATTGTGGATGTAGGGCAGGCTTCCTCTGCTTGAGCTAGTTTGCTAATTCTGCTGTGGTGTTACAATTGTATAAATTATTGAGATGATTCCCCTCCACAGTCCCATGAGGATTTAACACTATAAAACTGGTCAGAACTTTCTTAAATCACAGGTGGTGGGCAGAGATGTCAAAAAATGGTAATTCAGCCCCTGCTTTTTGCAAAGGGTGCTTAGGAGCAAGGAGACCATGAGGCTGGGGTTGAGCATACAGGCTGCACAGACAAACGTGCATGCTCAGGAAACATCTGTCTATGAGGTGACCAACGAGCTGTTCATCCCCTCCCAAAGGCTGAGAGGTACAGGGCAACCCTCTCCCAACTTTCTCTGCAATCCTTTCTCTTCTAAGGCAGTATACAGAAGAAGAAACTCTCTTTGCCTAAATTGTTTGTGGCAGGGAGGAGCTAACAGATTGTTTCTGGTTGCCTTTGCCTTTCTTCGGTGGGCTCATAAGTCATTCAGCCACGACTTGCAAAAAAATTTTGCCTTCCTTCTTAGATTCTTCCAAACTTGTTAACACACATGTACATTTTTGTATTAATGATGAGTCATTGTAAATCACTGTTGCAGAGATTAAATAAAATGCTGAAGGGCAGGCTGAGTGCAGATCAGTCATAAATTATTGGCAGCAACACTGCATGTGGGAATACATGAAATGTGCATGAAAAACATAAACTCATGTCTGGTAGCATGGTCGTTAGCCCAGACTGGGAATGCTGGATTTTCTGGATGGCATTAGAAGTTTGCCACAGAGCAGGCAGTGAAGAGAGCATTTGTTTTGTGCATATTGAAAGCATTTGAACAAATTTTTTTGTGTCATATTTTGAATGCCTTTACAGTATGTGCTAGTTGCATACTTCAGTTCTCTTCCATAATGAAAAAAATGGTGTTTTTCACATATGGTTTGCCCAGTGTTCAGACTCCTGGGGTTGATGCACACAGCTCCTGCTGATGGTGGAAGACTCAGAAATGGGGTGATAATGTGACACGTGGCAGAAAATCAGTGGTAGGACATATGTCTTAAAAATTATCAGTTTTACCTTAGCTCCTTTGCTTGGTTGTTTTATTTTATTTTTTATTTAAATCAATTAAAAAATCCATGAAGAGGGGTTTGTTTTGTTTTCCCCGCACACGACAATTTTCCTTGTGAATCACCAGCATTGTTCTCTAGGATTGTGTTTTTTCCACAGTCAGATCTTTCCGTCATGGGAAGAGGGAGCAAAAAAACCCCCAAACCATTGCATTTAGGAAGGTAGCAGACTTCAGGATGTCATTAGTCTAAATGAACCCTTCAGGCCTCCATCAAGTTAGTCATTTAACCCTACAGCCCTTTAGGGTTGGAAGCAAGGATAACATGACACCATTCTGTGGTTGGATGTGGAAAGGATCTGACCAAGTCCAGATTAATAAGGTGCTTTCCTTGGTGATGAAACTTGTGATTGAAATATCCAGGAGGTGTGATCCAATCACTTTTTACTTCAGCTGACAGCCAGACAGACTATATTGAATAATCTATACAGTTTTCTTGTTCACTACATTCTGGCTGAATCTCTTCCCTTTAAGAACTAGTGTTAAATAATTACTGGTGGTAACCTATGGAGAAGAGAGAGCAATTGTCATCACGGGCTGCATCACATGTCAAACACTTGTATATGTTTAATAAGAGTGTAGGTACACACAGATAAATGTCTGTATGTTTGTAGAATAATGTGCCTATATAACCTATCTATATGTGCATGTCTATGTACTCAGTGCTGGTGAGGCCACACCTCGAGTCCTGTGTCCAGTTCTGGGCCCCTCAGTTTAGGAAGGATATTGAGGTCCTGGAGCAGGTCCAAAGGAGGGCAACCAGGCTGGTGAAGGGATCTAGCACAGAACCTAAGAAGAGAGGCTGAGGGAGCTGGGGCTGTTCAGCCTGGAGAAGAGGAGGCTCAGAGGAGACCTCATCACTCTCTACAACTCCCTGAAAGGAGGGTGTAGCCAGGTGGGGGTTGGTCTCTTTTCCCAGGCAACTCTCAGCAAGACAAGAGGGCACGGTCTCAAGTTGTGCCGGGGGAGGTTTAGGTTGGACATTAGAAAGAATTTCTTTACCGAGAGGGTGATCAAGCATTGGAATAGGCTGCCCAGGGAAGTGGTGGATTCTCCATCCCTGGAGATATTTAATAAGAGACTGGATGTGGCACTCAGTGCCATGGTCTGGTACCTGCAAAGGTTGTGGATCAAGGGTTGGACTCGATGATCTCTGAGGTCCCTTCCAACCCAGCCAATTCTATGATTCTATGATTCTATGATATGACTATATCTCTACACAGGAGTGCATACAACTGCTCTAAAATGATAGTTAAAAAAAAAAAAAAAAAGAAAGAAAAGTTTGAAAAGTCAAATGCTTAAAGCTCCAACCACTTATTAGGTGTTTCCATTCTGTTTTTTCCAAAATACCCTTGTGCTATCTAGGGCACAGAGCAGACAATGATGTAGTAGCTAGTCAATATTTTATCCTACCCTGATTCTTCAGTGCTTCATTCGTTGAGCTGTATTCAAACCATGCTTGAAAATGGAATTAATAATTACTTCTGGGCTTTCCTATGGCACTTACTGCTGTAATACCCAAATCCTCCCCCAGCCTCCACTTGTCTATATATGCATACAAGTTTGTGGGCCTGCATAGTGTGTTTACAGTTCCCCCCCAAAGAGAGTGAATAGTGTTGTCCCAGTTCTCAAGTGGAGAAGCAGGGCTCAGAGAAGTTCAGGTCCAGCACAGCCACTGGTTTTGGGTCAGTGTGGTGCTGTCAGATGACTGAAAATAACAGCAAGTTATCCACATTTAAGAACAAATTACCATTGAGTTCAGTGGAAACTCCTGATTTTTAATGCCTCAGCATCTTATATTGCCAGACTCCAGTGCTGGGCATGAAGGAGAGACATGAGAAGTTTGGGTTTCATGCTTTTTCTTCAGCAGCTTTCAAGCAGTCAAAGGCAGACATGGACCAGAAAATTCTCTTCTCCACTGTAGTGTTCAGCTGCCTCAGCTGGGACTGCTTTTCTTGCTGTTTGCTGCCTTATTCATTCAGTGCAGGCAAAGTTTATTTCCTGTAAAAAATCAATTTTTCTACATTATAGTGCTTTTTCTTATAATAAACATAGCATTCATTGAGGTGGTTGAGGAATTTGGCCCTATCAAAAACTGTACTATGATCTGGTAACCAAACAGTTTGCATATAATGGTAGATGAAAGAATAGGGTGCAAGCAGCTCTAGTAATACAGTTTCCTGACTCTTGAGGTCTTGATTTTATGAGCTTGGCTTCTTTAAATGTCAGTTTTGTGTGTAATTTACTAGGCTTGCAAAAAAAACAAAACCAGCAAAAGCCACCCAAACCAAAAATCAGCCCAACGAAACACACTGGAAAAAATGAACAAATAATATAAATTTCCCTAATCTCATTCTTGGAGAAAACTGAAGTTATTTTTGCTGAAACTTTATAAGGAAGAAATGTCAAAAGGTCTCCAAGACCAGCCTGAAGATGAGTTTGAAAAATCTGAGATAGGTTTGCAATGGAAAGACCAGAGCATCTTACCTTTTGTAGCTCAGCCAACTCAGAGCATAGACAGCTGGAAATACTTTATTACTCTTGTAGCCCTATCACAACTCCCCATGGCAGGTAGTTTCTTCCTGCCCCTATTCCTTTCCAAATGGGTTATGGCAGTGGCAGAACTTTGCTGCTGTAGTCACATGGGGCAGGAGACAAAGCCCTTTGGCATGGCAAGGGCAGGCAGGGGGTGTGGTGGGGATGGGAGGATTTTGCACTTCTCATGGGGAATGAGTGGGGAGCACTGCTGCAAGGGGTGTCCTTCCCATCTGTGCACTGGCCATGTCTGGTGGGGTTATGGATGCAGATGGAGGGGTTATGGATGAAGCAGATTGGGGGGGATGCAGATGTGGTGGGTGGGGAGGATGCAGACTGGGAGGGACGGATGGGGGCATGGGAGAAGATGCTGATGGGGCAGATGGGAGAGGCAGATGGGGGGAATGCAGACGAGGACAGATGCAGAATGGGACAGATGCAAATGAGGTAGATGCAGAAAGCCTCTTCCCACCCCTGATCAGATGTGGGAGGGAAGGAGGAGCATCTGCATGGCTCTGTGCCCTACCACCCTTTGGAAAACAGTCCGAGGCCTCTGTTTTCCCACTGTGTCATAGAATGCTCGGGGTTCAGTGCATCTAAAGCACTCCCCAAACATTCCCAAATCCAAGTGATAATATTGTCTGGTGATTCCCATGTGTTGAGCCCCACGTCATGGCCTGGAGGGGGGTGGAAAGGCTCCTCTATGGGTCTGGGTGTTTAATGTAGACATCAGCTTCTCTCAGATCCATTGCTGAGGGTGATACCCTGAGCAAAAGGCCAGCACATGACCAGTGCACCACTTTAGTCCCACTTAAGCACTATTTTTAGGGTGTAAGAGGGGGAGGAGGCTGGCAGGAAGGGAGCATAGCAAAAGCAGGTGCCTGTCCTGTAAGAAGGGGTGGATTTTCACCCTGTCTGCCTACCAAATCACAGGCTACAATAAAAAGGCTAAGTATTTGATTTGCTACTCTGCAGAGCACGTCGCATGCAGAGGTTTTCAGACCTAGGCAAGTAAATTATCTGCTTGTTTTCAGATGTATCTATTACTGCTTTTGTTGCCGTAAACAGATTAAACGAGAAAAGGTCAAGATGCAATTTGAATCTGTGTAAGAACATAACAAATACTTTTTTCAGTAATCAGATACAGTAAATACAACTACTTATTTACTTGTAAATGTTAAAACATTCACAAATTATCCTCCCAACTTCAGCAATACAAACTTAACTGTCAGATTTTGGAAACTATTTGCTTTCCTTCTTTATGTGATTCAAGACTAAGTATACAGATGTTATTTAAACATCGTTTTGTTAGTGGGAATACATGCGAAAGCAGGAAAAATAGATGTAAGAAAGAATGTATGTTTCAGGTTTGACAATACATATCATTCATTGTTCTAGGGTAAAATAAGACAGTAGGTGTTTGCAGCATGAAAATCATGACCCCCCCAGAAAACACAGTCCCCCACAAAAGTAATTCAAAAAAGAATTTGGCTGAGTGAATTGTTATACCATTTGAGCAATTTGGAATATGTGTGGTAAATTAACTGTTTTAAATGTACCATGTGCTGGGATTTTCAAGCAGATTTTTACATTTATGTTTTCACTAAGTCTTAGCTAATTGTTATGTCTTTCACCTTGAATGCCAATTGTAATAATAATATTACATCTGTAGTCTATTTCTCTGTTCTTAAATTACAGCAATCAGGAATACTCACTAGTTAAAATCTTGTATAGTTACTCATAAGAAAATATTGAAATCAGACGAAAAAATGTTTAGCTTGCATATTGCCTTAGACAGCCCTGGAGAGCTGCCAGGCAGCCAAGGTATTATTAGAAAAGCTGAGCAAATAGCTTGCAGGGGGAAGAGTTGGGAGTTTAGAGCCATCAGGTACCACTGTATCACCAGCTTTTAGGCTGGGGGTTTTTTTGTTGTTGTTGCTTGGTTTGATGTTTTGTTTTGTTGGCTTGGTTTTATGTTTCTTTGTGGTTTTTTGTTTGCTTTTTGTTTTGTTTTGGTTTGGTTTGATTTGGTTCAGTAAAGCTATTTAAAAAATACTGCACAGTGGTAAACATGCAGGGTTTGGTTTTGGAATGCAGGTTTATGAAGTAGTGATACAGTTTTGGCACAGAACACAAGTGTTTTTTCCAAAAGGGGCAGATGCCTGGAGGAGGTGGATAAAGAGGTTTTTGGGGGGAAATACCTCTGTTGGCCTCCAGGATTTCAGATGAAGCAAAGGAAGAATGTTCAGACTGGAGAGCTGATAGACCCTGGCAGTCTCTGCATGCCCCAAACTGCATCAATTTGCACCAACTAGCAAACTAATTGGGGACCCTGATCATTGAGCAAATAAAATAACTGATGTTACTTCATTCACACAGATGCTTTTTTGAAAGGGAGAAAGGTGGGTTCCCTCTACAGAACATAAGTCTTGACTTATAAAAGGCGGTTGATAAGTTAATATGAAGCAAAAAAATAATCCTGGCTTTCCGTGGGCTTTCCATCCTCTCCTGGGCTGGTTTTGTACCTGACAAACTTTTTTTTCAGTCAGTGTATTCATATGCTATAAAAAATGCACTATCAGGTGTCAGGGAAATAAGATGAAAAAGTGCTGTGCAAACATTCACCACTTGCTCTTTTCTCCATTCCTGGCCTAGGTTCGCTCTGCAGGAGTAGGGTAGGAGTCAGAAGTCTTTGGTTGCTATTTTCTATTTTAAAAAATACACGCCTAGATTCAGGTGTGTATTGTCGCAAAACATGAGTTTACCTATAAAAAAACCCATCCAGGACACTGTTGTGTTGTGGAAATGCTGCATTGCAAACAAGGGGAGGGGTCTGCTCCAGTTTCTGTAAATACAATTCTCAGGGCTTGGTTTCTCTTCATTGTGAGAGATCATAGAATGATAGAATTGTTTTGGTTGGAAAAGACCTTTAGGATCATCAGGTCCAGCCATGAACCCAGCACTGACAAATCCACTACTAAACCATATCCCAAGGTACCACATCTACCCATCTTTTAAATACCCCCAGGGGTGGTGACTCCACCACTTCCCGAGGCAGCCTGTTGCAGGGCCTGACAATCCTTTTGGTGAAGAAACTTTTCCTAATATACAATTTAAACCTACCCTGACACAACTTGAGTCCCTTTCCTCTTGCTCCCTCACTTGTTACTTGGGAGAAGAAGCTGACCCCCACCTCGCTACAACCTCCTTTCAGGTAGCTCAGGATAAGGTCTCCTCTCAGCCCCTTCTCCTGCAGACTAAACAACCCCAGTTCCCTCAGAAGCTCCTTGTAAGACTTGTTCTCCAGACCCCTCACCAGCTTTGTTGCCCTTCACTGGACACACTTTAGCACCTCAATGTCTTTCTTGTAGTGAGACACCCAAAATTGAATACAGTATTTGAGGTACAGCTTCACCAGATGCTTCTGTCAGGAAAAATGCCCTCTATATATTAAAAAACTAAACATACATATATACCCTCAATATATTTAAAAATAAATAAATAAATAAATAAATAAATTTAAAAAAAAAAAAAAAAGGAGAGTAAATGGTTTGTCATTGCTTTGCAAGTCAGGTTTTGGTCTATTCTTGTCATAGCTACCTGAAGTATGTTTACATACAGTTTTCCTTTCTGGTATTTTGTGCTTGCACAGACCTGATCTCCACCTATTTTGTGTAAACAGTTGCTGAGATTGGTGTAAAGTGATTAACCACTGCAGACTGAAACACCAACATGCAGAGAAAGACTCCCTCGGAGACCCCCTCTCACACTTACATCAGGTGCTGGCTGCAGGCTGCACCTGTGTAAGGCAAACTTTGGGGTTAAAATTATCAGCCTGAAATATTAAAAATGGGGCAAACATTGCCTCCTTCTTGGCTAAAAGTGTTTTCTGAGCTCCAAAATGAAACACAGCCAGAGGCGCAGGGCGAGAACCTGCTTTCGAGGGCGTGCATTTGGCCCTGCCTGCCCTGAAGTGATTTGGGTGTAAATGATGTATGGCTGGCTCTACCAGCATTAGTGCTAACGAGGCTTCTGCCTTTTATTTTACTTTAAAAAAAGAAAAGAAAAGGCAGCAGATGCTGCTGAAAAAATATTACTTCCACAGTTCTTCAGCAAAATCTAGGTCATGTAACAGTTTCATGGATTATTATTTTTCCCCCTGCCCAGGCACTGTAGTCCTTGTAGCTTTTTTGACTGAAAGCACAACAGCATCCACTCCTTTTTAAATCTCAGAGATACCGACTTCTCACCTGTTTTTTTAAGGTGGTTTATACCATCCAGGGGGCTGATCCCTAAGCTTTCTGTGTTTTATGGTTTCACAAGTTGACATTCCTCTGACCTCCCTGTGCATGTTTTGTTTTCTGAAGATCTCTTTTCTCCTGCCCTGAATAAAATGCTGTCAGGAGTAGGATTATTATAAGGAAAATTAATTACTTCACTTAATGGGAAATCATGTTTAGAAAAGGTAGATTACAAAGTAGGATATTAGTAGTGGTTAGAAAGCAGCGTTTTGAAGTGGGATGTCTTGAGGGGGAGTTTGTCCAGAAGTATGGGGTGGTTTTTCAGGTTAGCTGTGACTCAGAGTTGTATCTTTTGTGGCCTCTGGGGAAAAAAAAAAAAAAACAAGGACGGAAAAAAATTCAAACCAGTTTTGCAGGTGCCCACATCACACAAAATACACCAGCATGCTCATGTTTGTTGTCTTAGTAGCGGTGGTGAGGATGAAACCACAGGAATCCCAGTTTCCCTGCTCTGGCCTGAACCAACATCTTGGGGTATAGACCAGGGTGATGTCAAAGACTATTTCATCTACGAATCACAGGTCCCATATAGAGTTTTCTTATGTTTTTCTTTGGGGGCTCTAAGGGTCTTTTCCACCAAAGACATTTGTCAGGGCTTCTGGTTTGGCAACCCTGGCTTCGCTTCTCCTTGTCCCTTATTGGTGACAGTGTACAAAGTTACTGCATGCTCCCTGAGTGGCCTTCTGGAGATGGGAGAAGGTTGTGGAGATCTTTCCACGAGAGTGGACAAACCATCTCTCACATTCTTTGGTGAGTGGGAATGCACTTAAGCCAGCAGCAGGGGAGGGAACAGTCTCTCTGCTTTTGCTTGGGCAGAAGAACTGAGTACTGCTTCCAGCTCCCATGCCAATTGCATTGCAGGTAGGAGTGAGCAGGGAAAAAGAAATTTCAACAAAGATCCCAACTTGGTCTATGGAAAAAGCATTGGGCCTCAAAGGAGGACCCCTGTGTTTAGACCAGTTTTGTGTCAGGAGAAAGTTCAGAGCTCGTGCAGGCACCTCTCACGAACACTGCATTTCCTTGGATAAGACTTCATACTGGATTGGCAGAGGACAAGGGAATTGCTGAGAGAGAAGTGTTTCAAAAGAAATAGCAAGTAGTTTGCTACCAGTTCTCACCTGTAATCCCTGCCATTGAGTGAGACCTGAATTGTTGGCATGAAGTAATCTGCTGAAGACAAGTGGCTGGCTTGCACTGATGGCATACACCAAACCAGGACCTGAATTAGAGTCCAGATGTGCTCTTCTGAAGGTTCAAATGAAGAGCTGAGGTTCAGATCCTGCCTCAGAGCTAAGATAAAGACATGAGCTGGGAGATGTGCATTCCAGCCTGAGTACAGAGCCTGGGTACCCTCTGCCCTGAGCATTTGGGAGGTCCTGGGATTTGTGGCATTGTCTGTGCATGGAAGTACATGCATCTCTATCCCATCAAAGGTAGTGCTGAAATGAATCAGCCTCCAAATCTGCAGCAGAACAGCAACCAAGCAGCATTTGTCCTTGGGCAGGGAGAACATGTTTGTGGGAGGCAAGATTTTGGCTGATAGCTTGTTGTTTCCCCAATTGCAGTGCTTTATGGGGTCCAGTGCTGTCCCAGGCGTGAGTTAGAACAGCCTTAAAGCCGCTCTGCTAGATGATTCCTTGCCATATTCCTTAAAGGCTAATTGTGGCACACGGAGATCAGCAGAGTACAGCTGCGCTGGGATTTGGGAGCAGGGAAGAGACAGGAGGTCAGCTCTGCTGGCACTTTGCCATGTAAAGATTTCCCCTTACATCATCTGGCTGCTGAGGGCGAGTTTACATCTGCTTTGCACCCTGGGGGACTTGTGGTGTCAGGGAATGAGGTTGCTGTGAGCCCTCCCTGGTGCAGCCGAGACCTGCAGCATGGCCTCTGCTCCAGCTCCCTGGCATTGGCTGGGAGATGTTTGGATGCCAGACCTGGATTTTCACCGGAAACTTGCAAACTTGCCATGTCAGCTGAGCTTTTTCCAGTGGTATTTGTGGAAGGGAGGGGAGGAGGAGAAGGAAGAGATCATACCAGAAAGGCCAGCAGCAGCTCGCCTGTGATGTGTGAGGGCACTGAAATAGGCAGAGCAGGGGGGACCATCTCCAGAGAACCCTTTCCTTGGCACGTCAGCTCTTCACTCCTCCCTAGCAAATCCCTCCCTTGTTTTCCATTCAGAACTAACCAAATAAATACAAATAGGCTTCAGCTCCATCCTGCTGGGGAACAGGGAAATATTTGCAAGAAGAAGAAAGTGTCTCCTGCTCAACTTTCTCCTAGAAAGACACACTGAGCAGCCACCAGGCATGAGCCCTTCACAGAGGTGGGATTAGAGAAGCACTAGGAACAAGGGCCAGGAGCCTGTGAGTCCAGCCTCAGTGGAAAGCCATTGGCCATTCCTTCTGTGCCCAGAGCATGAGCCACCACAAGGATCACTGCTAGCCAGAGGTGGTCATCATGCCTGCATGGTGCCCCATGGGACTGGTGGCAGGTTGCTCCCCCAAATCCAGTCTGTTTATTTAGAGGCAGGATGCATCCTGCAGTGATTTGAAAAGAAAGCATGGTCTGGAACAGGTGAGGGAGTGGGGTTTAAAGGCTTGAGAGGAGAGCAAGCACAGGAGGTGGCCAAAGGTAGAGCTGGTGTACATTGGGCCAGCTGAATGTAGGGCATAGTCAGCTCTCTTAACAAGGAGCACGGACCTGATCCCATCTCTCTGTGTTCTATTTTTGCACTTGATATGCTTGCTACATTAGTGGGTTTGGCTTGCAAGAGATTCAATAGCACTCTCCTGCTTTAAAGCAACTTTTCTGAATGCACAACATGAATCCATCGCTGGGGTCACATAGTGATGCTTGAAGTCAGAAGCTATTTTTAAAACTAAATTGCAGAGCCACACATGGCTTTCATTAGTGCTTTACATCAAATTTGTCAGCTAATTAGTGGTTTTTCATCACTAGTTTTTGCATGGTATTTTATTTGTTCACTCTTCAATATTGTCTTGTGACACCCCCAGCCCTTTGTACAGTCCCTGCCAGGCAGGGAGGAGGAGAGCTTTCAGGAGACCTTCCTGATCCTCCTGATGGATGGACCTGCTGCCTTTGGAGTGTATTTCAGTATTACATGTCTGAAGTGGGCAGTTAGCAGCCCATGTGCTCTTTTCCCTCCCTACCTCCATTTAGTGTTGTAAATGATGTATTGCAATCCTGAACTGTCTTCAGTTTGGAGGAGGAGGAGAAACCAAGGGAAGCTGCCAAACATGACTTCATAAGATCTGACTTTAAAATGAACAAAGTTTCTTGGGTGTCTTAGATTTTTTTTTTTCTTTATAAATAAAGGGAGTACAGAGAGCTTGAGTTGCTAATGACTGGTAGTTACGGGTCATTAAGCTCACTAACTGACTTCAGGATCAGAACTTTCTAATAAAGGCAGTAAGCACTTCTAGTATTTATTTCTCATTTTAAGGATGGGAAGATGTGATTACCATTCAAAAGTCTGCAGTTATTTTTTCCTGTTTATAATTACAGAGGGATCTTGCTATTTTTAAAGCTGTTTTTTAAACATTTGAAAGTATTCGGTGAAATAATTTCTATGGGTTTTTTCTTTTATTTGACCGTCTCCTTTAAAAAGCTCTGGAAAACAAATACACAGGGAAAAAAATGAAAAATATGTTAAAATAAGAAATAAAGCAGTTACTGAAGTGTAATAATCCTGGTTTATAGCACACTTTCCATTTAAATTGTTTTTATTAGAGATAAACCTGTTAAGCGTTGAGGAATTAAGTGCTGAATAGAGACGGTTGTTTCACTGCTGTATAAATGAAGGATCCCAGTATGCAGAAAAGAGTATGGCTGGTTTTACAAGTGAATTATTTGCCAGTTTGAAGGGCTCTGGTTACTTTGGCATCTGTTACAAAAATGATGATTTGTTTGTTGTGAACAAGGCTGAAAATTTTTGTAGGTAGTGTGCATTTTTTCATCATCCTTGTGCCTGCTTTGCTAGAAAGAGCTCAAGGAGAAAATGAGGCAGAGAGATTTTTGGGAATTTCTTGGCACTGTAGTGAGACACAGACTTCTGGCATTTAGTGCTTTGGGATAATATTGAGAGGGAGAAGCCTGCAGTTATGAGTATCAAAAGTTAGAGGTGGTGTGAAACTCTTCTCATTTGGGAGGGCTGAGGGAAGAGAAAAACTCAATATACCGCTAAGTCTCAGTATCCCCTTTCAGACAGCTGGTCCTGGAAAATTTCATTCAAAGACTGCAAATTGGAAGTCCCCGTGATCGCTCTGTCGATTCTTGAGCAAAGGTGACTTTGGAAATTTGTGACAGCAGGGGAAGGCCTTGTTTTATTCACTCAACAGAACTGAAATACATGGGGAACGGAGAAAGACCAGATCTGTGAGGAAAATGTCACTCGGGCTGTAACCTGAGCCTTAGCGAATTGTGGCTTTTGGAGGGTTTGGTGACCCTCTGAAAATCCTTGCTCTTTGGCTGCTATTATTGTAGCCAATTTCCAACTAAAATAAGTCTTTTGTCATCACCAGCCATGCTGCCTCTTGCTGAGAAGAAACCAAATTTGTTCGTGGCAGCGAGGGCAGCCAAGCTGAAGGTCAGAGTGCAGAGGCAGATTGTCGCATCCCTGAGGCCGGGGCTGGATTGCACCCATGGGACCAGCCATGCACCAACTGGGTAGACTGCCAGTGACCTCTGGAGAGAGGGCCCAGGCAAGAAGCCTCTGAGAAAACAACCTAGTAAAATGCAAATTGGAGAAAAGAGGGTTTCCTTTGGAGAAGAAGGTTTTCTCTTTGGAGTTGAGCAGGTGGAATAGTTGGGGGGGGGGTGTTTCTTGCTTTTGGAGCCACAGCAGAAAGCACAATCTTGTGTATACAAAAGAGCAAGTAAAAGTTAACCTGAAAAAAATAATAAACACTTTAAACTTCTGTGTTTGCCCAACTGTGCAAACGTTTCCTCCATGCCAGATCCTTTCCCTTGCAAAGAAAAAAAAAAAAAGCAACCCAAAGCATTGTTTTGCAGAGCTCTCTGCTCTCCTTGGGCAGGGAGAAGGCTACAACTTGTTCATGGAGAGAAATCATGCTGCTTGTGACACTATTGATTCCATTCTTTGAGGGGAAAAAAAAAAACAAACAAAAAAAAACCCCCATTCCACACTGGAGCAATGGTACCAATGCCTAGAGTGCTTGCATGGGCAAATTGATTTTATGCAAGTCTTTGAGCCTGTGCAAGTCTTTACTCACACTAGTAAGGTTACACAGCTGTCTTAATCATTAACTCAAGTTTTATGCTGAGTTGTATTTTGAGAATACTCCATCTGAGTAGCACTTAGTATGCAAATATCTTTTTTTAAGTCTTGATTTGTCTGAACTTTTTAAAATTAGAGTGATTTAGGGTTTCTTTCTCTTGAAGTAAGTCAATGTGAACATAGTGAGAAAGGGGCAGTGAGATTTTCTGTTAGCTTTTCTGTTCCATCATTTCTGCTGGTGTTATGTCAGTCTGGCAATTTGAAAATTCAAAGAGTGTTTACAAGATCTTGGTCTTGCTGTCAAAGAAAAAAACAGAGAATATTAGAAATTATCCTCATGCCTGTATATTTCTGCAGAAACAGCTAACTCACAATTTTGCCTGCAAAGAGATTTCCAATTTATAAACATAAATAGCACAGCATTGTGCTCTCTCAAGGAGAGCCACATTACTAGTTTTAATCTGATGGGTTCTTAGAAATTCCAGGTTTGGGATGCAGGAAGGAACTTGAAAGTGAGTACTTTCTTCTCTTTTTTTTCTTTTTCTTTTTTTTTTTTTTTTTTTAATGCATAGTGGTTTGGAGTCTACTATAATGCAAAGTAAAGCGTTCTGTTACAAAGGCAGGGAGGATGGGACAGAAGGTTAAAGGGCATCCTGGAAACAAACAGCTGGACCAGTTTATTTAAACAGATACAAGGATGGGGAGCTGACCTCCGTTTGACTTCTAGTGGGAGGAGCGAGAATGTCATTTTATTACTTTGCCCAGAAGGAGAATGTTCTTGTGTCTGAATTCCCCCTGAAGACATCCAAACACTGGGCTGTTTGGCAGAGTTGCTACTTATAGAAAATACTTAAAAGAATGCGTAGGAAGAAGGTAGATGTTAAGTACCTGTGTGTAAAATGTTCTTAAAGCGGATATCCCCAGAGATAGCGTGGGGCAAACAGGTGAGAATTATGTTCTTACCTTAGGTACATCTTGTGAATAATTCTTGGCAAATTCTAGCGATTTAGCTTATTATTCTAGCTATATAGTTTATTCTTGACCCTCCATTCTCACAAATAGCATTTGTGGTTTGGAGGAGATGGAAGAGAAGGTTGTGAATCTGGGGTATGAGTGCTTAATGTGGTGCATTTGGGTTTCTTTGGTGTAAAAGCTTTTGGTAAATGAAGGTTTTGGTGCCCAGCCAATCTCACTGCTACCAAAAAAACTGCTGCAGTAACAGGTCTTGGCAATCAGGCAGGAGAAGGATGGAGTAAACACAGCAAGAGCCTGCCAAGCTTGCAGAAAGAAATGGCTGGAGCACTGGGGTTTGGTGTTGTTGTTTTACTAAGGAGAGTTACTGTGAAAATTGCTTTCTGCAAATGCAGATTACAGATATTAAACAATTTTCTAATTGGTCATGGAGCTAAGGCAGCTAATGGGGGAAAAAAAGCAGATTTTTTTAATTGCTTATTTCACATGGTGTTTGTGCTACACCTGTGCTTATAATGAGAAAGGAGAATTAGTCTAACCTTCTGCTCACATGATTCTAATTTTCATGGTTTGTACAAGATAATGATAAACTGATTTGCAACACTGTTTGCTGGAGTTGTGGGTTGGGTTTTTTATTAGAGTTGTGTAGAAAAAAATGATCCAATACTGTTGCTGACAAAACACGACCTATAGGGTTCAGGTGTAAGGTTTTCGGATCAGCACCCAGAATCGATGCCTTTGAGCCCATTTTGTCAAGACAGGCTTGATTAGGACTCAACATCTTGATTAATTTTTGCAGGAGTTTGGGTAATGGGAGGTAGGAGGAGACCAAAATTGCCGTGCTGGTCTTTGATGAGGGCAAAACAAACAGCACAGAGAGGTGGTCTGTGATTCTTTTCCCTTCCGGCATAGGGGAATGGGTGGGCAGAGCAGCTTCCCACAGAAAGGTCCTGGTGGCTTTATCTCTGCATTAGGAGAGCTCCTGCTAAGCCACCCCAAGCAAAGGCAATGAAAGCAAGCACCAAGTAACCCTTTATGGACTTTCCCATTGCATTTTGCAAGGGTAGTGTGGTTTTACCCCTGCTCATTCTTCCTTTACTAGTAAATATCGTGACGTATGTGTTTTTATTCTTTTTTCTGTCTCACAAGGAGTGTGAAGTTTGGTTATGAAGCTTTGCTCTAATTAAATCTCAGTGGAGATGTTTTCTGAGGTTTTTTAACTGAGTTTCTGATGAGCAAAACTGCAAGAGAAGTTCTAATGCACTTCAGACAGGTTCCCAGCCATGTTTTCCAGCCTCCTGATTTCAGTGCCACAAGGAGAGTGGGGCTCTTGCAATCCCTCTCCTTCTGTTTCACTCCAAATTATTTTAAATATTCCTTTGCCAAATAAGCATATCAAGATAAACTGAGGCAAAGAGCTTCAAAAGCTCAAGGAGTACCGCTGCAGATGGCTATTTTACAAAACAACCATACCTTTTTTTTTTAATTATTTCCAAAGATCTGCTTTTCATTGTTCGAGGGAATTTTCAGTAGTCCAGTAATTACAGTTTAACAAGATGTTTGCTGTAAATGGTCAGGCCTAGCTGGAGAAAACAGGATTATAAATTCAATTACTGTAAAGCTATGACCTCGCCTTGACCCCTCAGACTTTGCATAAAGAGAGAGGGGGGGAAGAAGCCCACCAAGAAATGGCTAGGAGGAATGCACAGCTCTGAAGTCCGCAGCAGTGTGACTTGGCAGTGATAAAACTCCAGACGTTCCCTCATTTTGATGGGGTTCTGCCATCACAGTTCATTATCTTAATAGTGGGCATTAAAAGGGAATTAGGTTTGCAAGAGGTAGGGGCAGGTTTTGATTTAAAAAAAAAAAAAAAGAAAAAAAAGAAAAAGAAAAAAAAAAAAAAGAAAAAAGAAGTCGAAGGACATAAGGCAGAAATGGTCCTAATGAGGGGGAGGTAGCAGATGCCCTCACGCGCATCTCGACGGCTTCACCCATTTTTTTTTTTGTGCCCCATTCTGAATTGAGAAGAGCGTCACTGGTATTGTTTCCTGAAAACTCAGCTAATTCCCCCATGAAAAGATTAAATGGAAGTGTCCGACTGTGGTAGAAAGCAGGCAAACATAAATCAGCTCGGAAACCCCAAGCTCATGCTCTCAGAGGTCATTGGGGTTAGAGGTTTTGCAGTATTTGCATCCACACACAGCTCAATGCAGAGCACCGTGGTGGGGCAGGAGGGCTTGGGGATGGGTGGAAGTTGTCCCCTTCGATAACCATTTGCTTTCCTCTTTTTTTATCTTGCAGGTTTATTAATGCTAGAAGAAGAATAGTTCAGCCCATGATAGACCAGTCCAATCGAGCAGGCAAGTCCCCAGTAGTAACTATATTCAAGTCACGCAGGCAAAAACCATCCTCAAGCCATTCACCAGGAGGTCCATTACCTGGTAAATAAATGAGAAATGAATGCTGGGAGTGCCTGACAATTAAAATACAACCAGCTTTGTTTCATTACAAACCTAGTAATTTTACCATGATTAAAACATTTTTGGGGGAAAAAAAAGACACAGAAAATTCAAAAAGGAAACTAAAATTATCCACTCTATGACCAGACTTTCTGTGCACACTCGGATTTTTATTTTTTTTTTAGTAGTTGTTTTGAGTTTTCCTTCCCAGCTCTTTCTGCTCCTGTGACCACTCCCTGGTGCATGGCTTGGTGTGGAATTGCTGTAAACTTTATTACCTGTCAAAAGGGCAAAGGGGTCAGAATCGCTTGTGGGACTCAGTAAAGTTCAAAGACATTCAATGAGGTAGAGCTTTATGTGCTTTAATAACCCAAGGCAGCTTACTTCTGAAGCCGACTTTTAGTGTACAGTGAAAACCTCTCATTCAGGTAGTGGTGCTGGAATAGTGTCCTTTTATCCCTCGTCTCTTCTTTTTTAGTAACTGTCTTTCGGGATCGCTGTCTGTCTTTGGGGGACTTTTTTATTTTATTTTTTTATTTTTTATTTTTTAATCTTTAAATAAAGTTTTCTCATGCCAGTTATGTCTAGGGTGTTGGCTTGCAGCTCTGTGTGGGTATTCACCATTAAGGAACAGCCCGTTACTCCCAATTGATTTTGTTTTCCACATCTCGCTGCCAAATAACCAAATCCATTGTTGTCCAAGATGCCTTTGGGCCATGCTTCTTCTTTGAGGACATTCGATTATTTTGTCATTAGAGGTAAATATCTGGCAGAGACGTGTTCAGGTCCTGCTCTTCGAAAGGCACACGGGTGTAATTTAACACACTGTGATTTCAGTGTGACTATTCCAGCCATAAAATCCGTCTCCTATACAGGTCTTTGCATTGACGTCAGCAGCAGCAGCAGCTGGAGCCGGGGCTCCTCGTGTCTTGAGATTTTGGATCGCTAACTTCATTTCCAAGCTGGCAGTAGGAAATTAAGTCAAAACTAAGCAAGCTTGTTAGCCCAGACACTAAATTTGAGCGGTAGATGTTTTCCCATTTTTTTTTTTAGAGCTGGCATGGATAGCCATCTTGCGCAGTCCCTGGGGAGGAGGGGGGGTTGTTTCTTGATGCCAAGAGAAGCGGTGACCCTTTTGGCTGTCAGTAAAGAGCAATGTTCTGTGCTTTTCCAGTAAGTCAAGGAACACCTTATAACCCTGACGGGCAGCCAATGGGAGGTTTCGTGATGGACGGCCAGCAGCACATGGGCATCCGAGCGCCAGGTAAGCCCCAGGGGAGCGTTGCCCGCCGATGGGTGATCTGGGTCGTGCCACCACAGGTAACTGCACCTCCACCTTCTGCTGCTGTCTCAGCTGCCTGCCTTGCCTCGCCTGTCTTCTGCCTGCCTTCAACACTGCCGAGGGAAACCAGGCACCTTCTTGCTCGAGTGGTCCTGGGCCCTCTGCCGTGCTGTGTTTTGGAAAGGGGCTTTTGGCACTATCTGTTGACTTTGCTCATTCTCTGGCATCTTCTTGGATTTTTATCTCCCTCTAGGACCTATGAGTGGAATGGGCATGAATATGGGCATGGAGGGGCAGTGGCACTACATGTAACCTTCACCTAGGTAACCAATGGCAAAGCCAGGGGGAAGTAAGTACAAACGGGGTCTTTGTTCTCACTTTGTCCGAGGAATATTTGTCTCCTTGCATTTCCCTATGTTCTCCCTGCCCATAGCCTCATGCTTGTTCCTTCCTTTCCATCCATCCATCCATCCTACGCCTGGGCTCCTTCAGGTTTCTCTCCCTCTGGTTCAGCACAAGCTTTCCAAGCTCCCAAACCCCCTGTGCGCGCGCGCGCCGTATGTTGACGCCGCCGTACATCGACGCCGCCATACATTGATGCTATTATCCATCCCCGAGCACATGACAAAACAAGAAGCAGCCAGGGAGGTGGGGGAGCCCGTCGTCTTGGCAACAGACTGATTTGCAAAATGTAAGCGGTCTGCAGCAGCGCAGGGAGAGGAAAGAGCATGTCCCCAAAGTGTCATAAATCTGTCTAACCGCAGTTGATGCATGAGTTACATTTCTCCCGCTAACCTGCAACGCACCAAAAAAGCCAAACAGAGACTCCTCATAG
Organism: Heliangelus exortis; assembly: GCF_036169615.1. Classification (NCBI taxonomy): domain Eukaryota; kingdom Metazoa; phylum Chordata; class Aves; order Apodiformes; family Trochilidae; genus Heliangelus; species Heliangelus exortis. The sequence goes on from NC_092424.1 coordinate 36,434,782, forward strand.
GTAAAATAAATAAATAAGTAAACGGCGGCTTCTCTTAGTTGCATTTTGGAAGGCAACGGATGAAACTTTGAATCTTTTTTTTTCTTTTTTTTTTTTTTTTTTTTTTCAAGTTTATTTCTCTTTGTCTGTCCGTCATAATGGGATTACGTGTGGCAAAGGAAAAAGAGAGAATACAAAATAGAGGTGTGCACAGCAGGCTATGGAGCTTAGCCCAGGCTAATTGACTATATCCAAATTAAGTATGCCATCACTTGCAGTGTGACAAATGGATTTGACTTATTCAGTATACAAAAATAGAGATCATTAATGCAATCTTCAGTGGCAGGCCTCGTGAAGAAAGCCTAGAAAAACTGTCCCGCTTTTTTTTTTCCCCCCTCTTCTCTTTTTATAGGGGAAAATACGTTATACAAATTTTTGTGGTGTGTTGTTTTTTTTGGTTGTTTTTTTTTTTTTTTTTGAAAGAGTAAAGCAGTTTGAAACACTGCTACTGTGTTTAAATTGTGCCTGATTTTGTCCCTTTCGGTTTCTTTCTGGAGTTAAAAGCAGTTATTTTGGGATCTTTGTTGTGCCCCCAGCCTATATTAATGTAGGGCTTGAACTTAGCCAGGCCAAGTGTATTTCGTAGTCATCTTCTCTGGGTGTGAGTCAAAACTAAGTTTTAACAATTAGCTGTGAAAACATTCCTCGGAGCTTGGGAATGCAACAGCCTTATTACCTCATCATGGAAATTTCTAGCTTAGTTAATTTAAATATTGTTTCTTAGTTTCTGGGTCAATTAAATTTAAATGATGTATTTTATGCTTCGTGACCAATTAAATTAATAGGTTATTACAAAAAATATTATCATCTTTTTTGATTAAAGAGCTGTGAGTACAGTATATTTTATAAGCAATTTTCATTAGTTCAAAACTGTTCCTTTAGGCTAGATTAAGCAGCGATTCATTGCTCAAGCCTTGAGACCTGATTCCAAGGTGTTCGGTGCATTCACAGCGCGCTCTTACTTAGAACTAAAGCCAATTGAACCTACTTAGCAATAGCGTATGCCTTTCACCCTTGATGATTATGGAGCTTATAGCTCTGCGAAACAATACACCTGTCAGTTCCCATCAGCTACAGCAATCCAAGCAGAAGGCAGAGGCCCACGGAAAGCAGGAGGTTTTATTGTTTTGGGTCCAATTTTTTTTCCTTATTGTTCTCCCCAGCCCGCTGAAAGGTCGGCTGAGTTGCGCGCCTGATTTTTGCGGGCAGAAGTGAGAGGGAGGGAAGAATTCATTGATAACTGTTATCGGTTATATAGGCAGATATTTTAATGTGTTTAAAAATACGGGTTTGATTTACGATTGTCCTTAGTAATCCTATCGATTTCGGCTTTATATGAGGCCTTTGTTCAGCACTGTATGTGCTGACTCTATAGGGTCTGTTTGGATGGCACAAATACTTGGGACAGATTCCAAGTGATGGGCTTGAGAGCTAAATAAATAACTGTTGACAAACCTCGACACTGATTTAACCCAACATCTCTCCTCCCAAGCCCTTCATTAACTACTACATATTCCTTGCCTTGTATTCCCAGCACGCGTTTACAAGCAGGGAGGCGAAGGCGGGTAGCTGGAGCAAGGCCATGGGGGATAGAGCCCACCTGAGAGCCCTGACAGGGCTTCCCGGGCTTAGTGCCACCACCCCGTGTGACTTTACTTGTCATCAGGCTGGCTCTGCCTTCAGCGTCCTTCCAGATTGAAAGCATCTCCCAATTGTACATGCAGAAAGTGGTTTTATCTCCCAAAACTCTGCATTTGGAGAGGGGAGGGTGCTTCAAGGTTCTTTTTTGACCTGGGAATCATTCCCGTTGCCATTGTTGTGAGTCTGTACGTAGGCTTGGATCCCACTAAAGTGACTGTACTCGCATGCCCGTGACTCCATGGTCCCACCTTTCTCAAGCCTGGCCTTCCTTCCCATGCCTGAGCGGAGGTGCTTCAGGGCCTGATGTCTGTAGCTGGACCCCATGTCTCACCTCCACCTCTTTCTCTCCACAGGACTGCAAAGTATGCCAGGGGATTATGTGTCTCGGGGTAGTCCAATGGGTATGAATATGGGACAGCCAAGCTATACCCCACCCCAGATGCCCCCCCATCCCGCTCAGCTGCGTCATGGCCCCCCCATGCATACCTACATTCCTGGACACCCTCACCACCCAGCGATGATGATGCATGGAGGACCACCCCACCCTGGAATGCCCATGTCAGCATCAAGCCCCACAATGCTTCATACCGGTGAGCCGGCAGTGAGCGGACAAGTGATGGACATTCATGCTCAGTAGCTTAAGGGAAATATGCGTTGTCTGCAGCGACGGTAGATTTCAAACATTGTCTTTCTGCAATGACTATGGAGTTCTTGGCATCAACTTTGGACCAAGGGAAGTTCCAATTCTTCACAGGGACCCTGAAAAGCAGGAAAACACCAACCGAAATCAACTTCTGGGGACATGCTAAATACCTATATAAGACATTAAGAGAACAAAGAGTGAAATATTGTAAAATGCTATTATACTGTTATCCATATTACGTTGTTTCTTATAGATTTTTTAAAAAAAATGTGAAATTTTTCCACACTATGTGTGTTGTTTCCATAGCTCTTCACTTCCTCCAGAAGCCTCCTTACATTAAAAAAAAAGAAGCCTTACACTTTTCCTGCAAATGACAGAAAGGGCTTATTTGCAGGATTTTTAGAGCATTAAAATAATTATGTCAGGCAGAAGAATCTTTCTTCTATCCTCTAGGATCTCAGCCATGCACACTCTCTCTCTCCTCTCTCCTCCTCTCTCTGTCTGTCTTTCTTCTATTTCTCTCCCTTCCTCCCCATCTCTCTCCCTCTCTCTCTTTCTAGCCTGGGGCGTGAATTTGCATGTCTAATTCATTTACTCACCATATTTGAATTGGCCTGAACAGATGTAAATCGGGAAGGATGGGAAAAACTGCGGTCATCAACAATGATTAATCAGCTGTTGCAGGCAGTGTCTTAAGGAGACTGGTAGGAGGAAGCATGGAAACGGAAAGGCAGTGTATTTGAAGCCTAATTGTCACATCAGAGCATCCTTGTCCCCATGCAGCAACCACCACCTTGTACATCACTTCCTGTTTTATGCAGCTCGAAACATGGACTGAAGATTTATTTTTAATATGTTGACTTTTGTTCTGGGCAAAACATCGGTTGTGTGCATTTTTTTTTTTTCCCATAGTCCCATCATGGAGCATTTATGTATACATTGTAAATAAATTTTGTGCAAAAAGGACTGGAAAAATGATCTGTATTATTGCAATTTTTTGTAAAAGTAGCAGTTTGGTATGAGTTGGCATGCATACAGATTTACTAAGTGGGATAAGCTAATTATACTTTTGTTGTGGTTAAACAAATGCTTGTTGATAGCCTTTTTCTATCAAGAAACCAAGGAGCTAATTATTATTAATAATAATCATTGCACACTGAGTCTTAGAGTTTCTGATTGAAACAGTTTGGATTGTATAATAACTCAAAGCCCAGTTGTAGTAGTTTGAGTGCAGTAATGAAATCTGAATCTAAAATAAAAACAAATTATTTTTTGTCATGGTGACTCCACTGCTTGCAAAATTTGTTTCCTGCCTCCCTCCCCCCTGCAATATTTGTAGCCATTCTATGTCAAAGTGGGAGCTGAGCAGCTACGAAATTCAGCTAGCTCCAGAGATGTACCTATCATTTGCTATTTGAGTATTGGCTTTGCATTTAAAGAATGTAAATGAAATGCTGTGGTGCGAAAAGAAACTTTCTGGGAACCTGCACTGTAAATTGTCAGGATGGGAATTATTGCCTCTTAATAAATGTAATATCATAGGGCATTATCAGACAAAAATTTGTAAACAGTATTACCCCACCACCACTAAATTTGAGTTGTAATACAAAGTTGAAATTATTTGAGCCAGAACCATACTCCGTTTCTTTCTGGAATTGAACGTAAGAAGGAAGGAGGAAAATAAAACTTGGAAAACATTTCCCAGGCAATGCATATTTGTAAGTAAATGATGTGCTGGTGTCAGGGGTGCTGGACTTCTGGAGCAGAGGCTGGTGCAGGCGTCCTCAATGACCACTTCCTTGCCCAGCTCTCACTTTCTGCACCCAGATAGCCCATCAAACAGCACCAAAGAGCATGGGCAGGCTGCAGTACCTGCTCTTTTTCTTTAAATAAAACTGCAGCTATAGAAAGAAACAGTTTCCCAGTTGTAAGAAAAATACACGTAAGTTTTAATTGAGGCAAAATCATTCAGCAGCCCACCCAACACCCTCCCCAGCCTCCCCAGCAGCTGACACAGAGATGCTGTGGGTGCATCCCCACTGCTCCCCCAGACTCCCCCACCTCCCCGGAGCCCTCCGGTTGTAGTGGGGGGTTGGGCAGGGCTGGGCAGCAGAGCAGGCAGGGCTAAAACAGTGTGCAGACAGGATGCAGGCAGGGCAGGGGCAGGCAGCACAGGCCTTTCTGAATTAAGCAAGCCACTAAAGCAGGGTCCTCTCCCTTAGCAGCTCAGATCTCCTAATTTTTTTTTTTTTTCACTTTTTTAAGTCATGAGCTTTCTTTTTTAGTTATTATTATTATTATTTTAATTACCCTCCCCTTTCTTTTTCTTTTTCTTTTTCTTTTTCTTTTTTTTTTTTTAAAGTGCCCCAGAGGCTGTTCATCCTGGCTCCTGCTTTGTGGGCCCAGAATCATGACACTTCACTGCCAAAACGTGAATGAGTGGGTCTTGCTTTTTCGTTTTTGGTTTGGTTTTTTCGTTGTTGTTATTGTTTTTTTGTTTTGTTGTGGGGGGTTTTTTTACATGTTTCTTGAAAGACAAAAACAAACCGCCCTCTTGCATGCGAGGGCACACGCGTCCCTTCCTCCTCGCTGCCGCAGAGAAGTGGGGCACAGACCTTCTTCCATCGGACCTTTTCAGAAATTATTAGTCCTTTTGGGGAGGGGGCAGATTTCAAATTAAACCCACCATTATATCCCAAGACATTTAATCAGCTGTAATTATAACACATTCAAAATAAAGAATATGCCTTGACAGTATTTTTATTGTTATTGTTCATCGCATGATGTTAGACAGCTTCAGAGGCACAGGAAAGAGAAGTAAACGGGTTACAAATAGGGAATTATCCCGCGTTTAGCATTAAAATTCATTTAGATAAAATTGCCACAAACATTTAAATAGGGAGATTAGTTCCCCCTCACGCCTTATTGCACTCTCTCAATGGCTCCGTTAAGAACATTTTACACGTTGGAAATTCCGCCTTTTCGGGCCACTCGCTGTTTCCTAGCTACCCGCCTTTCACCGCACCGGGGAGGGGGGGGGAAGGGGGAGGCTGCCCGGCTGCGCCTCAGCGCCCGGCCCCGGGGGCTGCGCGTCCCGCCGCGGTGCGTGCTGCGCTGCGCGGCGCTGCGCGGGGGCGGGCGGAGGGTTTAGGAGCGGACTGGGCGGGGGCGGGGGGAGAGGTGGGGTTGCCGCCCCACTGTCCTGCCGCTGCCCGCTGCGGAGGAGGAGGAGGAGGAGGAGGAGGAGGAGGAAGAGGAGGAGGAAAGCCGGCTTCGACTGCCATCTCTTGGGGGCTTGGGAGAGTGCCGCGGGGGGCTGTGGGAGGCTCCGCGGACCCCCGCGCAGCAGGCCCAAAGTTTGTGCAACCCCACGGCGAAGCTTTATTCTCTCCTTTTTTTTTTTTTTTCCTCCCACGTCCCACTTTTGGTTTTGTGTCCGCCCCCTTCCCCCCCCCCCCCCCCCCCCCCCACGTCCCGGGCGTAACGTGCCTTGGAGCTGGGTCTGCGCAGTGCCGCGCAAGTGCGGGTCAGCGCTTTACTCCCCACACCCTTCCAGGGCCGGAGTGGGAATCAGACCCATCAGAACGTTATCTGCGACCATCGCTGTGCGCGGCGTGTCCTGCGCCTTGAGTGGGCAACCACGAGGGGGGTTGTTTGTTTGTTTGTGTGTTTGTTTTCGGGGGTAAGGAGGCAACAAATCCCAGCTAAGATGCGTGAGGCAGCCCCACCCCCAAGCAGAGGGGCTCGCGTTAGGGGAGGAGGGGGGTGCCCCGCCGGACCGTCCCTGCATCCTGCAGCCACAGGTACTTCTGGGCTCAGAAACGGCACTTTTTGGGCACGGGGTGAATATTTTCACATACACACGCACCGGTACCGTTGCGCTCCGCGCGGAAGACTGCAGGGCATTTACTCCCCCCCCTGACCTTGCTGTGCCGACCAGGATGATAAATATATATATGCGCTTATATATATATGCTTACATATATATATGTGTGTATATATATGTATATATATATATAAGTACAGTTCCGCGAGGCCGGGCGGCTCCGGGGGCGGTCACGG